>NW_020954557.1:12390363-12470932 GCF_900497805.2 Vombatus ursinus
AAAGAAAGAAAGAAAGAAAGAAAGAAAGAAAGAAAGAAAGAAAGAAAGAAGGAAGGAAAGAAAGAAAGAAAAGAAAGAATTCAATTAAAAACACAAATGTCATAAGTGTCACGTTACCTGCATATTTTCTCTCACATCTGTGGCTTCTCTCAAGGGATGAACAGCTATTTTAAAGATGTCATCTATGGTTTTCAGACCAACATTCCTGAGCATGGTGTATTCCCTAACCTTCTTCCCTATTCTCACTGAAAGGCTGCGCTTTGGGGCCTTTCCTCCTCCACTTTGGTTGGTTATTGCTACGTGAACGAAGAGTGTCACATGTTCCATGATATCTCCCACAAAAGAGCGTAAAGGGATGTGTCGATAGCCAGGTTGCAGGCACTCCAACGGTATCGTATACTGTCCTATAAACTCATCACCAATGTAGTCATCATCCAAGACCACAAAACGTATCATGGCAAGCTCAGGCAGGTTTATCTGAAACTCAAAAGTTTCATCAAAAATAGGATTATCACTGTTTTGCTGAACAGTTTTAGTTCTTTGTTCTGAACAGTCTGCAGGAATACCATGTATTTCAATACAGACATAGGGGTCTATGACATCCCCTTTGGCACAAGCTCCCTTGGGTTTTGGAAAGTTCTGACCACTGATAATTTTGATATGTAGGACTTGAGGAGAGACCCCTGGAACGATACCCTTTGTATTGGCACTAAAGTAAGAGACTTCATCCCGCATGATGGAAGGTCGGAGGATATATCCACAGCCCCCATTCTGGAGAAACCAGCCTGTATGTAAATCCATCATTGGACCAGGAGTCTGGAAATTCATTGCCACAATCTGACAGCCACAATTCCAGAAGTCTTGGGGGTTCAAATTACTGGAGTCTATCCTCATAGCACTTGGGTATATCCTTGATAAGAACCTCTTGTTATAATTTACAAAGTCCTCTGGATAGTCGTTGGCAAGTCTGCTGGCTTCTGTCTCACTAAATGAGCAGATTTCCCAATAACTTTGGTTCTTCATAGATATTTCAAAATCCCTATATTGGACAGATTTACATATAGATACCAAATCTGATAGTTCTCTGCAGAGGCATATCAACTTCTGTTCATCATTATAGTCCTCTGACATCCTTTGAGACATTTCAGCTTCCTCATCTTCATCTGTTACTTCCCCTTCCAACATATCCTGGTCAGGAGGCAACTTCTTTCCTTTCACAATTATCTTTCTTTTCAGTTTCTCAGGGGATGGGAGGTAGGTTTCAGATGGCAAAGGTGCTTCAGTGTATAGCTTATTGCCGAAGATTTTTTTCATGTGTTGGGCCATGACTTTCTGCTGTGGTACTGAACAATGAGTGCCTAAGCAAAGGATAAGTGGGTATTCAGAAGCCACAAAGGCAAATTTGTTTATTACCTCTATGACACTACGGAAGGAAAGGGGTGTTGTCATGTTGTTACGATTACAAAGGATCGGCTCATTGTCTGGCCCATCACTTACATCAAGTTCTATGCTCCTACAGCTCATTTTTAAAGCTCTAACATAGCCATTAATATCAGCCGGTCCCCTGAACTGGTCTTCTATTAGATAAGTGTTATGAGAGGCATTGATATAATAGTGTGATAATGGCTGGGTCATGTCTTGAGCCACCTTTCTTTGCTCAGGATCAAAAACATCACATTCTGGTGACAATAAGTACTGGGTAAATCCATCAATTGCAAGAAAACCTTTGAGCCTCCCTTCTTCAGAAAGCTCATACCTTCGAATAATGTCTAAACACATCTCTTCAGTTATATGAGCAACTCCTTGTTCAGCTTCTAAAAACAGCATGAGGTCATTGGCATCTAAGTATTCTTTGTTTTTGGATATCTGTACAAGTAAGAAATAAACTTCCGGTCTGGTACAAAGTTCACTAAAAGCTTCACAAAATTCCTCTTTTGTTACTCGGGTAGTTAGTTTCTCTTTGCTCTTCTGGATTTCTTTAAACTTTAACCTGATCTTAGATTCCTTCAAGGTTGGGTTGAGCTGTTTAATTAACTCTACGGATGTGTCTTCTAACATAATCCCATTGCCATCAACATCTGCTGCTTCAAATACTGTTTTTAGCCACATGAACCTAGGAGTATTCTGGCTGCCTTCTATTAAGTCAAGGGGTTGCTTACTTCGAGAAACCAAGTACCGTAAACCAGAAACCCAAATATTTGCTACATCAGCTGAATTGGCAACTAGGTCCAAAGACTCATAATTCTCCCCATGGAGAATAGACAGGGCACAGTCTTCAGAAATCTGGTCGGCAAGTCCATTGTTCCTAAATGTTTCCGTGTTCTTCCCAAGCCTGATCTCTTTTATAGCAGAAATATCAAGCTTTGCTTTTTCAAGGTCCTTCTTAGAGGGCTCCCAGCGAAGAGCTTGAAGATCTGTGTCCAGGGTAAAGAAACGATTGTATATCCGGGAATTGGGACGCACTTTCTTTAACTCACAGCCAGCCTGCATGAAACTGATACAATCACTTGCACTGCTGATTTTCTTTTCCGATGGCATACTGCTGAATGACACGGTTTTCTTTCTTCCACATTTTTGGTTTGAAGGATCCTGTAAGATAATTGGAAAATTATGAATAAATGTCTTTTGCAAAACTGACAAATTCAGGAAAACCTAATTCATTCAGAACTGCCCAAGGTTCACTTTCACAATATGGGAAAAGGAGGAAGAAAAGTAATGATATAAAGAAGATGAAGGAAAGTAAAGGTTATAAACCAACATATTTTTTTCAAACACCATCAAGCCTCATGTAATTCAAATAAAGTGATATCCTAATTACAAATTACTCAGTATTAAATCTCAGGAACTTTAACTTGGTAATTCTTTGATACTGTAGTTCAATATATCATATCACTGAAAACAAAATTATTTCTATTCTTAAATGCAGTTTAAGTAAAATATTTCACTAATTTAGGATAATTTTTTCCCAAAATTAGTTGAAATTTATGAAATTTTAATGTATATCAATTTTCTTTTCACAGCGTTGTATATACAGTATGACTTTCTTATATTATAGGTCTCTGAAAAAAATTATCCTTTTATTAAATTACTTTGAAGACTCTAATTATAATCATCCTACCTATCTTTCAAATACAGAACTATGAATTTTCAGTGTCAGAATTGTGATGCTAAACAACTCCCATGAAAACCGGCTGTTTTTTGTGTATAATGTATTTTGTGTATAATGTATTCATAGCCATAACTTATAAAAGAACAGATATATAGATAGCATCGTCTAGTGTTAGGGGTCAGTCTAATATAACTTAACTTTTGACACTTTCTGCTCTAAAAGATCTCACAGGAATCAGTCAATCAATTAATAATTTATTATGTACCAAATATGTGACAGACACTGTGCTAAGTGCTGAGGCTACAAATATAAGAACGAAAAACACTTCCAAGGAACTTCTAGTTTAATGGGGAAGACAAAAATACATAAGGACAAGCAGAATGAACAAAAATACAATAAATACAAAAATATAAAGCAATCTGAGAGTAATAGAGGTTTGAAAATCTAAAAAAGAAGATCTTTTGATAGATATATCAATAAAATAGATAAAATTTGCAATCCTATGTATTTTATTTTATGCATTTGAAGTATTTTTCTGTGGGGTCCAAGGCTCCACCAGACTACCAAAAGGATTCAGATACAGAAGAAATTAAATAGAAGATGATTCTCAAGCTAAGTGTTGAAGAAACAGAGGAATACAATGAGACAGAGGTGAGGATGGAATGTGTTCTAGACACAGAGGATGGCCATGAATACTTATTGTGTTGGCATATTATGTATATGCATTAATAAAGAACCTCCTAGCCTATTAAACAGATAGTCTCCTGATTTTTTTAAAATCCAGGAAAGAAAGTCCATTTAATTTATGTGTCTCTAGGTACATGAATAGCCAAAATATAGCCTCTGAAAAGGATCAAAGGGTTAATTACCTCTTGACTTTACCTTACCCATGGCTCCAAAATGAAAATCAATGTTCCTTATTCTCTATACAAAACTGTAGTTACAAAAAATGAAAGACCCAGGAAGCTAAATATAAAAAACAATATTGAAACAAGAGGTTAAAGTTGAGGGAGAGTCCCATATGGGGAGGGAAGTGGTCTACAGTACCCCTTGCTGTTTTTAGGGGATTTGACTTAGAAGGGAAAAAAAATCTATCATCTCTGAGCTTATCTCTCAGAGGAAAACTTCTCTCACAGATTCTGACTATTGGAGATTCATCTGGAATTCCCATGAGATTGTAGGCTTGGTAGGGTCTCCTAGGTCTGGCAACTTGTAAGCCAGAGGCCAAACCCAGTTAAGCATCAAATCTCATACAGTAAGCACTATGGAAATTGCTTGTGCATTTGACATGAGATCTACTGGAGAATGTTGGGAGGCCAAGAGGCAAGTCTCAAATAAAACAATATGCACTGAGTCAAAAGGTGAGTCGGTTTGGAGATGTAGGGGTCATTCAAAGTGAGTCAGGGTATATGGTATTTTCAATGATCCCAAGCTATTTCCTGGCACACAAACCCATCTTTTTCCACAATATTCTCCAGTGTTTAAGTAAAGTACATAGAATGTTTCAGATTCAACATTCAATTATCCTAACAGACAGATGTTAGAAAAGAAACAAGAACATCTATGTTCTAATTGCAACCCCAGTGATGTATGACTAGGAAAAAACTACATCACAGGATTATAGAGCAAAACAAGTAATTATTCAGAGAAGGTGCTACCAATGACAGAAAATGAATGGATCTAATAGGAAATAGAAGCCACTGAAGAGCTCTGAACAGGAGAGAGGCATGAGCAGTGCTTTGGGAAAACTTATTTGGTGGTTTGCAGAGGATGGGTTGAACGGGGGAGAGACTGGAAAGAGGGAAACCAATTAGGAGTCTATCACAATAGTCCAAGTGGGATGGGGTAAGAGATTTAACCAGGATGATAGTAATATGAATACAGAAAAGGAGACAAATTCAAGAAATGTGATTTTCTTTTGAAAATTTGATTGGGATTTGCTATGTTTTGCTTTCTACTTGATGTCTCTGCTTCATATCGAATGTTGTGTTGTTCAGTCAATTTTCAGTTGTATCCTACCCTTTGTGACCCCATTGGGGGTTTTCTTGGCAGAGATATTAGAATGATTTACCATTTCCTTCTCTAGCTTATTTTACAGATGAGGAAGTGAGGAAAATAGGGTTAAGTGACTTGCCCAGTCACACAGCTAGAAAATGTCTGAGGACAGATTTAAACTCAGGAAGACGAGTCTTTCTGACTCCAAGCCTTTCACTCCATCCACTATGCCACCTTGCTGTCTGTTCTCTATGTTGATTATTGGCTTAGCCTTGGTGTTCTTGGTCCAGGCCTATGACCAGCTCACAGAAACCCAGAAATAAGGTCCAAGTCCTTTGAGTAGAGTACAAAGAAAACACAATTTATGCAAATATGTACTGATGAAAGTAATAAATTATATTAATGATCTATTAGGAGGATCTGCTACCCCAAAGTGTGAAGCCAAATGGTATAAATAAATTTATAGGAGGCAGCATTCATTGCACAGTAAAGGATGTGCCAGGAGACAGAAGACTTAGGTTTGAGTCCAAGCTCAATTACATACTAGGTGTATGACCCTAGGCAAATCATTTCAATCCTGAGTCTCAGTTTCCTCATCTCTAAATGGGGGAAATAAATATTATTTGTGCTACATATCTTACAAAGTAGTTTTCAGGAAACTGCTTGGTAAACTGAAAAAAAAAACAAACATTATATAAATTTGCCTCTTTATCACAAAATAAACAAAAGAACTACACCAATAATCACTCAGCCATAACTAGTGCTATTCAATGAGCATGTAACTATATGCCTAGAACAAATTATCAATCACTTTGAAATCATGTGGAAAAACAGAATTTAAGCATCAATCAACACGGCTTTGTGACAAGCAAATCATACCTTACCAATTGAATTCCTTCTTGTGATTGACAGAACATAGACTTGTGAGCTTTAGAATATAACTAAATCTGCCTGGCCTCTTTGAATTTCCAGAAAGGCTTTCAATTCCTTTTGATTCCAATGTGGCATTATTTACAAAATAAGTGAACAATTATGTTAAAGGCAATCCAAATCGTATTCTTCAATGATTTGATGTCAACCTACTGGAATTCAGTATTTGGGAATGATTTCCCAAAAGGTTCTCAACTATAAAAACACAGAATGATAGTGTTTCAGAACTAAAAGAGAACTTAAAGATTATTTAGTTTAACCCTCTCAAAATAGAGATAATTAACTAAGGTCCCAAAAGATGAAGTGACTTGCCAAACAATGCCAATAAATCAGGGGCACAGCTAAGGTTCAGGTCTCCTGCCTTCCTATCCAGAGAGTTTGCTAATACACAATTCTGCCTTACAATTATCTTTATTGATGATCTGAACAAAGGAATAAAGGACATAGTCATCAATTTTGCAAATAATATTCAGCTCAATAGGTATTTATTAAGCACCTATATCAAATTAGAGTAGCTTATGAATAATGTTTAAAATCACTCAGTATCAATAATTGTCTCTTTTCTTCATGAATATCTCCTGGGATAAGAATTATGTTTTTCACTCAAAGAAAGAGGACTACAATCTCTTGACTAGATGACTTCATGATTTTTTTCCAATCTATGATTCCATAATTTTAATATGACCCCCTTTAGAAAAGGATTTAAAGAGGAATATTTACTTTATGAAAATAAGATAACTACAGAATGATTTTAAAGGACCAGACAATTTTGGTTTATGTCTGTTTCCCATAGATCTAGCCACATGGCTTCAGACTTACTATTTTCATTGTATATACATCATCTGTGCTTTGTGAATTATTTTGATTATTAGTATTGATTTTTTTAAACCAGGCAAATTATTTTATCTTTATATAGGGAATTTTCAAATTTTACTTATCAACATTTGAAACACAACATTCTTAAATATTATTTTGTCATAGTGCCAAGTTATTTCCATGGAAATACATCTCTACATTTACAATAGAAGTCATTGGGTAAAAAAGATTTAACTCAAAGATCCTTGCTATTTTGTAAAACTTATAAATTCCTTAAATGAAGTGTATCTCTGACTCGTTACCAGCTCCACTAACTTCCCTAGTATTAATTTATGACTTCAGCAGCTCAAATGTCCTACTTAAGGAAGAATTCAAAAGCACCTACTCACATTTTTATAATCCTAGTGTTGAGTATATGTATTGAATCTTACATATACAAACTATTCTTAGGGGAAAAGTAGAATGCCCTCATACATACCCAGCTACGAGGGGGCACGATTCAGTCACAACATGATTTTTGGATGAGGCCAATGAGGCCATGTAATCTTTGTCTTCTATGGTTTTACATCAGATCTTTGATATTCGTTTTGGTTGTCATTTTAACATAATGTCATAGTTTTTACAACAATGAAGGCATAATCAAAGGAGGCTGCATGATCTCCCCCTGTAGAAGTATTTAAAAATGGCAATGCTTCCCATCTGTCTGGCCTAATTTAGTTGCAGTAGTGTCTGAAAGACCCTTACAAGCCCGCATCTAACAGACAGAATGATTTATTATTCAATCGACTAAAACCACATCCATGAAAATGAAGCAAAATTTACTTCCATTACAAGATTCTGGTGAAATGATTCATTAAATCAAACACATATCAGATCTTTGGGTGACATAGACATAAATTACCCATTTTAGATTACTGAATTTTTCTTAGCATTTTTGGCATTTAATAATAAACCTTTGGACTTACCAGAGAACTGTTATTTTTTAATTAGCCTTCTATGGTCAATTTCTACTCCCCTTAGTTACAAAACAACAATAAATCTACAAGGCTTTTCAAAGTCATCGGTAGGAGTTTCAAATGTTTGTGTATATTTTCCTGCCATTAATGTAAGCAACTAATGACATTGCTTCAATAGAATTAATCTTCCACATAATATAAAGTGGGTAACTACAAATTGTGATGTCAAATTAGAATATGACTCAGCCTCTAAAACCCTCTAACTACTGTCTCACTCTAATGAAAGCTTTCAAATTAAACATTATTTTTATAAAAGAAAATTTTGTTAGCATAATTACTAGCAGAGCTTCAACAGACCATTTTAAAATAATTCTTGAAAGTGAAATTATTCCTTTTTTTAATTTATCACTTTTATAAACACTATTATATCATTCTGTATTAATGTGTTAACTTTCCTCACTGACCACTTCATTCCTGAGTTATTGTTATTACTACAAAGTCAAGAGGAAAAGAAGTTGAGACTGGGCCAAAACATTAAGCGTTTCCTAAATTAAATGTTTGGGCAGCGAGGTAGCACAGTAGATAGAGTGACAGACCTGGAGTCAGGAAGTCCTGAGTTCAAATATGGCCTCAGACACTTACTTGCTGTCACAATTAGGGTGAGTCACTTAATTCTGTTTGACTCAGTTTCCCCATCTATAAAATGAGCCAGAGAAGTAAATGGCAAACAACTCTAGTATTTTTTAAAAGAAAACCCCAATAAAGGGTCAAGAAGAGTTAGATAAAACTGAAAATGACTGAACAACAATAACAACAACAAGAGGAAAAGCCTTGGCACAATAAATCATATATGTATCAAACAGATGAACCCAACGATCTTCATTTCTTCACTGGGCTTTCTACTGGATTATTCCATTCTTCATTCTGACCCACTTCTAAAACCCTGAACAAATAAAATCTACTCTTCCCAAAGAGTACAAACAGAAGATATGCCCTTTGTGCACCTTATCAAGCTACTCTAACCCCCTAGAAAATCACAGCAAATGTAATAATGGATTAGGGGATATTCAGCATTTTCAGAACCAATATGGCTGCTCCAACACACCACGTCTAAAACCTCCTTCAGATCTAACTGACACTCAGATTCTTATGTGGCTGCAAAATGGTGGTAGATCAGTTTCCAAATGGCCAATAGTAAAATAACTTTTTAGTTAATCACTTCCCCCTCCAGACATGTTCCAAGATTCTCTGTAGATATCTTTCCCCAGAACTAGTATCTACACAGTGCTCCCTCCTTTTCTTCAGGTAGACCCAGGTGCAAATATCCTGCACTCCAGCATATAGCATACAGTTGTGCTTATTTTAAAGTACCTTTTCATTGGTTGCTTTGTCCTTCAAATGAAATCAGCAGCTACAAAGTTATAAAGAAAGGCAGCCTGGTAGACTAGATAGAAGGCCTGCCTTGGAGTTAGGAAGACCTGGGTTATACTTCATTTTCTAATAAAAACTAGCTGCAAGTCACTTAGACTCTCAATGCCCTCAAGCAACTTTCTTAGACTACCAATTGCAAAAGCAGATCACTTTCCATGCTCCCAGGCTGCTCTCTATGACTCTAAATTGCCTTTCAGGTAGGTCTGCAATGGGGCAGCTAGGTGATTCAGGGGATAGAGTCCTGGGCCTGGAGTGAGAAAAAGTCCTCTCCGGAGTTCAAAAATGGCCTGAGTTCAAATTACTTACTAGCTGTATGACCCTGGGTAGGTCACTTAACCCTCTTTGCCTTAGTTTCCTCATTTGCAAAATGAGCTGGAGAAGGAAATGGCAAACCATTCCAGTATCTTTGCCAAGAAAACTCCAAATGAGGTCACAAAGAGTTGGACATGACTGAAAAAACAACTGAACAACAAGGTCTGCGTTTGTAGAAGGAGTTTTCTCTTTGGGAGTTCCCACTACCAGAGCAATCATGTCTAGGCCATATGCAAAAAAAAAAAAAAGTTATGAAAACAAACCAAAGATATTTTATGCCTTGAACAAATCACAAAAGGCACAATTCTTCATCTTGCCTCTCATAAGTGACAAAGTCCTCAAGCCTTACAAGCCACCTACTCAGTTTAAAAATGATCAAAAGCACACATGTGAACCAATAATAAACTTGCTTCCCTATGACAAGTGCCAAAATGATTTATAGCCAAAATAATCAAAAATGTCTCTGGCAGTGTGATGTTTCTGTGCTGTTGCAAAAGGAATCCAGCATTCAGAGGCATTTTATTCTGGTCATTTTCAATGACCATGTAATATGGATTGGAGAAGGGAGGGACACTGCAATGTGAGGCTAACTAGGAATCAAGGGGTGCCTCGAGCACAGACTGTCCTTCCCAACTGTCTATAGGGGACCTCTGTCCCAGCTTCAGATTCAGTGGGGATGATTTAAAGAGAGCCACACACCCTCATCTGGTAATTATCAGCAGGGTGGAGAAGGCCAGCTGGGAGGAAGAACACAGCCAAAAAAAGGAGTTAGTGAAACTCTGCTGTGGAGTTGAAAGAAAGGCTAACATTGTTCTTGGGCTAACTCCGTTGTAGCCTTTTCTGACTCCTGGTAAGACAAATACTCCTGGACCTTTTTTTTTTAACCAGAAACTTGGCTTAATATTTATTCATGTGTATTTTTGCCAGCTTCTTCCTCATCTGGACTGTTGTAAAATCTCCAGAAAGAAGGCAAAGACCAGAAATTATTTTAAAGTAATTGTCAGAAAATAAAAAAGTATTTTTAGTTTATTCCAGGCCTAGCTTCTCTCTGCCAGCAGCCTACAATCAGCAGGAAAGAGCTGCAGCCTCAATTGTCAGAGCTATTCACACAGGGTTACAGGTTGTTACTGGGCAGCTGAGGCCAAAGACCTCCATTGAATAGATGACTAGCCTATTGTAATGCTCTGCTTCCTTTCCCTATCATTCTGGCTCCACCCCTTGAAACAGAGCCTGGACTCCGGTACTAAGAAATTAGTCCAAGGAATTAGTCAGACCCTGATCTCAATCACTTCTATTTCCCAAAGCTCCCCTGTTTAATTTTCAATATCATCACCTCACAAGAAGACACCATGTCTAAACAAGTTTTTAATGATAAAATAAATAAACCAAGTTCTCTGGTTTATATAGTCTCCATATGTGAGACAGAAAAAAAATCTCTAAAAATACAAGCATGAAAGAGATCCCAGGCAGATCTTCACATTTTTGAAGTTCATTACATCCTGAAGTTACTATTCTTCAAGAAGGTTTTTATAGTTGTAGGCTTGGACGATCTCGGAAACATCAAAAAACTCTGGCCAAATGTGCCTACTTTCTTCTGTTAAAACTTTCTGAGATAAGATGTCCAGTCACTTCCCATAAAAAACAAAAGTTCAAGATGACCCTGAGCAGGCTGCATGTTCTGATTTCTACAGTTAGAAGGCAGTTTTTCCAGATGTTGCTAACAGGGGCCAATGATTTCTCATTCTTTTCTAAAAGATGAAGTCACTCTCATCCACTGTTAGAAGCGGGGTACCAGCAATGAGCAACCAATACTATGACAGAAAAGAGCTTTCCATCTCCATCAAAGATGCTTCATTAAGTGAAAATGGGAGGAAAATTCAGAGTGTTAATGTAAGTCAAATTAATAAATCTATTTCTTTTGGGATATACTGCAACCTCACATCTAAGTCCTTTGAACAGTATGAAATCAGATGAACTAAAAATTCTTTAACTGAATACGCCAAACCCTATGATTGTCCATCACTGTATACTCCAAAGAAAACTCTGGCTGTAAAGATGCATACATTATTGGTAGCAACTCAGTGAGAATTCTATTCCCCTAGATCTAACCCACCTCCTGCAATTTTTTATTGTCTTTTTTTCACATTTTTTTTATTTTTAGTTTATGAAATAAAACCAGCATTTCCATAACATAGTATAATAAAAAGATTATTACACATGAGACTGCAAATCTATTATGTACAATTTGCTATTCCTTTTAGATATATAACAAGGTTATTATGTAAATTTCTTTTTTCTTTTTTCTCCTCCCCTCAGCCCTAGAGATGGCTACCATTAAACATAAATAGGTAAATGTGTAAAATTATCCTTTGCATAGTTCTATTCATCAGTTCTTTCTCTGGATGCAGATAGTGTCTGTCTTCATATGTCCTTTATAGTTAATTTGGATATTTATGATAGTCAAAATGACTTACCAAAGTTGTTCTTAAAACAATATCGCTGTTACCGTATACAATGTTCTCTTGGTTCTGTTCATTTCACTCTTCCTTATTTCATGCAAGTCTTTCCATTTTTTTTTAAGATCATTGAGCTTATCATTTCTTATAGCACAGTAGAATTCCATCACAATCATGTACTACAACTTGTTCAGCCATTCCCCAATTAATCTTAAATATGTAAATCTCAAATATATAAAGATCATTGTCAAATCTACAAGAATATGAGTCATTCCCCAAATGATAAATGGTCAAAGGATATGAACAGGCAATTTTCCAATGAAAAAAATCAAAACAATTTATAGTCACCTCCTACAACTAATCATTAATGGAAGATGAGAGGTAGGCTCCCTGCCTCTGGTGTTTGAAAAATTGGGGAGTCTAAATTTTGACACTATCTCATTGGTTCCACTTTGTATTTTTTGGATGACTTTTCACTGGATGGGATAATGCAAGGTCCCAAATAGGTGGCAATCAACTCCCAGTGGTCCTGAAGGATGTTTTCAGCTACTAGGAGATAGCCAGAACATGACCTAAGGGACTATGAACTGCAAGTATTCCTTAAGGCTATCCTAAGTATGTTTGTAGTATACAGTTTTATTTTCATCTATGAATAACAATTTTATTTTCTACCAAGTAAGTAATTTCTTGAGGGCAGTTAGGTGGTGAAATGGATAGCATTGGGTTTAGAATCAGGAAGACTCACCTTCCTGAGTTCAAATCTGGCCTCAGACATTAGCTGTATGACCCTGGTCAAGTCACTTAACCCTTTTCTGCTCCATTCCTCATCTATAAAATAAGCTGGAGAAGGAAATGGCAAACCACTCCAGTATCTTTGCCAAGAAAACCCCAGATGGATTCATGGAGTAGAGTGGAAAGAAGAAGAATGATAAACTGGTTGAAAAAAAGACTGGATATGTGGGGTAAGTACAATGAGGAATCAAGGATGACATCAAAGTTTTAAACTCTAGTTACTAGGAGGATAGTGATGCCCTTAATAATAATGGGAAAGTTAGGAAGAGAGGAGGGTTTGGGAGAAAAGATAATTTCTGGTTTAGACATGTTGAGTTTGAGATGACTACAGGATATCCAGAATGAGAGGTTCAAGAGGTAATGTGAGACTAGAAATCAGGAAAGAGTTTGAGGCAGGATAAATAAAACAATCATCTGCACAGAAATAAGAGTCAACAGGTTTGAATTAACAAGGAGAAGAACTACTTCATGTTAGATGAGTGAATAAGGAGTTTTGTTGTTGTTCAGTCATTTCAGTCATTTCTGACTTTTCATGACCTCATTTGGGATCTTCTTGGCAAAGATACTGGAGTGGTTTGCTATTTTCTTCTCCAGCTCATTTTATAAATGAGGAAACTAAGGCAAACAGGGTTAATGACTTGCCCAGTGTCACACAGCTAGTAAGTGTCTAAGGCCAGATTTTAATTCAGGTCTTCCTAATTCCAGGCTCGGTGCTCTATCTCTATCTAACTAGATACCACCTAGTTGCTCCAAAGGAGGAGATGGTGGGCAAATAAATCTGAGCAATGTTAAATGGTAAGGAGAGGAGAAGAAGGAGCTCTTAGAAAAATGGCCTAATTTATTTTCAGTAAAGTATGAGGCAAAGTAGTCAGCTGAAATAGTAGAAGTGGTGCCATGGTATATTTCAGGAGGGTTGAAGAGGTTTGGAAGAACTACTAAAATGAAGATAGCAAATTGATAAGGGAGGTACAAAATACTTGCTTTGCTAAAGTTGAGATTATGTAACAAGTGTGTAGTAGACCCAGTCAGCATGATTTCATAATTTTCTCCAGCAACTCTATTCAGCAGCACATAAATAGAAGCTAAGGTGGGATGATGGGGGAAATCCAGGAGTGGGACTTGGCAAGTAATGCTCAGCAATAAAATAAGGAGGCAAGGGACTCAAGTTTAGACAGAAACGTAGAGTTGAATTGGTTTACAAGGGGTCAACATAGAGACAGGATCAGATGAAGCAGTTTTAGAGTTCATGAATATGGAGATGGAACACTTTTGGGTGATGGCATGATCAAGAGCTCTGTGTGGAACTCGGATGCAGTAGAGAAAAAAATCATGAGAAATGAGCAAATTGAGGAACTGGGAAATTAAGGTGTTTGAGGGTGTATCTGTAGATATCAATATAGATATTGATGTTGAATTCTGTAGTATGAGGGAAGGAGTTGGGAAGGAGAGAAAAACTGTGATCCAGTGTCTGAGCTCACTGAGGAAGGAAAGAGAATGTCCTGGAGTCAGTAGACAACATCTACCAGAATCTTGATTTGTTGACAAATTTGGATTGAATGAACCTCAAAAAAGAAAGTTTCCTGAATGATGGCAGCAGTAGGAAAATCTGGAGAGGCACTGGGAAACAAGGAGTATTTCCAGCTTCCAGTATTGAAAAGGGTAGACACTGATTCCTCATCATGAGGAAGGAGCCAATTGTCAGTGAAAGCCAAAAGATGGGAGGAATAGGAAAGGAAAAGGTTTAAGATGAAAGCGAGTGGAGCTGTCATTCTGGAGAGCATGGTGGCAAAGGTAAGTAGATCTGGAGTGGGACATTTAAGGGTTAGGGTCAAGGGGGAAAAGAGTAAGGGAATAGGCAGTTGGGGATGGGAAATAGGGTTTTTATAATATACAAGGGTTCCAAATCACTGGGATGGGGAAAGTACAGCAGGGTGGGAGTATGTGAAGAAAGAGTCCAGGCAGATTATTGGTGGTTAGAGAGAGATATCTTAAGGGAAGCAGGTGATTAGATGTTTTTAAATTATTTTTTCAATTAACAAGCATTTATTTTCTATCCCTGACATCTTCCCTCATCCATTCAACTAAAAAACAAATAAAAACAATATCCTCATAACTAATATGTATTTCAAATAAAGCAAATTCTCACACTGGCCAGGTCCAAAAATATATATTTTATTATATATATTGAGTCCATCACCTCAACGTCTGTCTCAAGAAGTGGGTAACATGCAACATCATTAGTCCCCATGGTTGGACACTGCATTGATAAGAAAGGTCTTCCCTGGATGTCCAATGTGGTGGCAAAGGGACGCTATTGTGACCTGTGGGGCCCAGGAAGCCAATTCACAGAAGGCAGGAAAAAAGATGATCTATTAAATAAAGATTATATTCAAAACCATCTCTTTCCAGACAATTAAGACAATTAAGATGGCCAAAAAGATTACAATTAGAAAACAGCTCCCTAGTGACTAAATTTTTTCACATCATCCTTTAAAGACAATCTGATTGTCTTAAAAACAAAAGTAATAGATATTCCAAAAGGAAATCTGGGGATAGCTTCTAGAAAACTTTTCCTGTTACCAAGTAGTACGCTTAATGTTATTGATTTGTTTTGCTAAATATATGAAACATCTATTGTACTGCACCTCCTTTTAATTGTCTGCTAGTTCAAAACTCATTAAAAAAGAACACTGTATAAATTTTAAAAATGATCGTGAGTTCTGCCTTTGCCTATTTTTGTCAATTTATGTTTTGCCCAAAAGAACTTTTCCCATTCATTAACTATGCACTATTAAAATAGCTCTTTTTAGACTTAGAAAATCATTAACCACAATACTAAAACTGCCCAAAACAGGTATCTTTTATGTGTCATTTACACTTCTTTTTTGTTCTTCATGGGTGCTGGTGTTTTTAAAAGATTCTTGAAATTATTTAAATGAATAAAATTTATTTAAAGCAATATGTTTGTATGATTTCAAGAACTCTTTTGCAGGCAAATGATTTATCTGAGGAAAAGAAACAGAACAACCTAGTAAAGTGGATAGAGAATTGAAATGTATATATGTAGATATTTCATACACGCATATGTATATTTTTAAATTTAACCTACAATAGGCAAGGCATAAAAAAATTTTATATCTGAACATGTGTCTTTAATAGCTGGCCTTAGAGAGATGCAGAAAAGCAAAGGAGGCAGCAAAAAATATGCTATGATCAAAGCTCACAAAGGTAAGTCTTAATGAAAACAAAATTAAAGAACTATCAAACATCATCATTTTAACAAAAAATGCCATAATACAAAAACAATTTACACATTAGGGCTTCACTCTGACACTGTCTACTCAGAAATGGAATTTGGAGTAACAGAGATCTTGGACCCATCCATGAGAGAAGTTTCATTCTTAAAGCATTTGAAAGAAATGGTCAAAACACTGTGTCACCTATGAGACTCCTTGTTTAGGCTTTTAGAAAAGGTCCAGGGTATTCTACTATAGTAAATTATTCTGCCATTATTTTGTCACCATTTGAGATTCAGTAAAAATAACTTCTAATAACATCCTAAAGGCGCATATTAACCTGTACAAAGACAGCATTCTCAGAAGGCTAAATTTCCACAATATAAGCCAATTCTTTCAACCTCCATCTAATCCAACTACAAGTATGTTGTATACTCATAAGGCAGTCTTCTAATACCTTATTGTGCCATGAAGGTTACATTACATTCTTGAAGGCTATGACAAAGAGGTACAAATTTTGGAGGCCTTACCAAGCTGGAAAAGATTCAAGTATGGGTCAGTGATTAGCTTCACATCTATCATCTAAGAACTAGTATGGCTAAGGTCATAGAGGCTCATTCTCAGGTTAGCCCTATCGTGATTATTTTTTTTTGTTTCAGCACCTCCAAAGATAGATTACCAGGTAGTAGAGGAGTTGTAATCTATATCAATAAAGGGGACAAACACACACACACACACTCACACACACACCAATGATGATCAATGTACTGGAGCACTAAGATATACAGCATTTAGGAGGCTATCCAGTGTGTCTATAACAATGTCTCATTCTCTCATTTTTTTTATTTTATTTTTAATTTATGGAATAAAACAAACATTTCCATGACATAGTACAATAAAAAAGATGATTGTACATGAAACTGCAATCTGCTATGAACAACTTGCTATTCCTTTCAAATGTCAACCAAACTATCATTTAAATTTCTTTTTTTTTCTTTCTTCCCTCCTACCACCCTAGAGATGGCTACCATTAGACATAAATAGGTGTGTGTGTGTGTGTGTATAAATATAAATATGTAATTATTCTATACACATTTCTATTTATCAGTTCTTTCTCTGGATGCAGATAGTGTCATTCTTCATATGATCTTTATAGTTAATTTGGGTATTCATAATAGACAAAATAACTTATCCGCTCAAAGTTGTTCTTAAAACAATACTGCTGTTACTATATGCAATGTTCTCTTGGTTCTGTTCATTTTGCTCCTCATTATCTCATGCAAGTCTTTTCATGTTTTTCTAAAATCATTGAGCTAATCATTTCTTATAGCACAGTAGTATTCCATCATAATCATATGCCACAACTTTTTCAGCCTCAGCCATTCCCCAATTGATGGACAATGTCTAGTTCTTTGCCACCACAATAAACATTTTAGAACATATAGATTATTTTCCTTTTTCTCTAATTATCTTTGGAAATAGACCAAATAGTGGTATTGCTGGGTCAAAGGGTATATAGGCAGTTTAATGACTCTTTGGATATAATTCCAGATTGCTCTCCAAAATGGTTGGATCAGTTCACAATTCCACCAACAATGAATTAGTGTCCCAATTTTTCCATATCCTCTCCAATATTCATCACTTTCCCCTTCTATTATTAAAAATCATATGATTATATCAACAGATGCACAAAAAGCTTTTGATAAAGTTCAACACTCATTTCTATTAAAAACATTCTTTCATTTATTAAAAAACATGCAGAATGGCTTAGGCCCTACCATCTACATAAAGATATATACAACAAAATCCCTCATCCTCAGGCAGCTTGATACCTTACCACATTTTTATTTTGTAACATCCTTCTACTCTCCACGTTGATGATCCAATGACCTTAAAAGTGTTACTTTTTTTAATGATAAGGAATTTTTGAAAATGTAGACAACTTGGAAATATGCCTTGAGATATAACTAAATACTGATTAGTGTGAATAATAAATCCTCTGAAGTAGTCACATTATTTGAATCACACTGCATATTTCCATTGGGATGGAACCAATTGCTATATTTTACATAATTATAATATCAAATAATATGAACCCAAATACATGTGACCACTTCAGGGGATTCATTATTCGCATTAATCAGGACCCGGCTATAACTGGTATAATAGAATCAGAGATGGGAAAGCATGTTATATGTTCCTCTACTGTACATCCCAAAGCTGTTTTCTGTGTGAGATATTATGACTAATAGAAATAATAAAACATTGTCTTTTATCTATCCTTAATCATCTGTTATAATAGAAAAGATACCCTATGCTTTCTCGTTTATTACAGAAAAAGGAAGAAGTTTGCATCAAGTTTGACCTGGTTTCTGCCACATTTCTTATTTTTGTGACTTCACATAAGTTACTTAACTTTTGAACCTCAATTTCCCTGTTTATAAAAGAGGGATAAAATACTTCGACTCATCAGGTTTTTGTCAAGCCAACATTTTCCACTACCTTGTTAAATGACTATTATTAGCTACTTATGGTAAAAAATCCTCAAATATGCTTTATGTGAGAAGTAGTGAAGTAGAATAAGAAAAAAATAAAAGCTAAAAGGGACATTAGAGACCTAGTCCAAACCCTTCGTTTATGTACATCACTTCTCTGCTTACGCTCTCCCCTTCCCTTCATCTCTGTAGTTCACACATTGAGATAGGTAAAGCTCCACTGACCAAGAGACAGATGGAATTCGTGGAGGGAATCCTAGATTCATAAAATGGTAGGAGTGGAAGGTACCTTAGAGATCATTTAATCTTAGGGTTCTTAACCTTTTTTGGGTCACGGACTCTTTTGATAGTCTGGTAAAACCTATGGACCCCTTTTCAGAATAATTCTTTTTCAGAAGAAATTTTTAAATTATTTCCCAGAAAAAAATTTAAATACAAAACATATAAAGTTTAAAAACATAATATTACAAAAGAAATCAAAGGTTAGCAAAAAACAAAGATGTATTTTTTTCCCATTAGAGTTCATGGACTAATTAAAATCTGTTCGCAGATTGCAGGTTAAGAACCGCTGAGTTATAGTTCAACTGTCTCATTTTGGAAATAAGAAAATTGAAACTTCAAGAGATGCAGTGATTTGCCCCAGGTGACAGAGATAATTAGTGTCAAAGCTAAAACTAGAAGCCAAGATCTCCTGACTTGGAGCCCAGTTTGTTCTTTCTTTGCCATTACAAGTCACATAGATTCTATTTATAACCACAGTCCTTATAGCACATGTTCAGTATATCAAACCATGTCATGTTTAATGCTCCTCCTCTCCATTAGGCTCCTCCTCTCAACTCATTGGGCTTCTCCTCAAGATTAACGTGTGTACTTAAAACTATAAATAGCTGGCTTAAGGGAGAGTCCTTGAAAATTCCCGACCTACCTTCGTATCATCACATTTATATAGCATTTCATAGTTATAACAATCATTTTGTTCATGTATTTGATCCTTATAACAACACTCTGAAGTAGAGCACCCCAAGTATTATCATCTCATTTTTATAGATAAGGAAACTGAGGTTTAAAAAGGTTAAGGCATTTGCTGCAGGTTACACAACGAGTAAGTGACAAATCAAGGATTCAAACCCTTTTCTTTGGGGTCTAATTTGCTATTGTTTCTACTCCATCATGCAATTACTTTGTGTGGGGAAGCGAAGTGCATATGTATTGTTATTCTACCGTAGCATGTGATTTCCTTCAAGTGTCCCAGTCATTACATGTTATACATGATGTGATTTATTATAAGACCCAGTAAAAACACAAGCTACACTGCAGAGACTAAGTGATATCACCATCAACAGGGTGATGAGGACAAGGCTAGAGGTCATTAGCATCCATTAACCAGCCTCTGAGGAATGGTCTGCTGGTATCAATCCAGTTTCAGCAAGACAAACGTCTATCTCACACATAAAAAACACCACAATTAAAATTAATTGGCACCTTGGACAGCTTTCTCAACAGAGGTGCCCAGGAATAAGTAGATCACAATATTGAGATACTATTCTCTTCCTCCTTAAGAAAGCCATTCCTCAGAAAATGCAGGCGCATAGACAAGGTTGAGACCTTTACAATTATTATGAAGGGTAATTGGAGAGTTTTGTTCTTTAACAAAAATTATCAGTACACTCCCCCTCCACCTTTAAAAATGTCCATGGTAGAAAATAAAATAGCCACTCATTACCAGCGATGCAAAGAAAAAATCTCTTTAACTTGCATTTTCAGAGAATTAATGTAATGCCCCAATTACTTTCATAAACTTCCCATAACTGAAATCTATAATGGTGGGTGTTAATGAAGTCATTCATCAGAAATATGATACAGAACTAGGTATCCAACTTCCATAATGCACAATTTTATTATTCTCTCTAAATAATATTGTGCACATAATTAAAATGCTTTAGCTGAAAATTAAAATGTCAACAGGGACGTGCCCACATCATTACATGAATTCCATATCCTGAGCATTCTTGCAAGAAAGAACTAAAAAAGAATATTTTTTTAACTTGCATGTTTCACTTGAAGTAAGTTCATTAAACTATCCTTAGAATTTTTTCTCCTTTATTTTGACTTTGGGTTTTTTTTTCCTGAATGGTGACATTTTCCCCCAAGGATGAAATATTAATATAGTATTTACATGATTTTCAGTCACTTTGGAATTTAAACATATTCACTGCCATTAAAATTTAAATAAAGCTTATTTAAAATTGAAGAGGACATGCCAGTAATGCTTCAAGATTGCTTCAGCTCTAGCAATCATTATCATAGGCTATTACTAAAGCAGTTTCAGAACAGGCGACATTTCTAGGAAGAGACAAATCGACTACTGTTAAACTAATAGATTGAAATTACAGAAATGATCAGCCACACTTTGGAACAAAAAAATTTTCATTGATGGGAGAATAATGAAAAATCAAATCAATTGCTTGGATTTTGTTACTTCTCTACTACATTTGATGCAGATGAGAGCAAGATACCAGCTTACATACACCTCTACTGGAATCCAAATGGACACCTAAGAAACTTACTTTTGTTCAGGGTGTTTCTTGGGGATATAATAAACTCTATTGTACTTGCAACAATACTGTATGTGCTAAAAAAAAATAAAATAAAATAAATAAGAGGGCCTCATAAGAGAAAAAAACTTATGAGAGATTTGGGTGCAACAGAATTAATTTTAATTTTTCTCCAGTCAAACATTAAATAAAAAATATTTTTCCCACTTCATTAAAAATGTCACCCACCATTCCTTCCAGTGGTAAAGAATAGTCGTTCTTCTATCTTCTATAAGAACACAAGTTCATATAATGGCAAAATGCTATAAAAATAAGCTAAGAGAAAGCATTTCTGTTCTCTCAAATAATAATGATTTGATTCCTTATCCCAAATTTTCTCTTGTTAATTTCCTCAGATTCCATTCTATTTAGCTACAATCTTCTCTATCCTCAGTTACTGGGTTTGGGGGCAGCTCGGTGGTACAGTAGATAGACTGCTGGGCTTAGAATCAGGAAGATCTCAGAATCCTCCCTCAGATACTCAACAGCTTAATAGCCCTGGAAAAGTCACTTGACCTATCTCAGTCACTTTAAGAACATGAGTTTGGAATTAATGACCTCCAAAGTTTCTTCTAGTTCTCAATCTATGATCCTAAGTCAGGGATGAGTCAACCTTTCCTGGGCATTTGCTTTAAGAAGTGTAGTCAATTTTAAAGTTATTATGTTTAAGCTTCCAAAGAACAATCACCCAATTACCTCCACATTAAGCTGATTTAGGGGCTTACTGAATAACATACAAGTGACATATACATGCACAAGAAGGATAAGATATAAGAAGACTTATAAAGTTGGTCTAGTTTACTGCTACCTGCTGGGTTTCCTGTCTTGTCTGGTACAGAGAACTAAAACCATACATAGAATTATTCCCAGAAAGTTGACACTATTCATACAATATTACCCCACTCATCAAACAACACAAAGATATGAAGGGCTATATGTCCTGAATGGGTTAACAGGGATTTGTAAAATTCCAGTTGGGTTTTACACTCATGAATATTCTTCAGTCATTCTGGTCTCTCTTCCATCATGTCTCTATTTCCACGTTCCTCCTTTCTCTCAAGGTGATGGAAGCTGATCTACCTGGACTGAATCACAAATGTATTAGCTTTTTTATAAGACCCTTGCTATATGCAAAAAAGCAATTTCTAAAAATATAAAATTTGTAGTAGATTGACTTTTAAGTCACAATACTTAACCTTTCCTCAATATCCAATTCCTAAAATTTATCTCAGTAAGCACCCTGAGGAGGGACTTCTTAATTTTTTTTCTGTGTATCTCCAATATTTAATGTAGTAACTGATGTGTTATAGGCATTTAATAAGTGTTTGTTGAATTTAATTGAACATCTGAACTAATTTTTTAACTTGGAGTATGCAGTAATCAAGGCACAATGCCTAGCAAGGTATTATGTACAGTTTTGTTTTGTTTTGTCTTGTTTTGTTTTTGTAAATGATAGCGGTAAAGTATTATTCTCTTTAAGAATTCAGTAGCTAAGTAATTGAAGCCTATGAGTCAAACTGCTGATTTGACTTCAAGCTGCATCCAATTAAAGATTTTCCCAGATGAGCTCTGGCATGTCTTAGAATCACCTAGCACTTTAATCCTTATTACACTGTATTCGATTAGCTGGTCATCAGTATCTGTCCATCTACAATAAACAAAGAATAAATCCTATAGAATAGGACTTGACAACTGAGATCCTCCTTCACGATGGAATTTTATTCCTGGGAAAATCCAATAGAGCCTCAACAAGCAAAGTAGTTACAAATCAATTGTTTGCATTTTTAAATTTTCTCTTATTATGAATTTAGCAATCATCAACAAACAGGAACATTTTAGCATACAGTGAAGAACAAAAAAGAGGATTGTATATGAAACTATCACTTGCTATGTACAGACTTTTTAATCAATTATTTGTTGCTGTTTCTGTTTCATTTTTAAGTTATTTGCTGTAATGTTTTAAAGTTTTACAAATTCATAATTTTAATTTAAGATGCTAAACTTTAAAGATACCATTATGCAGTTTCAAAGGTACCCACCTTCCCCAAATCCATCCTAACCTACTTATTTAAATTATTTAGAGGGATGAAATCAATCCAAATAAAAGTCACAAGGTTGGGAGTCAATTAATCTCTATGCCTGAATTGTCTGTGAAGGGGAGATGATATTACCACCCTTAAGTCACATGATTGTTGTAAAGATGCATTCAGATAATAGATATGAAAGTACTTTGAAAAGTAAAAAGTGATATTCAATGAGGTGATACTATTATAAATAATTGAGGCTTTGCATTAGTCCTCAAACCATGGGCTTATATCTTTAGAGATGATTAAAAAGGATAGGGGAAAGGGATTTTCTTAAAGTTAGCTTATATAACTGAAATAGCTAATTCAAAATTAGAGTTTTTAAAATAAATATACATTGATGAAAAAACTATCTAAAGTGCATATTCTTATACAGACATTTTGGTTTTGTTTTAGTTAAATGATACCACTGAAACATTCATTGTTCTTAAGTCAATGTCCTACTAATGTCATGTGGCAAAACAATCCCATTTTTACCTGAAAATTTGGAGATTCCTGGCCACATGATTTCAAAAGTATACACTTCAAATATCTTTTGGTCATCTTATTTTCTGACATAGCAATAATTTTAGTCTGACAAATAAATAACTTAATTAATTAATTAATTAAAATGGATAAATTTGTTTACTTTTTGGTTATTTAAGCTAACGAAATCCCTTCCACCCTGTCAATAACACAGTTCACCATGTTGAGAATTTCATAATCTTCATTGTTTAACTTCTTTCCACTGACCACAATTTCAAAAGAAGCTAAGGAGTATACTTTTGAATCAAATCAGTTCAGTTCAACAAACATTTGTTAAGGACCTAAAATTCTTGTATTAAAGGTACTGACTGCTAAGTGCTCTGAGGTAGTTATCCTATATGTTTTATTTTATGCGTAAACAACATTATGTTGAGATGGGGCCCATAGGTTGAAAGAGACTGCCAAAGGGGTCCATTCAGGGGTGTACTGGAGCCAGCTCTGACTGCATTGTTAAATTTTCAGTTTGAGCATTTAAATTTTGGGAATCATCAAAGGTCACAAAGCAGGACTTGATTTACTGTTTTGTTGATTGTCTGGACTTCAGAAAGTGGATATTTCTGAACAGTCATGGATCTCCCCAAGAAGGTCTATAGTGTATTCTCAGCCAAGTTCCTTGGGTGTAGATACTGTCATTTTTCATCTTTACACTCCAAGCTCCAAGAATAGTGCCTTGCACATAGTAGAAAATTAATAAATATTTGTTTCACTGAATTGGCTTTCCCAAAGGAGGGAAGCTCCTTTGTATGCTTCTGTTTATAGATGTCATACTTATTCCATCAAACTCAGCAATATCATATAACTTTTCAGTTGGGGAGACACAGGAAACTAATATTTCAATAAAAATATATGTTGTCCAGATTATGGGAGGCAGATGAATGGACATCCTATTGAATTTATTAATGTATTGAATCACTGATATTATATTGAAATACAATTATCAAAATATGTTAATATGTGTATAGACATATGTGTAGATAATATGTAGAAATAATATATAGAACAGTCAACATAAAGTACATACAGAGTGATTTTGGAGGGAGGACGGCACTAGCAACTGGGGTTTACAATAAATTTCCTGAAGGACTGGTACATGAGCTGAGCTAGAGAGGTAGAGATGAGGAGGCAATAGATTTCAAGCTTAGCAGACAAATTGCTCAAAGGTTTACAGGTAGGAGATAGCCCAGTTTGGCTCTACCAAAGAGTATAGGATTAAGAATATATATAATAAGGCTGAATAAATAAGTTGGAGCTAAACTGTGAAGGCTGAGAGCAAGAGATAACCCATGTGCTACACTGGTAACCACAAACATAAGGAGATTAAAGGGAGACCTTCAGCAGGTTGTGTTGGGCCCCTCTGGAGAATTCAAGGAAATTCATAGACAAGAATTGCACCAGATAAGAAGGTATGAATGGGTTCCAATATGCACCCACATCAGTGGAATCATGGGTCCACTGAAGTTTCTAAGAACTAAATAATACAGTATAGTAAGGATGACACACATACATGCTTCCTATCAAATACAAGAACTTTCAAAGGTTAAGTGTTAATGGCATTTCAGGTAAAGACCAAAAGCAAATTGCTGATTCCAAGTCCTATACATTAGCCCACATTTTAAAAATTGTCAGGCAATTGTTTTTCTTCCTAGAGATGCATCTGTAAAATAAATACTCTGAACTAAATAACCTCTAAAGGACTCTTCTAGTTCTAATATTTTATTATTAGGTGATTTTCAGAACCCTGTGTAATATGAAATATTTATGCTTGCTTATTTTAGGGACCTTAAAAGGGTAACTAATACTACAACCATTCACAGGCTTTTCAACTGATATACACTATTCTAGTTCATCAACTTGTCTGAACTCAAAAATATTGAATGCACAATTTTAAAAACTGAAAAAAAAAAATCACATAAGGTCATTAGTTTTTCTGAAGGCTTGTACTTTTCCATATGTTGATGAACCTCAGTGGCTCAACTCCAGGGATGATAAATCTCTCATACTTCCATTAATGTTGCCAGATAGTATTAAGATTTTTTTCCTAGGGAGTTAATAACCCATGGTGAAGAAACAGAAAGAAAAAATTCACATTATAGATTGCTCTTTAGTCACTTAATCATAAAAGGAAAAGCTGATTTTAAGCTTCAAGGACACAGAAACATGCCGGGTGCATTTGGTTACTCACACTTTGTTTAAAAATAGCCTTCAATAGTTTTTTTTTTTAATCTCATTTTAAGAGAATACAAAAGTAATTTGTCTTATAGAACTAGTATGACAAAGAAATTAAATGATCAAATTATTCAATCAATTTAATCAAACTCAATCAAAATAGTCAATCAAATTAATCAGTCTCTCTCAAATACACGTGGTTTTACTCCACACTTTTCAATTCCAAAGGACATTTACAAACAGCAGAATATAATCTCCAATTAACCTCTTAGAAGAAAAAAAGTCGCTCCACCTGACAACATATTTAAATTTTTAATTATCATTATTATTATCAGAAAAACTTATTAAGAAAAAATAAATCAATAGTATATTAATTATTCATGCCTAGTTATACAGTATTTTTAATGAGCAGCTTCTCATTAGTAATTTTAAAGGGGGGAGCAAACCTATGATTTTACCAGTATAAAGAAAACCTCCATCATTCCAGTGTAGATAGGCAAGCCATCTATAACCTATAGGTTTAAAGAGTTTTCTGAGGCCCTGAGAGATTAAGTGACTTATGCCTCTATATTGCATATATAGAGGTTAGCCTATAATCAAACAACCAGCATGTGTTTCAAAGGTAGGAGAGGAATCCAGGTCTTCCTGACTTCAAGGTCAGAACCCTAATCACTACATCACCATTTCTCATTCCTCTCATTAATAACTCTGTGTTCAAGTATATAAATAAATGTTTGTTAAATTAAATGGAATTTATTTTTAAGAATAATCAATTAATTCCATAATAGTAGGTAAAACCTACATTTCAGATAGTCTTCCAAAAAAGACAACACTTTTGTCCATAATCAAAATCTGTGCTAAATTGAAGGGAGAATTTTTTTTAATTACCAACATTTCATATCTATAAAATGCTTTTCAAACTTTCCAATGTAACTTCACAAACATTTTTCTTATATGAACTTTGCAAGGTTTTAGAGAAAGGACAATTGAAGCCATTAGCAAAGGTTGACCTAGAAGCCCATTTTCATGATTCTGCCACTCTTATGTCTGCATTTCTTTAAGAATGTGTCTCTCGTGCATTTCTAAAGCTCATATGAGATTTCTTGACAGACATAACTTTTATCAGTGAGTCATTTATTACAAACACCAGTGAGGGATCAAAGGAGTCATATGTATCTTTCCACCATTCTTGCTTATCTAGACTAGAATGAGATTTCACATCTATTTGCCTATGCAATAAATAAATAAAGTATTTCTTTATAGTGATATCTGCACTAAGAAAAGGCTAGTTAACAAAAAGGAAAGAGTCTATTTACAATATAACATCTGACAACCTTCCAACACATTTTCTCCAAAACCATTTTGTCATTTGTTTGACCAACATAGTTTTCCCTTTCCCTCAAATTTTATTAGATGACTAGGTGATGCTGTGAATGGATTACAGAAATTGGACTTAGGAGGACCTGAGTTTGAATCCTGCTTCAGACACTATCTGTGTGACATTGGGAAGTCATAACCTCTCTGTGCCTCAATGTCCTCATCTGTAAAATTGGGATTATAATAGCACCTAACTCCCAGGGATGTTGGGAAGACCAAATGAGTTGACACATATAAAGTACTTTGCTAAACTTCAAGCATCATATAAAAGCTAACTATTATTATTATTATTATTATTAAAGACAATAAGGATATGTCAAGATATTGGTTTGTCTAAAACTGACTCACTGACAGTCAAGTAAGGATTTTTTTTGTATATAAAACCAAGTATATTGGTTTGAAACATTTTTTTTTACCTAGGGATTAAAGAACTTTATTAGTCATTTCTGTGAGGGAGTCAAATACTAATGATATTATCTTTGATTCTAAGAAGTAACTTCAAGATGGCAGCTTCTCTAGTTCACCATTAATTTCCACTTTTGGATTCTGAATATATGCAACCTTTAATAGTAATACTTAAAACATACACACACACACACACACACACACACACACCTTACTTCTACAATCAGCCAATACCATCATACAGTGAAGTGAACGTTTTTTCTTCCCTCTCAGACTTGTTAGCATGTAGTCTGACATTAAAGTCCTGCTTCTCTAGGCTTCAAATCATGCTGTTTTAAACAGAATTGATTTTTTCCTAGAAGCCTGTGATTGCCTTGTTGGCCACTATCTGTCCTTTGAATAATCACTCATTCCCTATCTCACTGGCCCACATAGGAGAGTCCCATCTATTCCTCCCACTCCACTCACATATCTGGGCTCTGTAGTGAGGTGGTCTAATGTATTTTCCAGCCTCAATTTTAATGTTAAAAAGAAAAATAGTTCATAGGGCTCAGAACAGCAAAGAGGAAAATCAAACAAAATCAGTTCTACCTTCTCTACTGAAAAGGCACATAATAATTTCATCAGAGCTTGGAGCAGCATTGTTTCACTCTCCAAGAAATCTATGTATTCAAATTTATAATGAGGAAGGAAGTTCTGAATAACCTACCAAGTGATGCTGTGAATTGAAACAAAAAATTCTGTTGTGTCCTTTGCATGCCTCTTCTTCAGACAACCAATTGATCCAACCTACAATCCCCTTTCACCTTCATTCAGAAACTGTAGTAATGAAGTTGATAGAGTGTAAGGCCTGGAGTCAGGAAGACTCATTTTCTGACCTCAGACACATTAGCTGTGTGACCCTGAGCAAGCCACTTAACGCTTTTTGTCTGTTTCCTCATCTGTAAAATGAGCTGGAGAAACAAATGGCAAACCACTCTGACATCTTTGCCAAGAAAACCCCAAATGGGGTCAGAAGTCAGATACAATTGAAAAATGATTGAACAACAATATAAAATATTAGCATTAATTCACTGGATAATTCATTCTAAAAGGTTCATTTATAAAATGATCTAGTTATTAACATGATATGGATTTTGCAGTTAGGAATCCATCAGACACAAGGAGCTCCATGTTTGAGTCATCAAGCCATAACTTTAGAGCTGGAAGGAACATGTAAGATCATCTAGTCTAATCATCTTATTTGCAGCTAAACTCAGGTCCATAGAGGTCCGTGGAGGGTTATTTGATTCCATGGTCTTGGAATCAAAAGGTAATGTTAGCAGAAGAATGAAGGACCCTAGTTCCCAGTTCTTAACACTTCAATGAGCCTACTATAGTTTTCCTTATATTATTCAGGAAAGGTGGTGCTAAAATCAAGTTTTTAAAGTTTGTTATCTAGAGCCAAGGTACTAACCTGAATATTCTCCCACCTAAAAAAAAAAAAAAAAACCCAGAAAACATGCAATTCAGAACATACCACACACAGAAATGATACAAATAACCAAACAAAATAAAACAAATTACAATGAAATCTGAAAGAACAGTTTCAGTGATCCGATTCATTACAGTAAAATCATGGGAATATAGACTTAGAGCTGCAAAGGATATGAAGGATACTTTGGCAAACTCCCTCATTTTAGAGTTAAGGAAACAGAGGTCTAACAAGATAAAGTGAATTGCCCAGGATCACACAGTTAGAAAGTAGGAAGATCAGGATTTGAACCCAAGACCTCTGACTCCATATCCAACATGAATGTTCTAGGCCTGCAATAAATACTTTTTTAAATTGGCATTCTATTGCAAATTAATATTTTAGCTGCAGTATTCATCTGTGGCATATCCTCTAAAGAAAAGATACCCTTCCTCAAATACATACATATATGAAAGTGAAAAGGCTAGAAACAAAGAAAAGGAGTTATACAAACAATATTGCTATTCAGCCTGACAAATTTTTCAGAAAAAAATTGGTAATTTAACTAAGATGTAGTTGGTTTATGTTAAAGATGCTAAACTAAAAATTGGATTTTAATTCTACCCAGTATGTTGTAATAATTTTGGAAGGGAGGGAAAGGATGAAGCAAAATCAAAGCAACAATGGTAAGGAGTCACAACTCCTAAAACAGGAAAATAATGCTATTGACAAGCACACTCCACTTTTTGTACAGGAGGTTTGAGAGCTAGAAAATGTAAAGACACTATCAATGTAAAGACATGCACTATTTTAAGAAAAAGAAAAGAAAAGAAAAAAGCTCCAAACTAAGAAGACCAATAGATTAGGTCGGGTTATTTGCACTATAAACTAAATCTTTGTTTTATTAAAATGATTTGCAAAAAGGTTCCTTTAAATCTTAAGTTCACTTGGCATCTAAAATGTTTTGAGGTTGATGGCATTCAATTTACAGGAAACCTTTCAGGAAGGCATTTGTCACATAAAATGATAATATAGGCCTACATCAAGAATGGCCAATTTAGTGGGTGGATTTCTGTGTGCTTTTATTTGTTTGCTTGCTAATTTGATCATTTGATTTAATTGTCCATTTTGTTTCCTGAGCAGCAATGAGATTGACACCAAGATAATGACAGAATATCAATTGGTGTGGGTTTCAAACAATGCCCTGAAGTTTTAAATTTAGGTCAGATATTTCACAATCTAGATGGTATCTGACAAAAGCAAAAACAAAAATGTATTTTCACTGTAATAGAGTGTTCTCATGAAAATAAGTTGTTTTGAAGATTTCTAAGCATCTTCAGTTATAAGAGAAACAAAGAAATTTCTCTACCTATATGACACAGAAACTAGCAAAAACCATTGTTTCACCAGGTCCTGTACTGGTCCACATAAGATTGTACTTTCCCAAAGGTCTTTCTGTGCTCAATGATTTCCAGAAACAGAATTTTATTCTCAACCACACCTAGGGCACAAATTGAATCCTTAATGATAATCGCCAATAATCCTTTTTTAATGGAATGCTAGTCTTTCTTAATGGGATATTTCTCATACTAATCATCTTCATGCTTACTGGCCCAACTTTGCAGTCCACGTTTCCTTTGCAGATGAAGCAATTTGATCCATTCTCACTCTCAAAGGTTGTAAAGTCAGTTCCACAGATTTTGAATTCATTTTCAAAGCAGGGATTACATTCTTCATACAAAGAATTCCTCTTCATGACAATACCTTTAATGCTCATCTTCCATCAAGTATTAAAATATAACGTTGAGGGTAGGGACTGTCTTTCGCCTCTTTTGGTATCCCTAGTGCTTAGTGCAATGCTTGGCACACAGTAGGCATTTAATAAATGCTTATTGACTGCTTAACTAATATCAATCAGGTGTACACAAATATTCCTTAAATGCTTTTTACATATTAATTTCATTTTGACTTTCAATAATAAAGTGACAGTCATTGAGGAAAAAATGTACCACATAAGTAAATCAGGATAGATACAAACTAAAGACAAAAGGGCTAAGTGAGAGGATCAGCATAAGACTCATGTAGGAAGTGGTGCTTAGCTCGATCAACCTTGAAGAAATCTAGAGGCAGAGGTAGGGTCATAGTTAGGGGGCATTCTAGGCCTGTGCAATGGTATGGAGAAAAGACATGGAATTATGCACCCATGAAACAACCAATAGGCCACTTCCTCTACAACAGAGTATGGGAAGGAGAGTAATGTGCAATAAACTCAAAAGAATAGGCTGGAACAAGTTGTGAAGGGCTTTAAGAGCCAGACGAAGAGTTTATATTTTATCCTAGAGGCAAAAGGAAGCCACAAAAGCTTCTTGAGCAGGCAAATGGCATGGTTAAAAACTTCTGATTTCAGAATATCCATTTGGCAGCTCTCTCTGTGGAGGTCAAACCACGGATGGGCACGTAAACACAGTCAAAGCAGGTGACAGAAAAAAAAAGATCATTTTCAAGTCACTCCAATTGTTCTTCTTGTATAATTCTTTTTTTTTCCAACTATAATATCAAGCAACAAATAGTTCAATGTTACATATAAAATATGACAGGGCTAGAATAATCTGGTTAAATTGACCCAATCCACTTACTTATATCTTTCCTGGAAATAAGTGTTTTAAATTTTTAAAATTCCACTGATATTTTTAAACAAAAGGTGAAAAGAATGCCTTTAGCATCCCAACAGGATTTCATCAAGGTTTTGTACTTGTTTATGCCTCACTTTTTTTCTCATAAACTGTCCCACATAGAGAAGTTAGCCACATGGTGACAAAACGGGGAATTGAAATAACCTGACCTTCCATAACCAGGTCTGGAGCTCAGTGAGTATACACAGCTGAGATGAGTTACAAAAGCTCTAATTTGTGAAGCAAGGTATTTAACATTACCATTTCAGCAGGCTTCATACTCAGAGTTGGGTGTCTCTGTTAAATGTAATATCTGTAGTGGATTACATAGGAATACCTTCAAATGACTGATCTATATACCCTTTAAAATTTTTTTTATTTATTTTGTTAAACATCTCCTGTTTACATGTAAAAAATTTTTAACATTATATTTTTAAATTTTGAGTTCCAAATTCTCATCTTCCTTCCTATCCCTCCCTCACCCCTTGAGAAGGCAAGCAATATGATAGCAATTAGACACGTGAAGTCACACAAAACATATTTCCATATTAGCCATATTGCAAAAGAAAACACAAAAAAAAAGAAAAATAAAGAAAGTTGAAAAAAAGTAAGCTGCAATCTGCACTCAAAGTGGTGAACAGGTGAATAGCAGGAGGTGAATAGCATTTTTCATCGTGAGTTCTTTGGATCATTGTCTTGATCAGAGTAGCTAAGTCTTTCACAGTTTGATCCATATACCTTTGTTAAAAAATAGCTCATATAATCTATCCTGTACATTGAATTTGGGGCTATTCTCTCCTACAGTGATCACCAAAAAAGTCAGTTTATCCATATCATTATCCCACTTTGAAATAAATGAGTGAATCAGTGATTTATTTTTTGAGTAAAAAATGAATCAAGTGGAATTTTAGTCTCTTTTAAATGGCTTTTTGGTTCATGAAGAAACTCATGGTCATTAGAAGAGGTTTGAAGTTTTCCAAAGGCAATTCCAGTCCACTCTTCTTCCAGTTCTTTGTCCATTTGCAGTATTTGTCCAAGATCTATAAACTGATGAGCAAGCTCTGTAGGCTATCAATCCAACGACATATCATTGTCTGGATAATAGGCATTTCTTCATCCACTTTGTTGTTGCTTTGCAGATAGCTAGATAGAACTCTATGGAGTTACTATAAGTCTCATTTAAGAGACTCTTTTTATATTAAAAAAATTATGTATGCATATGTGTACTTACACATACATATATATGTGTGTGTATATAAAGAGATGGGGGGCACATGATTTAGTTGCTGGTATTCTCCTGCTCACTTTGCTGGGTGGGAGGAGACAGGGAATTCAAGATTTTGTCTATGCCTTTCATGTCTTTCTCTCCTTCAGATACCTTGAGAAATAATGCTTGCTAAATTCTGCTACCTCCAGAACATAGCACCTCTATTTATATTTGGTCTAGCCTAGCTGCTTTTCTCATCTTTGTTCTCTTCAGTGCCATTTCTACTTCCAAGGAACATAACTACAGTAATGGTATTAGAGTCCAAATATGATAGCTCTACTGTCATTAATGGCTAAAAAATAAATTAATGGTAACAGTCTTCACAGATTTTTTTTCTCATTTTTCATTTATTTGTTGTTGTCCTTTCATGGTTTGACCCTAAAATTTTCTCCAGATGATTTGTTTAGGTGAATCTCTCACTAAGTTTTCCTAAATTTGCTTTTCTATCCACTGTTTCCTTCTGTTTTGAGTAAATATTGCTCATAATCTTCCGTCATCCTTTTCCAAAAGATTTTACAGATAAATTTCTATTCTAAAATGGTGTTGCCCTTGGGTGCTATGTCCCTCCACTTGGCAAAGAGACCATATATTTGCTAAGATGGTTTTTAGGTTCTTTGGAACTCTGTCTGAAATTTTCATTCTGGTTATGTTGTGAGCATGCAAGTACATACAGTAACTGAAGAAATGAAGTTGAGGAAAATGCAAATGGAAATGGAGAGCAGTGTGGTCGGTGCAAATAAGGAATTACAAGAGAAATGGAGTAAAATATGCAAACATAGAAAAATATATGACTAGTCAAAAAGATGGACTAATTATGTATTGAGAGTAAGGGATAAACTAAAGGAAAACTAGTATATTCCACTGGAATCTATATGATGTCAAGACAAAAGGAACATCCCCAGTAGCCTGAGGGGAACCCCAAACAGAAGATGAATGAGAATTACATAGGATAGACAGTCATGGATGGCTTAAAAACTGCGTCACTGGAAAGAATACCCACACTGATAAAAATCACTGATTTGCTGGAATATTGAAGAGCATTGGAGCATAAGAAGCAGTAGCAGACTAATAATAGCCTTTCTTAAAGGCAAAGATCCAGCAACAAGATCTCCATGTTTCTAAAGGAAAGAATATGATTTTTATCCATGCACCATTCTCAAAGCTACTGTGAGAGAACCAATCTTACTGGATATGACATATTTAGAAGTTATTCAATGAAAACATCTGGAGCATATAGTGAAATCCTAATAACAAACATTTATGTAGCACCTACTATATGAGACATACTATGTTAAGCACTTTACAAATATCTCATTTGATCTTCACAACAACCCTGAGAGATGCTATTATTATCTCCATTTTACAAATGAGGAGGTCACAGAACTCGTAAGTGTCAGAGGCTGGATTTGAACTCAGGCCTTTCTGACTCTGGGCCCAGTTCTCTATCCGCTGTGTTACCTAGCTGCCAAAAGCCTTTGGATTACACAATTAAAATATTGTTTTCACTTCTCTGCCATGATATCCTTCATGACATTTTCTTTTAGTCTTTCCAGATGATGTCTCAAAATTTTATTTCAATAGAATTCGTCTTCTGCTACTAATTTATAAACATTCCCTTTCACGAAGTAATATCACAAAATGTTAGAGCTGGAAGGGACCTAGAGATCATCCAATTAAACCCCTTCATTTTACTGATGAGGAAACAGAGAGGTTCCCAATAACACACAGCTAGTTAATGGCCTATTACCTCTAGGATCAAACAAAATCTGTTCAAAACTGAGGCAGCTGATGGCACAGGGAGTAGAGTAGACTTGGAGTCAGGAAGACCTGAATTCAAATCCAGCCTCAGATACTTATTATTCATGTAATGCTGGGCAAGCCACTTAACCTCTGCAAACCTCAGTTTCATCATCTGTAAAATGGGGATAAAAATAGCACCTGCCTCACAGAGTTGTTGTAAAGATCAAGTAAAATGACATACGTAAAACATTTTTCAGACCTTAAAGGCTATATGAATGCCAGCTGTGGTTCTTATTACATACCATATCCCCTTCCATGCATTCTATCATCCAGCTACAGTGGCATATTGCTCATATATACTATACTCACTCAACATTCTATCTTCCAACTTTATACCTTTGCGCTGGCTGTCCCCCATTCCTCTAATGCTCTCCCTCTTCACCTCCTTGTCTTCCTGACTTCCTTCAAAATTCAGCTCAAATCCCAGTTCCTACAGAAGGCTTTTCCCAGTTCCACTCACTGCTAGGGCCTGCCCCCTGAGATCAGATTTCATTTACCCAGGATATATCTTACATGTACAGTCATTTGTATATTGTCTCCTCCTAGAAGAATGTGACTTCTTTGAGCACAGGGACTGTATCTTTGTATTTCTTTATGTCCCTCTGGTTTAGCACAGGGCCTGGTATACAGTAAGTGCCAACTTGATGCTTCTTCAGTGACTGGCTGGCAGATTTAGGGCGATCACATGGATCTCTTGGTCCCCACTCCAGTGTTCTTTCCACTCGACCAATATGCCTTTCATTAGGCTCATATCTATCATTTGATAATGATGATGAGCATGTAATTACACATTTTAAATTTCAAAATGTTATTCAAGTTTTAAAATGCCAGACAAAGGTGTTTGTATTTTATCCTAGAAGTAATCACATGACACCATAGAAAGAGTACTGACTCCGAAGTCTTTGGACCCAGGTTCAAGTCTCACTTCCACTGACTACTACTTTTTCATTTTGGGCAAGTCATTTAAACTTACACGGGCCATAGGAGCCCTTTGTAATGAAGATCTATGACCCCAAGGGAAAGTAGAGATTCCCTGTGAAATATGGCATCATCGGTCAAATTCGGTGAGTTGAACTTAGTCACTGGGTACATGCTATCTACCTAGTCCTGTGTTAGGCCTTGTGGAAAGACGTGAAAGAAGTAAAAAACACAGTCCCTTACCCTAGGAAATTTCCAGTCCCGGTGGGTAGAAATGATGTTTTATACCTGAAGAGTTAAATAGCTAATCAAGTCAATATATTAGGTAAGTAAATAAAAGTTACCAAGAGAAATGCTTTAGAAATTCAGAAAAAAATAAGATCAACATGGACCAGAAGACTTCATGGAGAAGGGTATACTTAAGCTAGGTCTTGAAAGATTTAAATTGATCCAGATTAAGATCATGATGAGGTAGAAAGAGTGGTGGATCTGGAGTCAGGAAGAAGTGAGGTTCAAATCCTACCTTAAACACTAGCCATAAGACAATGAACAAGTTACCAACTCCCTTGAGCCCTGTTGGCTCATCTGTGGTGATGATATGGTGATGATATCTTTAGTATTCAAACCTCAGAATTGTTATGAGGATCAAATAAGATAATATATAGAAAGTAATTTAAATTACTACATAAATTCAGTTATTGTTGTTATTATTACACTATTTTAGGTAGATAACATCATCAAAGGTGAGCAGAGTAGGTTTAGCGTGGTGCGTTCAGAGAATGATGAAGAAATCAGCCTGGCTGGAGCATAGGATTGATGTTGGGAAATAGTGGGACCTAGGTTAGCATTGTATTAAATCTCCCTGAAAGCAAAAACTCAGGATTATTTATCCTTTTATGTCCCCTCACTGCCTAGCACAGTATACTATGCATAGTAAATGCTTAATGAATATTTGTTGAATTTTGAATGAGTACAGATTTTTTTTACATGCACAAAGAGATGAACACAGGCTTCTCTGTAGAAGTTTTAAAGCAGTATGGTCCAACATTTGCAGATGATAGGAAAAAAATGTGGTCATTTAGCAAGCATCCTTAAGATAACAGCAAAGAAGAAAACTAGAGTCTGTCTTCTTAAAACTACTCTGATCTCAGAGCAGTTTGTTCTGCAGGACCCTCTGTTTTTGCACAAATGTGTCATCTGTATAATTTGAGAATGTTCTCCAGTTAGTCAAGTTTTCATCTGCTTAATGAAAGGTAGTAGTCACTAAGAAGAACAAGCAAAATATAGCAAATATGTGTCTTTTGTTAGTCTAATGAAATTCACATAAAGGGATTGGACAATTGAACCAAGGAGGCTACAATGACACTGTTAACAAGATTGCTACCAAATTTGGAACACGCGGATAGATACTCCTGCTTCAATGAATATAGTTAGAAATGGCAAACCATTCCAGTATCTTTGCCAAAAAAATCCCAAATGGGGTCACAAAGGATTGGACACAACTGAATAACAACAAATGCTAAACATTTTTCCTAAAAAATCTAAAAAGAAAATTCTGAAAGAAGCAAAAGAATATAGTAACTATACATCTACCACTAGAAAACTGCATAATTCTCAGATTTTCAAAAACATAGGTTTGCATCTTTTGAAGTAAAACCTAAAAGTAGTACATTTTTCTTCTTTTTTGCAAACAAAACAAAATGCATACATTGAAATGATCTTTGTCCTATACTCTTATTCCAAAAATGTTGCCATTGTGCCAGTCACATGTTTTTTTGTTGTTCAGTCATTTTTCATTCATGTCCAACTCTTCATGACCTCATTTGGAGTTTTCTTGGCAAAGATACCAGAGTGGCTTGCCATTTCCTTCTCCAGCTCATTTTACAGATGAGAAAACTGAGGCAGAGTTAAGTGACTTGCCCAAAGTCATACAACTATTAAGTATCAATGGTCAGATTTGAACTCACGAAAAGGAGTCTTCTGACTCCAAGCCTGGCACTCTATTCATTGTATAACCTAGCTGCCATGTCTGGCACATAGTAGACACTTAATAAATGCTTATTGGATTGAATTGAAATACCCCCTTTTGAAATCACCTTGAGAATCTGGGGCACATTTTCATGAATATCCTCAGTGATGGCTAATCCATATTCCTTGAGTAAATAATTGATCTTTGTGGATCATCTGGAATAATATCTAATTAATAAGGTAAGTGACCAAATAGGAAAATACAATTTTGGGTCAAAAAAATGTCTCAAAACGCCAAGGTGTGGTCATAAAGTTAGAAGAGTGGTTATAGACAGCTAGGTCCACATGGGGAAAAACTGCATCTCATTCATACTTGTACATTCCTAAGTACCTAGGCTGGTGCTCTAGAGGTCCACCATTGATACTTAACAAATGTTTGTAGTACCATGTATACATGCCTAGATCTAGAATGAGAAGAGACCTTAAAGTTCATGTAGTCCAATTCAGATGAAGAAACTGAGGCACAATGAGACTAATGATTTTCCTAAAGTCATATAGGGATTAAGCACCAGGAGCAGAATCCAAATCTAGGTCCTCTGATTTCAAAGTAATTTCTTTTTCCATGTTATACCATGTTGTGTTGCATTGTGTGGCTTACAGGTTGTATGTATGCATATAGAAATATATGTATGTGTATATGTGTATGTATATACACATATACACACACATATATACACAAATATAAATATATATATATGTATATATATGTATGAACAAAGGAAGGATATAAGCAGTTATTCAGTATCTACCATGTACCAAGCACACTGTTACGCACTTTAAAAATATCATCTTGTCTGATCCTCACAAACCCTTTAGGGGGAGGTGCTATTGTTATCCATGCTTTATAGCTTAGAAAACTAGGGCAGACAAAGATTTAAGAGACTTACCCAGGGTCATATAGCTAGTAAGTATCTGAGGTGGGAAAGCAACATCTTTGGAATAAGTTTACCACTTCTCAAGGTAAAAACTTTGAAAGGGATCTCTCCTTTAGGTGTCCAAGTTTTGATGTATATGTTTAAAAATACTCATTATCCTTAACTTCATAATCACACAAACTATCTACTTACAGTCTAAGAGTGTATCTCTTTCAGACTTAAGTTAGCAAATTGCAGATCAAAAAGGGACAAGTCACTATGACAAGAAGATGTAAGGACTCACACTTAGAGGGCATTTATAGAGGATAAGCTGTTTTCAGATGTGAGTAAAAGAAGTTAGGCTTTGAGCAGTTCATTTGCATATGGAAAGTCCAAGAAAGTCTAAGTAACCAACAGAATCAATAAACATGCCCCAAGGGTATAGATTGGTTCCATGCCTTTTTCCCCAGCTACTCATCTTCTTAGACCAATGAAAGATTAAGTTTCAGGAAACTGAAGAACTCTGAACTCCAGAGCTGTTTGGTGATTAGGAAGATGGCCTTTATCTGGTTATGGCCCACCCTGCAGTGATGAAAACTTGGGAAATGTACTGGATGATGACCATAAGTTAGGGCAAGTTCTATCACTAAGGGGATGCAGTCCTAAACCAGGAAGAGTAGCTGAAAGGAAAAGCTTAACTTCTGCAGATTCACCTCCTGCCCAAGAGGTAGCAAATGTCAGACTGAAGAAACAGAACTTGAAATACTTGAGTCAGTCCTAGGCTAAGGTTCTCTGTTCTTTGTCCTAGGCTAAATGGTAACCCAGCCAAGGATTCCAGCTTAAGCTAAAGACAGCAGAGACTATAGTTGCTTTATAAGGAGTAAGTCCTGGGAGTCAGGGAGAATGGGTCATCCATCAGGAATGATTTACCCTGTAAGGAACAAACCCTACCCATAACCCATCTAGCCTAGGCTTTCTCTGTGAGAATTCTAAAAAGAAAGGACATAAAAGTCCTGCAATTCTAGATCTGTAAGTTGTCTGGGCCTCATATGTTCACTACATAGGTGCCTCACTATACTTTAAGTTTGTGTCCCCTTTCACCACAGATTATCTATTTGTGGGAAAGTATAACCCAAATTTATGTTGCGGGGGAGGGATTTAAATCAATATCTTTGCTAAAAACTACTTGAGTCTAGCTAACTATTAAGAGCAAAAATACCAGTGGTGGCTTGTGATCCGGAGCTCAGGGTTCTTTTAGAAAAGTGATGCTACATGGTATGCCCTAGAATCCTAGGAATAGTCACCCCTCTGAGGACCAATTGATCAGGTGAGAATGTAAGTTGAGAAAGTAACCCAGAGAAGCTGCTATACTATGTTCACAAATAAATGAACAAATAAATATTTCAATTTAGTGATGCATCTTTTAACAACGTAAGAGGCCAGCAATAGATTGTGTCGTCTGAGGATCAGTTAAGTCAAGTTCAGAAAGACTTATCACCAAGTTGGTCGTAAGGCAAAGAATACTCTGGCTATACCAACTCTGGAAAACCACCTACTAAGTCAGACAGGGATTTGTGTTCCACATCAGAAAGGTAATACACACACTAAGAAAACCCCAGATCCTTGAAAGTACTGAAGTGCAAATTTTGATTATGATTCTAGGGACATTTTGTGTGTGTGTGTGTGTGTGTGTGTGTGTGTGTGTGTGTGTATGCACATGGACACACATTTGTGTAGGTTATGCTTTTTTTTTTTATCAAACTATGCCTTCCCCAATCATGAGAGATTTTTATGTTAGGGAATTACAATTTAATCAAGGCTTTTAATTTAGATAAAAATAGCTCTTTGTGAGAAACCTCAGGATTTTTTAACTGTGAAAATAAATAAATAAAGCATCTTCTGCTCATTAAGAAAAGCAGGTTGTTAGAATGATTCACAAGTTTAATTTTGCTACTTAGTAGGTGTGATTAAGAACATAATTGAAAAGGAAAGACAAAATCCCCTGAGATACTGTGTTTTGTTTTGTTTTTAAACCAGGGCACTCACATATGCCAGGTGCAGATTCACATAATAGCTAGAAATGTGTTGCATCTTCAAGTATGAAACTATTTTTATTAACATATTACCAAGTGCAGTGAGGGGAAGGGAGAGGACAAAATCTTGAGGACAAAGGAGGATGACTGATGGAAGCAGAGTTGTATTTTTGACATTGTTGCTAAGGCAGGGACAAGTAGTGTGACTTGAAGAAAATACTAATGCTGATACAAAACATACTGTAGCAGGCTAATCGAGAACCAAAGCCAGTCAATAAACCTACGTGATTAGTACTAGCTCTCTCCTCTGTTGGCTAGAGAAGTTAGATTATATACCAATACCAAAGAATTCCCTTAATTCTTAAAGTCCCTGAAGGTTAAAGATTATAACACCCTTCACTCATCAAACTTAACGTTATCACCAAATATGTACTTGTACAGTGAAGGTGGGCATCAAAAGTGGAATAAAGCAAACAAAAGGATGTCTAACCAAATAGCAAATTTTGAACTACAAACTACCTTATAATGACCAAACTGACTACTGAATATAGACTGAAAGCCCAAATGAGAAAATTGCCAAGATGCACCCTTAAAATACCAACACACACAACTGCCAAATTTATAGGTTATTTAGGTAAGAACTAACAATTCCTCAATGTTCTAGATTAGGGACAGAATGCAGTGGGATAAAGAACAAATTATCAAAGGCTTATCTAGGCATTGAAGGTAATGGAACAACCCCAACAGAAACCCAGGAATCCCTTTTTAACATCCATGAAAAATTATAAAGCTATATTTTCCCCTAAAGTCCAACAAAGTTATTTTATTAACTAATAGTGGCTAAGAATCACAAAATACCCAGAACCTAATGAGGAAAGGACAGAATAAAATTTAACCAGAAAACTACCCTAAAAAATATATGGTTACTAGATGTTTCTCTTTTAAATTTATTTTAATTAAACTATTATATATAATCCATAATTATTAAAGGATAAACACCACACAGTCTAGACAAATACTCCTTCATTGTTTTAAATTTTAAAAGCTTTCTTATTGCTTAGAATGTTTCTATTTCCAATTGAAATGATGCGCTATTTCCAATTGAAATGATGCGTTGTAGTTCCATTATAATCCTAGGCCAAGGAGAGACTGAAATTTCAACAGCCCCTTTCCATCTGAAGCAAATTATTCCATTTTCCACTTGGAACGTCCCAATCCCATTTGACTTTTTGCCATATCCTTGGAGGCTGGCTGGAAAGCCTTCATAAGCTAAAGGCTGCCAAGATGTTAAGTCCCACTGTGTTTGCAGGACCGTGCATCAGCAATGATGAAATAGGGGTTGACTTCAGTGTTCTCATCATCAGTGAAATATAATTTCACTGGAACACCCCCGCTTTCACTATTTTTTAGAAAGGGAATAAAAGGAGAGACAGTACCATACTGTGAGAAGAGCACTAACTTTATATTTAAAGAACCTGGTTTCAAATTCCAGATATGATACACGTATGACCTTTGATAAAACACTTGCCCTCACTGGGTTTCAGATTCCTCGGTTGTGAAACGAAGAGCTCTCTGAGCTCTCTTCCAGTTCTAGATCCTATGAAAAGAGATAAAGTTGGCCTTAAGATGAAGTGCCCAAAGAAGGACATCATGCTACTTTACAAAACAGTGCAGTATTAAGAGCACTGAACTTGTAGTCAGGTTCTGACTTCAAATCCTGACTCTGTTCCTTAATCTCTCTTTGATATTAGGCAAATTAAATAACCTCACTAGACCTTAGTTTCCTCAGCTGTAAAATGAGTGTGTTTGATTAAATGACCTCTAAGGGCCCTTCTAGCTCACCATCTATGTTCTCTGACTGACTGGATTTTTTTGGGTTATGTTAAGAATCTTCGTAAAAACTCCAAGGAGCAATGTGGTAGACTGTATAGAGCTCTGGTCACAAAATCAGGAAGGGCTGGGTTCAAATCCCATCTCCAACACATACCAGCAATTTAACATTGGACTGGTATCAGTGTCCTCATCTGTAAAACCAAAATGATACCTACTTCAGAAGATGATCACAAGGCTCAAATGAAATAACAGAGGTTTTTTTTTAATTTCAGTGTTCCATAAAATGTCCATTACTATTAATTTGCTCCCTCATCACAGCATGGAGGTAAACTTAGATTCTCAAAGATTATGTCAAATAGCCTAAGCTCTGCCACACTGGAAAGATCTGAAGCATAAGTTCATTGAGAAATTGTGTGAGAGACATAGAAGTGACATAAAATGACTAGCCTGGCTAAATTCAGAGGGGCTTATCACCAGAGAGTTGGTCTCCATATGGCAAATGTTTTTGTTGTTTTAAACCTACAATTCATGAACCTATCTACTAAGGTATAGAGGGAGTTATGATTTACTTCAATGGAAATTAAATCATGGATACAAACATCAACCCAAATATCATCTTCCAATTACATTATTTGTTGTGATAATACAGAAATAACTGGGAAAGTCACTCAATCTTTCCATATGAAAGGCACTATCTTAGACTAGGTTGCAGGGGTTACCAGTCTGTTTCCTTATAGGGAATTTCCACACCAGAGAGCTCTCTGGTTCTAATCCCTCTCCCCAAAAACAGATTTAACTGTGTGAGCTTGGTAAAGTCACTTAACTTATCAGACTCTTGATTTCCTGAAATTGAAATATTATACATAGTAGAAAAAGCATTAGTTGGGGTAGCTAGGTGGTGAAGTGGATAGAGCACAGCCCTGGAGTCAGGAGCACCTGAGTTCAAATACGGCCTCAGACACACAACACTTGCTAGCTGTGGGACCCTGGGCAAGTCACTTAATCCCATTGCCTAGCCAAAGAAAAGAAAAAGAAAAAGAAAAAGCACTAGTCTTAGAGTCAGAAGGCCTGAGTGTAAGTCCTGAAACTACTGCTTATTAGCTATTGACCTTAGGCAAGTCATTTGGTTCCTATAAACCTTAGTTTTCTCATCTGTAAAATAGTAATAACATTACTATTTGTGATTAATAGTATCAATAGTATTATTAATAATTGTGTCACTTGATAATTAATTTAATCAATGATGTTATTGGTTAACATTAGTAATATTAATAGTAATAATAATAATGGTAATCTACCTGAAATGGTAGTTGACAGAATCAGTGAGAACATTTTATAATTGTAAAATGCTATATAAATTTTTATTATACTATTCCTGATCCAACCCTATGCTAGAGCATTCAAAGAGATAACAGAAAGTTAGATGCAACTTGGAAGGCAAATGAATGCATTTAACACAAGGATTATTCAAGTTTGTGGTTATTAGGAAGTTTGCCCTAAAATTAGGGATTGTTTGAGATTCAGAGTTAATGACTTTCAGCAACTTGAGGACACATCTGGAAAAGATCTCTCACATACATACAGAAATGTTTTAACCAGTAACCCTTGAGGTCTGTGAATGTGAAGGGTTGAAAAGGTTAAATCAATTGGTTATGTGCATCTTTCGGCCCCAAGCCCCTCAATAGTCTAAAAAAACAGGAAATGAGAGAATTGCACAAGGCAGGTCAAAGCAGGGGATGTTTCTTCCCAGAACCTCCGACCTGCACAATGTGACCAAAAAAAAGTATCTGGGAAGAAGAGAGGAGTTTGGATAGGGTATCCATTTCCTGTTTTTCTTCATTTATTAGCCTCCCTTCCCCATTCCCACCCCATCATCGCCATCACATGACACCATCTGACTTGCCAAAAGATTGTTCCATCCTGAAGCCACTCTGGGACTCTCCACATGGAGCTGTTGAAGATGCAGAATAGACCCTCCCTCCCAGTGAACCCATCATTCTTACACCCCCACCAACAGCTTGGAAAAGTGGATAACTGAATCTTCAAGTTTGGCTCTCCCCACTAGGAGCTTCTTTCACTAGAGAATCTAAACCTCAAGGATCTGCCTTTTGGCTTAATATGTCTGAACCTGATCTAAAATCTGGACCAGGTTCCTCTGTAAGCCATTTGGATGTTAAAATTTATCCCCTCCCACAGTGCTTCTCTGGCAAAAAGCTATCCTGGCAAGAGTCACAAGCAAGCGCATCTTAGCTCCCCTCTGTGAAAAGCTGCTGCATATCTGGCAGAGGAAGATGCTTGAGCAGCCAGCACTGTAATCCACTCTACCGCAGGGCCTGCCCAAATGGTAGTGAGAATAAACCAAGGTCAGGGAAGTCTGTTCCAGGCTCAGCAAAAGGCCAAAGGGAGATCCCTGCAGGGCCACACGCAGTTCTTTTTCCTCTCAGTTGACCCTCTAGCCCTTTCCCAAAGGGACAAAAAACATGCAGTTCTGTAAATACTCCACTGTAATACAGAAAAGTCTCTAAAGGAAATGGGAAATGGATAGTAAAGCAGAGGCCAGAAGACCCAAAAGATTCCTCACCATAGCTGCTCCTAAAACAAACTCATCATCTTCTACCCATACCCGGTTCCCCTTCCCCGTTTCTTTGTCTCTGGCAATAGCATTCCCATTATCCTAGTTGATCTTCCACCTCATATAGTCAGTCTGTCATCATGTCACCATACTTTCTCAGATATCTCTTTCCTCTCTTCTCCATTCATGCTGCCTTCACCTTAGTCTATGTCTTCATCACCTCTTGCCTAGATTTTTTTAGTAGCTTCCTGACCTCTCCCTGCCTTATCTCTCTCCTCTCTAACACATTCTACACATTATGGCCAGTCTAATCATTCCAAAGTCCCACTTTCTTTTATTTTTAGCAAATAACTATCCTGTTCCAGAACCTCTAGTGGTTCTCCATTGGCTTTTAAATCAAGTCCATATTCTGATGCCTAACTCTCAAAGAATCTGTGTCCATCTCATGATGAAAAATGCTATCCATCTCCAAAGAACTGGTGAATTTTGAATGCAGATCAAATAATATTTTTCACTTTATTTTTTTCATGGTGGGGTTTTTTTTGGTCTGTGTTTTCTTTTACAACACAACATATAGAAATAGGATTTACATAATTATATATGTATAACCTACATCAAATTGCTTAGCATCTCAGGAAAGAGGAAGGGGAGGAGAGAGGGAGAGAATTTGGAGCTCAAAAATCTAAAAGAATGAATGTTAAGAATTGTTTTTACATGTAATTGGGAGAAAATAAAATATTATTCAAGAAAAATTTCAAAAGAATCTGTGTCCATTCTAACTTGCTAGCATGTTTCTCATCATTACTCAACACATACCTTCTGTTATAGGCAGAGCATTCAACACTCTAAACCAATCTACTTCAGGGTAGTGTAACTAACAAACCCTCTGCTTCTCTAATAGGGTTGAGAATAAATCAAGACTTCTTACACATGCTGTGCTATTTCTGATCTCTGTGCATTTATTCATATCACTTTTGAGGTTGCTTCCTTCTACCTATACAGCATAAAGTATTCATTCACTATTTTAACCCCCAGCAAATTCTCCCTTCTCTAAACTGATGGTCTGTTTGACATAGTTTACACCCAATCATAAGCCATTGTGTACTAGGTTTTGATTGCTTTATTTGTATTAATTTGACTTTATATGTATTAATTTGACAAACTAGGTTATAATGAAGCTCCTTGAGGACAGGGACTTTTTTTCCAGTTGATGACATGAGAAATAAAATGCTTTCAAAGGGACTAGCCCAGGGGCAGCTAGATGGCACAGCAGATAGAGCACTGACCCTGGAGTCAGGAGGACTTGAGTTCTAATCCGACCTTAGATACATAACACCTACTAACTGTGTGACTCTGGAGAAGTCACCTGAACCCAATTACCTTAACAAAAAAAAAAACCACACACACATATATATGTATATGTATATATATAAATACACAAAGGGACTAACCCTTTTGGTAAATAAATTAAATAAAAATGGAGGGCTAGAACATTGAGGAACCAGAGGGATACAGCAAAAAGATAGTAATATGCTTGCCATGACTACGTTCCAATAACTGCTGAAGAATAGTAGACAAAAGAAAAATAAATTTCCTGCACTCAAGATTATATTATATGAGAATAATATCTACATATTTGAGTAAACTCTTGTATTCTGGAAATGAAGAGAGCACTAACACTGGAAAGGTTTCCCATAGGAAGTACCCTTAACCTTGAAGGTAATCTTTCCTAGTTGTTAATGTTTTCTTCATTCTCAGATTACCTTTTGTCTTTATATCCTCAATATCTTGCACAGTGAAGTAATTTATACATTGTAGGTGCTTCATTGAATTGAAGATGCTTGTTGAATTGAAATAAATTGGAAGTTGAGCTGAATAAATAAGATGATATTTGATAATAATCTTATTCTTGGGATCAAATATTTTATTTCACAAGTACAAGATAAAGGAGATATAGGTAGATAGCATTTTGTCTGAAAAAGATACAAAAATGGAATGAGCTGCCTTAGGAGGAAGTAGATTCCCAGTACTGGGGGCATCTTCCAGAAAAAAAAACTTTGATAATCACATGTTTGGGACTCTCGTTCAGGTATGGGTTGACTAAATGGGCCATGAGGTCTTATATTTTAAATTCTATTATTCTGTGACTCTACAATGATGCAAAAATATCTCAGAAGGTATTCAAACCCATCTCCACCTCTTTGTTCCAGGTAATTGCCTAAGACATGAAGACAATCTGTAGTGATCAGTTGGGCCTTTCTTACATATCATGGGAATGAACAATTGTCTACTTGTTAGGATTACATTGTACCAGGAAAGCCCCACTAACCATATAGATACTTCCTCTACTAAGAGCTGGTTCCTGAAACTCTATGGCTAGAGATTCATTACTTTAGCAACAAACTTCAACTATATAAATGAAAAGGGTAGCAACATAAACTGTTGTCAGGGTTTTTTTGTTGTTTTTTGTTGTTGTTGTTGTTTTTACAATTTGGTGTGAATAAGTTTCAAATCCTTTCAAAGAAATAAGTTTTGTTAGGTGGAAAGAGAATGACTATAAGGGAACTGGATCCAGTATAAGGGAAAGTAGCCATCAAGTTTGAAAAAGGACGTAGAACGGAAGATTGAAAATGCCAAAGACAAACTTTGACAACCTCCCAATATGTCCTAGGGGAAGCATTAGTGATCAAAGCCAGTACTTTTTCAGGGACAACATAGGAGCACTTACTCCAAACAAACCAATTCCTGTTTTTGCTCATTTCAAATACTCACACACTTGCAAACAGAAGCATTCCCAAGTGTTATCACACTGTACTGAAGTATAAAGAGACATATAATGTTCTGGGTAGATTTTTTTTCTCCTCTAAAGTCTATACTATTTATAAGTCTATAACAGTGATGAACCATAGTAATCAGAGAGCAGCCTTTTCTTTTTAATTCATCAAATCTGTTCAGTTATATCTAGTGTCGAATCTACAGATCTTCTTTTTGAGGGTAAAAACCTCAATATTCCAGCTTTCATCCTTTTCTTCAGATCTTTCCCTAATAACTTCATCCTTTTAGTCCTTCTCTCAACCAATCATAGGATCAGACATCAGATGTCATTTGTCTAACCCCTTCATTTTTAGGTGAGAAAACTGAGTGGATAAGTTATCAGCTCAAGGTCACATAATTAATAAGTAGAGTGGATAAGTTATCTACTCAAGGTCACATAATTAATAAGTAGAGTGGATAAGTTATCTGCTCAAGGTCACATAATTAATAAGTAGCAGAGCTAGGATTTAAAAGCAGGTCCTCTGACTTGAAATCCAGCTCCCTTTCTACCATAGGCAGGCAGGCCTACCTTGCTGAAACACCTGACAACTTAATTGCATTCCGTCAGTTCAAATCAGGAATTTGGTTATTTGAACTTAAAAGAGACAAGATTGACTCAGTTAAGTCTCCGCCTTCTAGCTTTATAGTTGGATCTTGAGATTTCTCCCTCTCAAATAATTGTACTGCACATCACTTTTCAAATTTTTTTGAACTATTTTCAGAACAATCTGTTTTAACTAAAAACAGCTCTCAGAGGTGTTGATTGGCTAAATGTAGTTTAATCTAGGATTGTATGGGCTTCCTGAGGGTAGCATCCTAGAAATTTATCAACAGGGTGAGAGAACATAAAGGAAGAGACAAAAAAAAAGTGAAAGGAGTAGATAATACAGAGGGACAAGGGAGAAAAATGTAGAAATCAGTTCATCATCAAGTTCCTAATCTGTGCCAAGCACATTGTGAAGTGTTGAGTTTACAAATATGAAAATGAAAGAATGGGAAAGAGAACAGTCTGTCTGTCTATCTGTCTGTCTGTCAGTCTGTCTGTCTGTCTGTCTGTCTCTCTCTCTCTCTCTCTCCTGTCTTTCCCTCTCTGTCTCTATGTCTCTTTCTATCTCTGTCTCTCCATCTGTGTGTGTCTCTGTCTCTCTACCTGTCTCTTTGTCTCTGTCTCTCTCTGTCCCTGCCTCTGTCTGTTTCTCTGTCTTTGTCTTTCTCTCTGTCTCTGTCTGTCTCTCTCTCTTTTTCAATTATTCCCTTAGTTCCCTGATGTCCATTTTACCCCAGTTACTCTTTCATTGTGCCCCCTTTCTCAATCATGAACAAATCCCCTCATATCCTCCACCTTCCTGCTTTAAGTGAAATTTGACTTCTTCCTGTGTCAAGCTAAAAGCACATATCTAATTCCTATCCACCTCACCCCCCCCCACTTCCCTGCACTTTCCACCTCCTTAAGTCATGTCAACAAGGCACTGTGTTAAAAGAAAAAAATTAGTTAAGACACTGTCCCTGTCTTCAAGTCTACTAGGAGGAAAATTTACAATGTGATTAAAGGTGGGGAGATGAGCTTTGGTAACAGTGGCTGAGCAATTGAAGCCCTGTCTTCAGAACATAAACAGTTTGCTCTGCCTGCTGCCAAATATAGATATAAATATATAGACAGATATTCTCTTAAGTGTTGCCTATTGACTTACTGTGCAGTGAAGAAAAAGCCGTTTGGTTGGTGAGATGGACTGAATCTGCATACAAAAGGCAATAGTTACCTTCTGTTTCAATCTCTTTCTTTCCTAATTTAAAGCATTTCCATTGGTAATTCAAAGCAAAGAAAGTTGTAAGATTACAGATGGGGAGAGAGGAAGCTAGTGCTAGCCAGGTTCCTTTATCCATCCAGGCCCATGAGGAGCTGTGAATACCTGGTACCCCTATATTTTTGTCTCTTTGTGCTTGTTCTTTACTGAAAGAGTATTGGAGACGGCAACAACCCTGTGAGCTTTGAAAGACTGGGAGAGCCACTTTGCATCTACACCCAAGTTTGCCAGGACCCAGGCCTGGTGAGGCACTATGGAGCTTTGCAGGATCCAACCAGAAGTGAATTGCTCTGGATGCTGAGATGGCATGGCCTACAGTGGTGAGGGAGTGATTGGTCCAGCACCTCTGCCACATTTGGAAATAAATTTCGCAGGGCAAATGCATTGTAGCAACTGCTCTATTGTTTGAACCCATTCTTCACAAGGACAAAGCTAATAGAAGGAAGAGTGTGCCTTCTAGTTTGGGGGATATGTTTTATTACTTCTGCTCCTGCCATATCTTTTCAGTAATCATTCCTTTGTAAAAACTAATTGACTTTAATTGCTTATTGATGAAACTGAGATAACTGGTTAAATTAAGAATAAGGTGAAATTACTGGGTGATCTAATGTCATCTAAGTATAACTGTGGATTGATATAGGGGATACAACACTGGCTTGAGCTAGTAGCATTAGAAGATACACCAAGAATGGCTGAATGGATTGTAATGTGTGAATGTAAAGATATTTTTATGCCATAAGGAAACAATTTCAAAGAATTCCAGGAAGTAGGAACTGATTGAGTGAAGTGAGCTGAACAAGGAGAACAATTCATACAACGAAAACACCATTATAAAGAAAAACAAGTTTTAAAGATTTTAATAACTCTGATCAAGGCATTGACTAGCTACCTCTCCAGGGGACATATGACAAGACATGTTAGCCATCTCCTAACAGAGAGGTGATGAACTCAATTTGAAGAAGAAGAGACAGATTTTTGGATATAGGCACTGCATGGTTTGTAGGATTATTTATTATGGGGTTTTATTTTTTTTTCTTTTCTTTATTGGATATGGTGGAGGGAAATGATACCAAAAAGAAAGAAAGGAAGAAAGGAAGAAAGAAGAGAGAAAGAAAGAAAGAAAGAAAGAAAGAAACAAAGAAAGAAAGAAAGAAAGAAAGAAAGAAAGAAAGGAAGGAAGAAAGAAAGAAAGGAAGGAAGGAAGGAAGAAAGAAAGAAAGGAAGGAAGGAAGGAAGAAAGGAAGGAAGGAAGGAAGGAAGGAAGGAAGGAAGGAAGGAAGGAAGGAAGGAGTCCATTGAAACATTTAAAAAAATACAGACAATAGTTTAGAAGCAAGCATAAACAACAGTGGGACAGTTTTAAAAGTAACATTGAATTTTTAAAAAGCAAGTAGTACAGAATAGATATTTATGCTTTTATATATATAATCCTATTTTATGCTCTATTTTGTATTTGGAAATGCTCTCTTTTTTTAGTGGTTAAGTTCAGATTAATTTTTTTTAAAAGAAGACATTCTAACCCCTCAAGGGTGCCCCTAGGACCCTGAGGGAGAGATATAGCTAATCACCCTCTGGGGACTTGACTAAACAGTGGGGTTGACAGTTGAGATGAGGACTACCAAGTTTATAAAGGATAAATTGTTATTTGCAGATATTTTTCCAAAGGAAATTAGTCCTAAAATAAATACAAAGTGTATCAAGATCAACTGGAAAACACTAGTAAATCCATGTTTTTCGTTTTTGTCTGGACTTGTGATTTCAGGAGAAGAGGCAGTTCATGGTCAGGAAACCCATTCTACCAATGGAAATCAGCAGCTGCCCTACAACTTACAGTCTTACATAACTGCCTGTTACACTGAGAAGTCTTGGTCCACTCACAGCTGGTAGTGTCAGAATCATGACTTGAACCCAGGTCTCTATGATTTGGAGGGAAGCTCTCTCTCCAAATCCTGAAATAACACAGTGAGGTTTGTGAGGATTCGCTAATGTGTTGTGTTGTAAGGCTATGATAAGATGTGTTAAAAATCTCCTTCCCTAAAAGCTGTTTTGTAGGCACTATTTCAAAGAAAGTATTGAAATAGTTCTATTTTCTTCTCTAGTTTTTATTATTCCAAAGTTTTCTCAGATAATTAATCTCTATTAGATTATTCCCACTTCTACCACTCAAATGCCCAGTTGCTTTATTTTAACAAATACATGTACAAAAGTGTCTGAAGCATGTTTATTCTAGACCCTAATCAGATCCTGATCAAGAACCCCGATTTTTTTTTAAATGAGAGAAGGTTCACTGGACTTTTTGCTTAAAGTTTGTAGGCATTTTGGTGTTATTTTATTATTGTATATTTTAAATTTTTCCTCAGTCTTTCCTACCAAACTGAAAGGGGCCCCTCTCTAACCCCACAGGGCCTCCTAAATGTTCCAGTTTGGGAGAAGAAAAAAATCATGGCCTTGGCAACAGAGAAAACTGCATGAGGAGGGGGCAGCTTCCACACCCTCAACCAGATGGCTACAGGCCATAGCCTTCCAAATTATGCCAAGCACCACTCCAGCCAAATTTTCAACTACACTTAGTGAACCCTCCCATCCCTCCCCCATCCCACTGGCACCAAACACACTTCTGGCCTCAATTCAACAATGATGCCTAGTGTCTGTTTTGTCTAAAGCACTTCCCACAGCTTGAAGACCAGCTGTTCCATATTGCAGTTGTGTACCAGAGTTGATGGATGCTTCCATCATCTTTTCATATTTACCAGCCTTTTAGTTACATCTCACCTTGGCACCCAGTTGCATTCTCTTCTCTGAGGAATCTTTCAACCTCCTAATCAATCATTACTTCCACAGGCCTCCCCAGTTTAATCATTCTGTAGAAGGTGCCTTCTATTACTATTGATGAAGAAAGAGTATGACCCCCACACAGCAGTTGCCAGGCACTGCTAACTTTCAATCAAGAGTCATGAAAAATGCTGTGACTTAAGGCCTGACAAACTAGGAAGTCTGAGTGCTGCTGCTGCTGCTGCTGCTGCTGCTGCTGCTGCTGCTGCTGCTGAAGGGAGACCATTCAGCTGGGTTTCCCTTTTAAATTATTTAGAAACCCTGCGTGAGGTGTTGGAAAGCAGCATGTCCTCTCAAGGGAATTTACTGTTATAGGCACATTGAAAAACTTGCCTTTTCATCACCACAATGTGGGCAATGCTCATTAAAAAAAAAGTGTCATTCATCGGAAAGGTTCATTTGGGGGAACAATAGCAAAATAAAGCTCAGAGTTTCTCATCTTCACTTTCAGACAATTTCCAGGTTCATTTTCACTGTCTGGCTCATCAGTCACAAACCACAAAGCCTTGATTATAATATGATGCCCTGTATAAATTATGCATATCATTAATTAATATTTGTTGAATGTATAAACAACAAATGTCTTGCATGTTTTCATCTCTCCACTCTGTGACTGTCTGGCATTTTGTTGTGAAGGATAATCCATAGGTTATATAAAACATAGCTCCTGTTTTGGTTTTAGTTTTTAAAAATCAATTAGCTCACTTATCTCGAAGAAATAATAGCTGTTACCATTCATTCCTATGATCGAAACAAAATTGTCTTATTCTCTATCCATCTCTTTATAAATAGCTCAAAAAGAAAAGTATCATAGGCTCAATGCATCTTGCCAAATAAAACCCAGTGTTCTAGATTCCAATCACAAAGTTCTATAATGTAATGTAAAGGAATGTTGGCTAAGTGGTCTGACCAAAGTTGTCTAACACCACCTTACCTACTCAACCTGATCTTTCATTCTACCCTAAGTCTCCATTCCAGTCTGTTGTCTCTCAGATCACCTCTCCCTATTCCTTCCTTCATGTCTTTTTTCATTCTGTTCTCTCTTCCTATAGCACTGCCCATCATACCCATCTATCCAAATCACATGCTTCCCTTGAGACTCAATTCACATCCCATCACCTCCATCAAGTCCCCTCCAGTTATTGATTTCTTCCTTTTCTAAATTCCTATTGCATTGGCAATCTGTATTACTTTGATGAAACAGGAGGTTTGGGGATAATTTTCTGCTGCCATCATCCAAAGGAAATGGAAAGATTTCTACTCATAACCTTTCACCTTAACTCTTTTTGCAGTGACTGTCTTTATATCATCCACTATAGTACAGCACACAAAATATTTTAAAGCAATGCAAGGTAAACTGAAGGCAAAATTCCATAGAAATTGCATAAATTGTAGGTAAATGGTTTCATGTTACTTAGTTAATCTAGGAATACGTCCACACAATACATCAACTTCTTGCATTTATTACCAGTTTCCCAATCCCTTACTGCCATCCCCTAAGTTCATGTTACATTTGGGTTGTTTTATTTTGTTTTTCTCTTGGCTCCACTGGCCCCTAAAGAAGCAGCTCTTTTCGGTCTAGATCCTAAGGTCTTTATTCATCATTTCTTCATGGAAACTATTCTCCTCAAAGCCACCCAAGTCCCAACTCAGTGATGTCTATAACTGAACAAAACTCCCTTTTCCCAATACATGATCTTAGCTAAAGGTCTAAGAAATATTCTCTAGCTTTCTCTTATTATTTATGACTCCATAGTTCCTCTAAAAGTCCCCAGACCCTTACTCATGACCACCCTCATGACATGGCATGCATATTCATATTTCCAGGGCTTACTGTTAAATATTAGCATATGCCATTTACAGAAGAATTGTGTTTTTAAAGTCTCTGCATCTTAGTGACTAGCATAAGGCTTTGTAGATGGTAGTTCAATGAATGTTTGCTGAATGAATCAATGATATTTTAGCACATTCACAACCCAGTTTTTATTATTCTGGTCTCAGCAAGACTTAAAAAACTTCTGATGCACAAATATCTGTGGGGGTTGTTTGTTTTGTTTTGTTTTGTTGCAGTGAAAGCTTTCTAACAATTGCACAATTTAGTACCTGATTTCATAATGTCTTATGCTCAGTCCCACCTACCAGAAGATCAATTAAGGACTGAGGCTACCACACCAATACCATAGAAGAATGGTATCCAAGGAAATTCTGGAAATTCTTTAGCTTATCAAGTCTTGTGGGATAAATGCTCATTCTGCCAGCACTCACTGACCCCCTTTTGTAGGGCCTTCACAATGATAGACTCCAATATTGAATACCAGGCATTAGGAGTATTATCAGCAACTCCATTTCCTGGTTCATCTTTCAGGTTTGGTATTCCAATGAATTCTAGCTTGATCAGGCATGACCTATCCTTTGTGTGTGATCATAAATTGTGCTTTGCCTACTCTCCAAAGAACAGTTCTTCCCCGGGCCCCGTTTGTTGGCTTTACTCACAGGTTGATGCTAGCCTTGTCCTTCAAGAGGCCAAGTACAAAATCTTGCGCATACCTCTAGTTTAGTGGTTCTTGACTTTTTTGTTGGGTTGGATCTCTGTGCTAGTCTGATGAAGCCTATAGCCTTCTTCTCAGAAAATTGATTTTACACGGACAAAATAAAATACATAGAATTGCAAAGGAAACTAATTTTATAGTAATACAGTTTGTAAACAGGAAGATTGCTATCATACGCAATCTTGCGGCAGATTTGATATCTACAGTACAGCAGTGATGAGTATAAATGCAACAACAGTACTATAACATGAAAATATCTGATTTCTATGGATAAGAAAGTCTTAAGTATAAAAAATGCTATTGCACTTTATTGCCTACTTCATAATTGGAGGAAATGCTAAATTCCAGTTAGAAATTAGTGAAAACAAGGATGTGTCTTTTTTCTCACCCAAGTTTAAGGACTCCCTGAAATCTCTCCCCTCCTTGGGTACCCCAAGTCAAAAACCCTTGCTCTGTTTCCATGAATGCAAATTTCACCTCTCCCATAACGCTGTAATCTTTGCAGGCAAGAGATGATGGTTTTTATGTACTTTACATCATCCTCAGGACCTATAAACTGACTGAATATTTATGATTTATTAACTGCTATGGATAAGTGTTACCTGGAAATACTTTATGACTTTCCAAAGGTGGGGAAAAATAACTGTGTTCCAACAAAACTTTCACTTCAGCTATGAAAGCATCCAAACATTTAAATGATGCTTTGTCATTGTACGCATCATCCACTCACCTCTTCTCAATAAGTATTTATGATACAAACAACCCGCTGCTGTGTGCTCAAGATTTTGGGAGAAAATAAAAATAGAAAGTACAGAGTATAATCCCTTCCCTCTATGAACTAAAAGCACTGGTTGAAAACTATATACAAACACATCCACATAAAATTTTGTAACATTATACAGGTAGGCAACAAAATGAGTGATGGAGAAATTAAGTGTGTAGGATAGGCCTGCACAAGATACAGTCCATCAAAGGATTTCAGGCAGCCCATGTAAAATGTAGAGGATGTGAAAGAAAGTAAAGATGTAATGAATGCTTTGTCTTAACCTGCCTTTCACTAGTCACTATTATGGCTGTCGTGTAACTTGGCAGGTGGATGGCCACTGTGCACTCTCCTGTTTGTCATGTGACTTGTGACCCTCTTCAGTATGTCTCTAGTCTGGAAAGAGCCAGAGTCATATCTTTTCACTGTGTTTTTGGTTGTTACTAAATGTAAACAGTAAGAAAATCTGGAAAATGTATTAAAACTTGTACTGCATAGCAAAGTAATTTTTTAACATTGATGTGATTTCATGATAAATAAAAATCTTAAATAATAAGTGCAATTAATTGATATTAATTGAAATTTTCCTTTTTTAAAATATGGTTTATTTTCCAAATAGTTTAATCATTAATTATACCTCTACTTGGAAAGTGAGTTGCTAAAAATCTATCTGCAGTCCAAAGAAGTTTAGCGTATTTTAATTTTGGCCCCTACCTACTGCCAAGTTATGAAGGTCTGGTATAGGACTTTGGAAAAAGATCAGTGACCATTATCCCTATCCCACTATACTTAATTGTTCCATTTGGGGGTATAGTACACAAAATAAGAGAAATGAAATGAGTTAGTCAGGCCTGATTTGTTCTTGGTGGAGAATTCTTTGAAATCTGGCCACAGACCTCCAATACAATAGATAAAGCAGGAGGACTGGAGTAGAGAAGACCTCAATTCAAATATTACCTCAGACACTCACTAACTTTGTGACCTTGGGCAAGTCATTTAACCCATTTGCCTCAATTTTCTCAATTTTAAGATGGGAATAATAATATCACTTACCTCCCAGGATTGTTGTGAAGATCAGATGAGATTGTATGTGTAAAGTGTTTATTTAGCAAGGTACTTGGCACGTAGTAGGCACTTAATAAGTGCTTGTTTCCTTCCTTCAGAGTCCAGATGAAAGACACTGGCTCTAGGTGTTCCATGAATCAAGCATTTGTCCCACACTACAACTGTAAATTCTTCAGGCAAGGGACCATGTAATACTTCTTCTCTTATACCATCCTTCAGTCTCTTTCAGATCACCACTTCCTAGATGTTATCTAACCAACTCTTTCAGAGTATATCCTAAAATCTTGCCAGGAATTAAAGTCACATTCACTTGTCCATTGTTAGCACCCTTTTTAACTAATAAATAAAACAGGGATAACATTTACCCTTCTCCAGTCTCACTAAACCTCTCCCATTTTCCATGATCTTTCCAGTATCACTTTGAATGGCTTGGCCATTCCACCCACCAGTTCTTTCATACCCTGGAATTAGTTCATCTGGGCTTGGTGACATGAATTCATTGAAGGCCCCTGGATTATTTCTTAACATCTCTCTACATATCTTGGGTTTCAATTCCATATTAGCCATATTTATTCTGCCTTTTGCAGTCCAAAGATCATTCTCCTTGGCAGAGAAAATGGAAACAAAATGAAAATTGAACTGGACATTCTATCTTCCTTTATCATTACCTATATACCCTAAAAAGTATCCCTATTATTGATCCTCCTCTTTTCCCTTTATTTCAAGGCTTTGTTTCAAGCCCTGTTGTACTGGCCCTTGTCAGTCCACATATCTTCACTCGATTCTTTCTGAATGTTATTATTTCTGATACTATTTCTATAGGATGATACTACACTTTTCGTATTTATCTTCTTTTATCATCCCTTCCTTCTATCTTCTATATATGTCTTCTTAAAGTCTTAGTTGGTTGATGAGATTCTTATGCATACACATCAATCTCCTTAGATTTAGAGATAGAAGGTACCTTAGAAATCATCAAGTGCATCTCTCTCATTCTACAGATGAAAAAACCAAGGCCAACATAGTTAAGTGGCTGGCCCAAGTCCATGCAGGTAATAAGTTGCATTCATGCATTAATTAATTCATTATTAACTTGATAAGAATGCATCAGGGTCCCATTATATGCATGGAGAACAAATAAAATATTAGGCATCTTCTAATAGAGTGGGGAGAAACTCCAGGTATTGCATGGAAGCTAGAATCAGAGATAGTTCAGAGAAATAAATTTCTCTTTTGACTCCACAAGGGGGAAGAATTGACCTCCCCAAGAGGTAAAATAATGACTCACAGTCTTATGGCAATTACCATCCAATGTTGACAAACTCTTCCACCTAAGATTCAAGATAGCAGGAAGAGGTGGCATAGTAGACAGAGAGTTAGTCTTGGAGGCAAGAAGACCTGGGTTCAAGTTCTGACTCTCACCCATACTGACTGTGACCCTGGGCAAATCAATTAACTTCTCATTATCCTAGGAAAATCTCTAAGATTGTAAATTGCAGTAAAAGTGGCAACCAGCATAGGTAGATAGTTTCCCCACAAAGAAATTCTCTATACCAACTAAATCATAGATCTAATCCCTGTACCTACCTCCTATGTATAAGGAAGACAGTAGTAGATTCTGTCCAGTAATTTGATTGAAGGAGAAAGGGAAGGGGAGGAGTATCCAATACTGGTAAAGTAGTGGAATATAAACCACTGGTGTCATAGAAATAACCATCATCCCAACTAAAGAAACAAGAGCTTTCTTAAATACTGCTCCATAGTGCATCTATAAGAGTAAGCCACTTACAGGACAGAATGACATCATTTACTCTGGCAAATGATTAAGTCATTTATATAAGTGTAGAGCTATGACCCCAGAGCTGAATTTCCTACATTTCAACCACAGTTGGTAAATCTAGATATGCTTTTACTTAGAGGCCATTATTAAGAGCACTCAGTCAATAGGATAGTCAACAACCATTTTCAAGCAAATATCTATTTATTACAATTAATCTGAGTCTTAACTCACCTATTGATTCCAGGCAATTAAAATTCATCACCACTCTAAAAATGCCAAGTGAACTGAATACTTTCTCCACTTCACTACCAGCCCTGTATGTCTCCAGAACATACAAATTAATGCTGAAATCATGCAATAATGAATATTTGTCATATATTATTCATCTCAATATGAAGTTTACATATCAAGATAGTTTCATATATCAAATAACATTTTAATTATTAATACAATCATAGTTAATACCCCTCCAAAAAAATCTATCCCACTGTGATAAAATCTGGGACAAGAAAGCCAAATTAAGCTTCCATCTAATATAACATCATGTGTTCTGTATTACCTCCAATCCTATGACTCATACCCCTGCAGCATTAAATAAAATTGAATAAACACTGGAGGGAGGAAAGTATGAAGGGAGGAAAGTAAATCTATCAGTCTTGTAGAGCCTGTTGATTCAGTCTAGAAAACATAATGAAAAAACCCAAATATTAATTTCAAAAAGAAGAAAAACTTGTGGCAACAAAAAGACATGTCACCCATTCAAATTCTTAGATTCAGTGATGTATATGAATAATTAAAATAAAAACATATGAATAAAATTTCCTGTTATTTATGTTAACCAGGAGACTTGTAGAAAAATAATGTAACATGAAGTTTGCCCAAATCATGGCTTACTCTTTAAAATATTTTAGTTGAATATGTAACCATTATAATAAAACATTTGTTTTGAATGAGAGGACAAGGTGAAGTTACTTTAATATATGAACCTGTTTCTTTGAATATGAAGACTTTTTTTTTTTACTTAGTCCTATAATTTCATTGGTGTAGGAAACTCTACCTCCAGTGGAAATTACCTCTACTGAAGCAATACAGAACTTGAAATCTTAGAGAATTGTCTGGAACATAGAAGAGTTATACAACTTATGCATAGTTATGGGCAGTTAAGTGGTACAGTGGATAATGTGCTGTGCTTGAAATCAGGGAGACTGATCTTCCAGAGTTCAAATCCAGCCTCAGACATTTACTAGCTGTATGACCCTGGACAAGTCACTTAACCCTGTTTGCCTCAGTTCCTCATCTGTAAAATGAGCTGGTGAAGGAAATGGCAAATCACTCCAGTATCTCTGTCATGAAGAGACAGACACTACTGAAATGACTGAATAGCCCAAAGTCATATTTGGGGGTAGTGAGGTTTAAATGAGATAAATGTATATAAAATTATGTGTGAACCAAAAATGCTACATAAATACCAGCTATTATTATTAAAATTTCAATTTAGGGGCAGAGCTAAGGTATATATTTACAAGTGGATGTAAAACCACACAGCTAGACAGAAACTGAATCTGCAATAACTCTATAAACTGAACTCTGAGTTTTGTTTCATATTAAATCATCTAGTTATAAAAATGGTAGAATAACCATAATATAGAATAAAATAACTCATAGTCATAATAATGATAGTAAATTATGAAGAAAAATTAAGTTATGACCTGTCCAGTCTATTTTAAAAAGCAGGAAGTGTACATATTTCAAGAATAGTCTAAATGGGTAGGGCATTTAAAGTTTCAGTTCCAATGTGGAAGATTAAACCAAACTCTATCATGTGATTGTGGATGGACCTCATTTGGTAGGTTTGTCAGTATTCTGGGGTTGATGCAATCAGCATAAAGTCATCTGCAAGCAATAGCATCTTGAGAACCACATCAATTATATGAAATTCCTCTTTCATTTGTACTTTATGCTGGACCTCCTCCAGATGGCAAATACTTTTAGTGAGTATACATCTTTTTGGCTCTCTTGATCTTAATGATCAAAATGTCAAAGTTATCTCTTTTATTGCTTTTTTAACATTCTTTTTATCATTTCAAGTTCCAGATTCCCTCTCTCCCTGTCACTTCCACTGTGAAAGAAAGCAATATGATGCCCTCTACACATGTGAAGTTATGAAAAAACATTTCCATATTAGCCATGTTGGAAAAAAAATAAGCAACAAAAATAAAGTGAAAAAATACACTTCAATTTGCACTCGGAGTTTATTACCTTTGTTTGGAGGTGGATAGCATTTTTCATGATTAGTCTTTTAGAATTGCCTTGGAACATTGTATTGATCAGAGTAGCTAAATCTTTCATAGTTGATCATTGTTACAACACTGCTGTTACTATGTTCAATATTCTCCTGGTGATGCTCACTTTACTTTGCATCCATTCATATAAGATATCCCAGGTTTTTCTGAAACCATCCCACTTATCATTTCTTATAGCACAATAGTATTCCATCACAATCATATACCACAACTTGTTTAGTTGGGTATCCCCCCAATCTCCAATTATTTGTAACCACAAAAAGAGTTACTACAAATATTTTTGTACAGATAGGTCCTTTTCCTTTTTCTTTGATCTCTTTGGGATACAGACCTAGTTGTGGTATTGCTGGGCAAATGGGTCATGAACAGTTTATAGCCCCTTGGACATAGTTCCAAATTATTCTACAGAATGGTTGAATCCTTTTGTTGCATTTTAAAAGAAATGTTATATAATTTTGACATCCGTGAGACACTTTGTTGGAGAAGAGTCTTAAAAGACAGAATTTTGCTGTACAAAAAAAAAATACTTCTTTATAATCAACAAAGAGGAAAAACCAGATGAATAAAGAATGCCTATTATCCAAGCCACGTTACTCAATTGAATGGACAACCTATATAGTTGATATGGCAATACACATATCTTGAACAAACAGCTGATGGACAATAAACTAGATCCAGAATTGAACTGGAATAGGAGTGCAAATTGGATGACTGTTGGGAAATTACATAGTTCTTTTATTGATTCCAAGGTCTTCCCCAAAACAAAGGTCCACACTGATATTCTTTCAGTTATGCTGTATAACTAAGTTGTAGAATTTCATAGTCTCTGAAAGAGCAAAGTTTCAAATCAACAAAATGGCAATGGAAAGGCAAATGGTGAACAGAAGTAGGCCCCTCCCTAGCCCTTTGACTGACTGAGTAATTTTCCAGAGACTGTGGTATTCCATACTTCGTATATTCAGAATCATTGAGGAATGAGGAGTTCCATATAAATGAATGCTCCATGTAACTGAAGAATTATACAGGAGAAACAGATTAAAGATGGCATCAGAAAGATATAAATGAACATAAAACAATGAGGGCAAGGGATAACTAATGAATAGCCCTTATTGATATCTATGTAAAGTCAAGATATCTAGATAAAGGCACCAGTCCACTAGGATCTTTCCCTTTCCTACCCCCATCCTCCACTAAAGATAAGGACAAGAATTATACTGGATGAGGTGAGGATGGTTCACAATCTGCACCAATAAAAGGAATACCCTCATCAATAATGAGTCCACAGTCCTGTGAAGGTAACAAAGTAAGCTTCAGTTAACTGGAAAGTTTATATGGAACCTCTCATTCCTCATTGATTCTGAATATATAAGGTATTACTATAATAATTATACTTTGCATTTATATAGGATATCAGAGTTTTCAAAGTGCTTTCACATAGATTATCACATTCAATTTCAACAGATCAAATCAATAAATATTTGTTCTAATGGAACATGAGGGTAGAACACAGAAGCATATTGCCAAAGAGAACAAGTGCTAGAGACTTTTTTAATTAACAGAAGTCTATTTACTTTCCCTTCTACCTCCCCATTGGAGAAAAAAAACTTTATACACATATACATATATGTATATGTCTGTTGTATGGTGGAGAGCAGAGAAGGAGCAGCTAAAGGAGGTGACATATCTATGGTCAGTGTAGGGAACTACAAATGATACTTTTCTGCCACTTATAACTTCAGAGGGCACTGAGAAGTTAAGAAAATTGTCCTTAATCTCACTTTTACTCTGTGTAAAAGTCAGGATTTGAACCTAGGCCTTCCTGACTGTAAGGTGGACTGGTTACTGCTCCTCTATTCTTTATACCACTATAATTTTAGGAACAGGAAAGAGGCTAACAGTGGATAGAGTGCCCAGTCTTGGAGTCAGGAAGACCTGAGTTCAAATACAGCCTCAGAAACTTACTGTGTGATCATGGGCAAGTCATTCAACCTCTGTTTTTCTCAGTTTCCTCATCTGTAAAATGAGGATAATAATACATCTACCTCCCAGGGTTGTTGTGAGGATCAAATGAGACAAAAATTGCAAAGTGCTTAGCACAGTGCTTGGCACCTAGTAAATATAATATAAATGTTTGCTATCATCATTATTATAGTAGTAGTAGCAGCAGCAGTAGCAGTAGTAGTAGTTCATTTTCTTTTTTTTAATTAGTTGTAGAGCATTTATTCAACATCAAATTTAATATCAAGGAGCAAAGAAACTAATGTCCTATAGTTTGGCTATTTTAAACCAACATTAGATTAAGAAACAGCATAATAAAAAGGTGTAACTTAAATATTACAGAATTATACTTTTATAGATATCTTGTCTTATTGGGAAAGAAAACAATTTTGTTACATTAGAAAGATGATGAAAGATACAAAGATGTTACTATTTCAGATTTCACAATTAGTATGCCATTTTTATTGTTATGACTAAGTTTTCATTTTGCCCAAAAAGTTTCAAAATACAGTTTATTACATATATTAACATTTAAAACAGTTACTAGTTCAAAATACATTTAATAACTAAAAATAGTTCACCTGAAAATTTATAACATTGCCATGTTTTCTTTCAAATTTGATAATGTAACTCAGAATCTATATGAATCTTTATTCCTACTGAATTAAAAATACTTCCTAATTACTAAAATGTGGATGATTAAACATTAATCCTCAACAAATATTTTTTTAAAATAAGAAAAATATTTTGCAGAGAAATTATATTCACATTGGTTCTAAGTAGCACATGATTTTCTATTAATATTCAAATTATGAAATAAGTCTGGAAAAAATGTAATACAATTAAGACTGCTAAATGTAATTGTTTTTTCAGAAAATGTCATAAGACATGAAATACTGAGAAAAATAAAAGAGATTAAGACAAATGATTTTGCATATCCTGTGCAATGAACTAGCAAATTGTGAAGAATTGTAAATGGTAGTCAAGGTATCCATGGTATTATATCTTAGAGTGTTATTATATTACATGTATAATCTATGTAATACATAGAATAAAACTTCTCAATATCATAGAGAGGAAAAGCAAGAATTTTTTTAAAAAATTTAATCTTCTCTGCAAATCTGTGCTATTATAACTTCACAATCTCCTGCATATGAGGTAATGGCTATTTGTATTATATGGTGGTTATTAGGAATAACATTAGGTATCAAGAAATAAACATTTGTGTTATTGGCCAAGCATAAAAAAAGAATTCCTTAGGCTAGTTTAGTTACTTATTTGAATATATAGATTTAAAACAGTGTCTTGAAAATTGTTTTCAAATTCTAAAGATGGCATAAAATAGTGAATAACCTGCCAATAATTACAGTAGTAATAAGAGAAGATTATTTGACATTTTTGCATATACACCTGCTGACATGAAAAACATTTATGTATATAATGAAGTAGGGAATCAAAGATTCTAGCCATTGACTTATTCAAGAGTTGATATTTTGTAAATCAGAAAAACAGTTTTTTCACACTCCTCTAAAGACTAAAGAATCAAGAATGAAAAGTAATGGCTATATGAGATCATTAATATACAGTTCTGCTTTAATCTATTATATATGATTCATAATAATAAAAATGCTATTTTCCCAGATCACTTAAAATATTTCTTTGAGCCTATAGAGAATAACCAAAACTCAATTAATTTCCTGGTTACACTTTATAATTTAGTTTATAAACAATCAAAATACTAGAGATAATTTTCCCACATCAAGAGGGGGAAAAATCAAAATTTTAAAAATTTCTCAAATATTAACATTGGTCCCAACATGAAAATGTATTTTTAGAGTCATTCAATATATTGTGAGTTTGTCTCTCAGAATCACTAAATATTTAAAGATTTAAGACAAATTCTATCATGGAAATTATGGAACCAGCCATTCCAAGGACCAGCTCATTTGGGTGTCTGGGTGGGAGTGGGCTGTTGATAGCAATATGGCGGTTGTCAGTCAGACAAAGACAGTCAGTCTGATGTGATTGAGACAAGGGAGGTTTTCAGGGGGAGACTGACGGATAGGGGCCTCCTCACCCCCTTCCCCTCCTCCCATGCCGCCCTCCACTCCAGACCCCCTCCCACCGGGGATCCCTTGCGGAAGACACCCCTCCCCCCTACCTCAGCCCCTCTTCGGCCATTGGGGAGGGGGTTGCCCTTGAGGCCTAGAGAGAACTCAGCCAGGCTCCTGAGACACTGACACACTTCAAGACTTCCCCTCCTCATGTAAAGTATGCTCAGTTCCTTTCCAGTGGTTTTGCTGGAAACCATGTCTCACTACATAGATGAACCCAGATTTACTATAGAGCAAATAGACCTGCTTCATCACCTTCAACGTACTGGAATGAGAAATTCTCCATGCTTTGAAAACTTTGGATCATCTTGATCAAGAACATAATGACAAATTTGGGAGAAGGCCCAGCTATGGAGGTGGTTCCTACAGAAATAGCACCAACAATGTCCCAGCATCTTCCTCTACAGCTACAGTTTCCACACAGACCCAACATTCGGGGATGTCCCCATCACCCAGCAACAGTCACGACATTTCCCCACAGCCTTGTACTACTAATCAAAATGGGAGGGAAAGTAATGAAAGGTTGTCCACTTCGAATGGAAAGATGTTTCCCACTTGTTATCATGCAAACGGCATGGGTCAGAGATCAGACAGTTTTGAAGCCTCAGAAGACGGCCTAGACATAGGTGATAAAGTGGAGGAAATAATGAGGCAGGATAGTAGTGTGATAAAAGAGGAAATCAGAGCTTTCCTTGCCAATCAGAGGATTTCCCAAGCAGTTGTTGCACAGGCAACAGGTATCAGTCAGAGCCGGATTTCCCATTGGCTGTTGCAGCAGGGGTCAGACTTCAGTGAACAGAAGAAAAGGGCATTTTATCAATGGTACCAGCTTGAGAAGACAAACCCTGGTGCTACTCTAAGTATGAGGCCTGCTTCCATTCCAGTAGAAGACACAGAGTGGAGACAGACACCTCCCCCAGCCACTGCAACGACTGGTACCTCCAGACTACAGCGAGGTAGCCGATTTACTTGGGAAAAAAAGTGCCTGGCTGTCATGAAAAGGTCACCAAACAAAATCTCCACTTCTGACCAACTTCCCAGCAGTGAGTGAAGCCTGACAAACCAGAGATGAGGAAGATGCAGCTTCTCTCCAGTCAAAGTCAAGCAAATGCATCCAAGAATCTCACCAGCATCACCAATGTATTCTTCAAGGAGTTTAGAAGCACACTAGTAGTCATAATGCGCTTCAACCAAGGGACAGTGATTTTCACTAGTATGCATCCACATCTGACAAGCTGAGTAGGAAACCAAGAATTTGGTGGAACAGAGACATTGCAAAACTTTCTTTTACCTTTATTTAGTCTTTGTTCTGACTAAATGAACTGGAGATTTCAGCGGTTTGGGGGTTAACTCAAACTGTGTTGTGATCTAATTGGAATAATTTGTTCAGCCAAAACAACTTCTACCTAGGTTAGTTTTGTTGTGTGTGTCCTTGTTATGTTTTTAAAATATTTGCTCGAATCCTCCCAGAAAACTGTCTCTTCTCCTTTTCTCATTAACTTCATAAAAACAGTCTTTGGGCTGGAAGATGACATATATTTTGGTAGGGAACTTTGCCCTACTTTTGTCCTGGAAGCTATGATTTTCTCTAACTAGACTTTCATTCATACCAGTAATGAAACTCCCATTAAGACATGTCAGATAGGCTAGTAATTCACATACAACTTTTAAGTTATTTGGCAAGTTCACAAAAAGTCTTCTTTTATGTTTTTCTGCAAGACTTTCATAAGTTCCAAGAATCCAAACTTCTCATAGCCTCAGAGAATTAATTCACATTCATAGAAACATATTTAGCATACAGCTTAACAGTTTCTGATTTAAATCATTATCTGACAAGTCCGTAAAGCAGTAAGACATAGAATCAAAGAATTTAGAATGTGAAGGATCTTGGAGATTAAGAAGATAATTCATGACTTGAATTAACTGTGTTATCATTATATAGACATATCTTTGGATTTTTATGCAAAGGATGGGAAGCCTCCTACTGTCCTAGCAACTAAATCAGAACCTTTTTTATTATTTCAGTGTTGTTATGGATTAACTTTTCTGTATATAGACTTTTACTGCATGTAGATGTTGTTTTGCATGAGTAGTCCCGGAGCTTATCAATCAGAGATCAATATTTCTCTCTCTCTCTCTCTCCCCCAGAAGAAATATGGTTAGTGGCTAGGTGAACTCTAAGACATGAAATTTCATCTATTTTATTTTTCAAGTACACAGAGGGGTCCTGGTTTATACTGGGATGTGTTTCTAGGTCTGTTGTTAGTCTTCTGCTGATGCTGCCAACATCCTTTGGTAGTTTGAAGGCTCCCTGGTATAGAAATTGACATTTTAGATACAAAGCATAAAATATTATCACTGATTTAAAGATGATTCCCCTAAGGTCCGGGGTTCTAATTCCATATGAAGTAGGTAGTGTGATCTGTGATAAAGAACACTTGAATAAGACTCAAGACACTTGGACTCCTGCCTCAGCTTTACCACTAACTAGTCCTCTGCCCATCCTTGGGCTTTCTGGGCACCATCTGAGAAATGAGAGTCAGATTAGATGATCCCTACAATCCCTTCCAACTCCAAAAATCTGTTTTCTGTGACAAGTTTTGACCTATGGTATGGAGGTCTACTGTATTTGGATTGATGGCATTGTAGTATGATTGAAAGATAATGAATTTAGAACTAGAAGACCTAGATCCAGGTCCAACCTCTGCTTACTGCCTGTATAAAGGTGAGCCAATCATTTACTCTTCCTGAGCCAGTTTACTCATCAGTAAAATGTGACTGCTTACCTCATAGAATTGTTATGAGGATCCAAGAAAATAATGTATGTGAAAGTACTTTGTAAACTATAGATTTTTATATAAATGTAAGAAGTTGTTAATAATAAAGTCATTCCTTATCATGTCAAAAAAAATAATAAAATGCAGTGTAATAAAATGCCATGTAATACATCAAATTAAAAAAATAAAACTTTACAAAACCATTCAGGCTAAGGTGATTGCTTGTGTCTTTGCACTATGTGAGTAGATATATCCCTATTCAGACAGACTGAAAATTTAATTGTTTCCATACTACTCATATTTTAATGCTTTAGTGACTAGTACTTTTTAACAAGTATGTCCCAACATATAAGAAAAGCATGTTGCTTAATAAATACTTGTTTACTATCAAATATCTGGTGAATTCTTGCAGCTTCCCTTCTTTTAGTTTTCTTCATCAATGAAAGTGAAAAACAAATTTAATATCTTAATTCAGGAGAAAACTTTAAACCTCAAACTTTAAAATGAAATTCAGGAGTGGCATCATGTAACATGCCCCAAAAGACTTTTAAGTTGGTTCTTAATAAATTAAACATTTTACTTGATTATTCAGCTCTTCTACATTATTTACATAGCAGAAATTTACTTAATAAAATTTCACATTTAATTCATGGAAAAGTACTTCCTAACTTCCTAAATTTGGGAAGACCTTATCTTTCATCTGCCAAGTTTTCCCTAAAATAGTCATTCATCTATTCATTAATAGAATGGGAAAGTTATTTTTTAAGATAAATATATACATATTTATTTTTAAGATATATATATACATACATATATATATATATATGTGGCGAAAAATTAGAAATGGTACTTACTCTCCTTCCACATCATCTTTGATCCAGTGATACTGGCCTTCTTCCTATTATTCCTCACATAAGACACTCCCAACACTATGGATTTTCACTAGCTATCTCATGTTTGGAATTCGTTTCTGAGCTCCTCTTCTTAGGTTCCTTGGCTTAGTCTCAGCTAAAATCCTACCTTCTCCAAGAAGCTTTTCCCACTACCCCTCAGTGCTAGTGCGTTCCCTCCAAGATTATCCAAATTTTATCCTGTATATAACTTATTTGTACATAGTTGTTTGAATGTTGTCTTCCCCAATAGACTATCTTTCCCTTCCCTAGCATATCCAAGCATTTAGCACAGTGCTTGGAACATAGTAGGCATTTAATAAATGCTTGCTGATAACTTGAAATCTGATTTTTTAAACTTTAAGGATCACTAACAGCCAAAAGAAAAAAAAGTGCTCAACTTCCTCAAGCTATGCTGGACTTTCACTCCAAGTTTTACTTTAAATACAGCAGAATATTAATTTTAACAAGTTAAAACCACTGTCTTCTTTCCTGATTTTTAAAAGGTTTGTCCTATTCTCTAATGTGATTATTACATCCAAGCCAAAATACTTTCCAATAAAACTTATCTCTGGCTTTCTAATGAAGGTCACAGGGATAATGACACTAGCTTAACAGAAATATACTTAACAACAAACAGTAGAAACTAATGTAATGAACCTATATTAGAGCTTCATCTTAACATACACACACACACAAAACTTGATTACAAAAGTAAATGATATGAAGGAAATAAAACATAGCTTTAATTATCAGCAATGCATTTACCTGTCAAATGACAGAAATCTGTAATACTATCACTCTGATAACACTGACCCATAAGCAAAGGTGAAGTTCATGGATAGTTCTGATATGAGTCTTGTAGCTGGTCCTGGATTGAATCATTTATTTCTCTTGCACATGGATAAGGGGAACTTTGTTCTCTGGCCAATGGAACATTCAAAAGGCCATGAGGTAAACCCATACATAATGGTGGCATAAGTTCAGTGTCAGGAGTAAATTTTTCTTTTTCAGAAATTAACAATGTATGTGGGCAACCTGCGGCAGAGTATTTTGTAAGTATCTGGCTTTGTTCATGACTTAAAGTTGATTCTTTGAAGACCTGCTGGCAAAATTCAGTTAGGTTTTGTCATATCTCACCCAGTGTTGACAAAATATTCTTTCCCTTAGTAAACTCTCCTCCTCAACTTCTCAATTTCTTAACTCAAGATTTTGTGTACAGTCAAGTCTTCTTTTTCTACAACATTGTGCAGAAATTCTATTTTTACTTTGTTTTCAAATATCATGTATACAATCCAGTTTTTCTGGAGTCAACTTATGCATTTTCAACAAAGATTGAAAACCATTTCAAGAAAGTAAAATGATTCTTTGCGCACTGAATGGCAGTTAAACCTCACATTTGTTCTCTGGCTGAGTAAGATTCACTGCACCCTTCTGTATCTATTTCTGGATCATCTCCCAAGCTAATCACACATGCATATGGGCAAGGGTCTTGCTATGGTTCTGGAACAAAAGCATCACTTCCAATTTCCAAATCATTAATACATTCTTCAGTGCTAAGAACATTTACGAGTGGGGAGCTGACAGAATTCAATGTAGTAAAAATACTGATTCTGTCTCTCATCCAGGGACACTCTGACCTTTTTGATGAAAATAACATGCTCTGGACAAATTTTTGCTATGGTGAGTAACTAGTGAATTTGACAATTAGCACCTGTTGCAAAGGTCACTCCAGAAATGTTTTGCTAGGTTCTCTGCCACTTTGCTTTCCATGCTACTTTGATCATTTGTTGATGTGGGGCTGTCATCTCTATGACCTGAAACAGATTTCAAAGGCAGAGCTTGATTTTCAACGATTGCTTTATCTGCTCTCAAATTTGTGCCAGTCAAAGGGTCTTCAGCTAGCAGTTACATTTTTCACACCTGTAAGATTCAAATCACCTATTGTTCATATATGTACAAGAGAAAAAGGCAATAAAATTCATGTGGTATTATAGGAAGATCTGGTGGGGAAACTGTCATCTCTGTTTTTGCCAGGGAACCTTGAAATGAATTTTTTTGCTTCTTACTCATCATCTACTTCTATTTGACTGTCTTCATGTTTTAAAATCATCTATTCATCTGTACAATCTTGGGTTTCCAAGTCTTCATTTTCAGATAATTCATTTGGCTGAATAGGAATAAACATTGATGTTTGAATATCTTTAACACTGGATTCTACAACACAAACTCTATCTGTTTCAAGAGCTTCTTGGAATTTCCTATACTTTAGGCCTAAAGATGGCAAACCAAGAACACCATCATTTTCTAAGAACAGCAGTTCACATGTTGAATTGGCATTGTCTTGGAGAGGAGGTAGTGTCTTTACATTTGCTTTACATCTATGGAGTTTAAAGAGAGGGGTTTGAATATCTTCATTTTCTAGAAGCTCTTCTACTTCATCTACTTCTAGATCCCCATGACTCAATGGTGAAATTTTAATGTTGGCTTTCTAACAACATGATATAAAGAAAATTTTTGTTAAGTATTCTTGCTGGTCTGCTATGTAGTTCAAAAATGTTGATCTGAGGAACTAAAAACAAGATTCTTCCATGTTATGCATGCCTAAAAATTCAACACATCTGCATATTTCATCCACATTGTCTTTATTTACAATAAGCTTAGCTATATAGACAAATTGAATCAAAGATTAACTCCTTTGATTGTCACCTAGTGGGCTCTACCTGGGTAAGACCCCAGGAGGGTCACTTCCTGGAGACTAAAAGGGGCTCTGATATTTGGGAGTCAGTGGTTCCTGACAGTGTCTGAAGCTCTAGAGCATCATATACAAGCCAGTGACCAAACCCCAGAAGGGAAGTGACCAGGTGACTGGTGTAGTTCATTTTCAAAGAAAGGAGTAACACTAAGAAGACTGTCTGCCTGATTCTATAACAAAGCAATAATTCATATCAAAGCTTAACTCCACTGACTGGTGCTCATAGAGTCACAGAATCATGAAGCTGGAAAAGACTGACAGAGGCAGTGTGGTCCAGATCTCTGATGGAGGCAGATGGCCGTTAGCACTATTTTTAGTGATTTCTAAGGATGGAGATTCCACAACCTCCCTAGTGGCCCGTTCCAACCTTACAGTCAAGATGTTCTCCCTTATATCTAACCAAAACTCCTTTCTTGCTACAATTTAAACCAATTTCTATTCACTGGATCCTCCAGAGACATGCAGAATACACCACTCAATCTTCCGTAGTATCCTCTGAATTAGAGGGTTTTTTATTTGTTTTTTTAATTGACAAAAATCTATTTTCTTTCCCTCCTTTGGAGGAAAAAAAAAAGACAAATGAAATCCTTGTGGCAAATATACATAGTTAAGGAATACTAGGAGAATCTTGAGAACAATTGTAAGAACTGAAGTGAGCAGAACCAGGAGAACAATTTATACAACAACAACAACATTGCTCTATGAGCAACTCAAAGATCATCCATGATTCCAGAGCATCAATAATGAAACATGTTACCTACCTCCTGACTCAAGAGAAGTAATGGACTCAAGGTGCAGAATAAGACATATCTTTTGGACACAGCCAATGCTGTAATTTGTAGTAACTATAAACTTAAGTCATCCATAAGCCTTCTCTTTTTCCCAGGTTAAATTAACCCCATTTTTCTCTTTGATCATTTTTATTACTTTTTTCTGAATCATCTTCAATTTTTCTACCAACTTTTTAAAATGAGGAAATACAATTTGGACATAGTAGTCCTTTGAGGACTTAGCCAATGGCATAAGTTGTGTGTTAAAAATAGAACTATGCCACTCACTCATTGAGTTTTAGATCCTCTTTTCTACCATATTTGTGTAAAGTTAGTTTTCTCCACATTTTACATGTTTAAGTTAGTTGAGTAGAGGCAGTGAGTCTTGGAAGATATAAGGCTAGGATTGGAGTCATGAAGACCTGGGTTAAAATTCCATCTTTGATACTTGCTAGCTGTGTCACCCTGGTCAAGTCACTTAAACTTTATGCTAAAGGTCTTATTGATATTTCTGCTTACTGACTAAAAGCATAGATTCAAGCATCTTGTGATATCACTTTCACCACTAAATGTACATAGCCCTTCTTTCCAAAGCATTAACCATCCCACCCAACTTGACAACTTTGTACAACTCTGCCTCACTTAAATCAAATTCACTTGTGAGTCAAGACATCACTCTATGATATCATTGGTCCTCTTTGGAAACTAAGGACAAACAACAACAACAATCTCTAAACATAATTAGCACATTCGGTCCTATTAGCCATCAATAAAAATATATTAAGTAATACTCTTGAAGTGAATATACAATAAGAAAGCTTCGTCTTGCCACAGTTGGTAAGAGCTACTGGTAATAATCTTCAAATGAATGTAATTCTCTAATGGGCAGCTAGGAGGTGCAGTGGATATAGTACTGGGCCTAGACTCAGGAAGATTCATCATCATGAGTTCAACTCTGGCCTCAAACACTTACTAGCTGTGGGACCCTGATCATGTCACTTTACTCTGTTTGCCTCAGTTTCCTCATCTGTAAAATGAGATGGAGAGAGAAATGGCAAACCATTCTAGTATCTTTGCCAAGAAAATCCCAAATGGGATCACAGAGTCAGATGCAAATGAAAAATGACTGAACAACAAATTCTCTAATGAATTCTATCAAGATATAACAATAATGTTGGTCTAGACACCAAACTTTTTAAGTTATAAAGTATGATGGAGGATAAAAAAAAACTTCATAAAGTCCCTATGAGATAGAGTGTTATAGAGATAGACATAGAGATAGAGTGATATATCTCTATGGAGAGAGAGAAAGAGCACATCCTCTTGTATTAAGATGGGATAATAAATTAATTACATCAATTCAATATGCTACACTCAATAATCAATATCATCATATATTGATATTCTATAAATTAATCTAGAATGGAGTTTGGCAGGATTGTTTTTCAACTGATGGCAAGTTTCTTTATATAAAGAACTATATAAAGAGAGAAAAGAAAAGCTTTTAAATAATAACAATCTAGGAAATCATGTAATAAGCCAGCTGCTATTTTAATAAAATATTCTTTCTTATGAGAGGCAAAATGTATTGAGAGTCAACTTTGAAGCTAGGAAGACCAGGGTTCAAGTCTCACCTCTGGCTGTGTGACTCTGGGCAAGTCATTAGTAAGGATATTTCCTAACCTGGGACTTTTCTATATCAATGAAAATACAGGTTTAGTCTTTAACTCTATTCTTTTTTGAGGACATGAAAAAAATGTGTATTATAGGGAGTGAACACTATCCACAAGACGTCATTATGTACAGTCAACACGAGTAGAACAACACAGTGGCAAATCTAAGTCTTTGTGTCCAAAAAGAGTTTATTTGCAAAGATGGAGTGCAGCCTATGGACAAAGCCTCATCACCATGGTAAACTTTCACTAAAGCAGGCATTGGAAGAATTGGCAGATTAGTAGCTTTTTTCTTTTGTGTTTAGGCAGCCTGTCCAAAATGAGATGAGATTCATTTCCAACTTAGATTACTATCACTACTGTGTACCTAGTCTAGATATAGTTTAAATTGCTTCTGTACTGAATAAATAGTACATCGATGTCTTTTGAATATAAGCTGTAAGCTCTATTTTGCCCAAGGATTTCTCCCACCAAAAAGATTAAGACAAAAAAATATAAATAATAAATAGCTTTGTCTTATTTGATCCTTTAGTTCAATTCATCAGGTTAAGCATTAAGCATTAATTATTCATTATTAATTAATGTGTAATGTGCAAAGCACTAAACTAGGGGCTACATTTCAAAATGACAAAAAAAGAAAGAATCCTGCCTTCAAGAAGTTTACATTCTACTGATGGGAGAGGCCCCTCTGACTCTACTACATATCATCCCTGTCATGGATTGAATTGGGAACCCAGGAGTTAAGGGATTAAATCAAAATCTCAAAGATCTGCTTTTGGACTATAGAGTTCACAGGGGGCTAGCAGAGTGCAGGAAAGTCAGAAGCAAAAGACTGAACATGGAGACAGCCAGGCAACTTCTCATTTGTTGAAGCTTGGCTTTCAATCAGACAGTGGTAAGACATATGCAGTATTCCATGAATGCACATCTTTATCAGAAACTATAAGACAGAGGAAGTCGGAAAAAGAGGTGTTGAATCCGAGGGACTGGCAGGAGGAAGAGTAAAGACCAGTCTGTGTCCCACAACAAACAGTACAGAACAGAGATTAAATACCTGGTCTTTTGGTCAGGGTAGAGTCATTGAGAAGCTAGGAAAGCAAACTGATTCCATGTCTAAAATGAAGTGTCCAGGGACACCCTTTCATGATGCCCCCTAGGTGTCATTTCTCCTTCTCCCTCCTCAAATTATCCTCTGTTGCTTATCTGTTTATACTGTTACCCCAGTAAAATTCAAGCTCCTCAAGAGCAGGGACTGTTTTGGGTTCTTTTTGTGTTTCTGTTTTGGTTTGGGTTTTTTGCTTTTGTCTTTTGTATTCCCCTTGCACAAAGTAAGTGCTTAGTAAATATTGACCGAATTTTTGTTGAACCCCCTCATCTCACAGGTGAGGAAGCTATGCCTCAGACTTGCCCAAGGTTTCAAAGCTAATGACTAACAGAGCCAGGACTATAACCCAGGTTTCCTGAAAAGCATTCCAATTATACTACCCTGTCATTTTTGTCTGACATTTATTTGTTGAAGGTAATAGAGTAGATAGCAACAAAGTTGGAATGGATATCAACTCTTACATGGCAGATTCTTAACAGATGGTTGACTAGCTGGTCAGAAATTGGATAAATCACCTAACTAGAGCACATCTTCTTAAAGAACTTTGTCTAGATCTCATTTTTCCCCATCAATCCCTTCTTGTATTAATATCTATCCACATACCTGTCATATCACACTCCCTAACCTCACTCCCTAGAATGTAAACTTTTTGGGTGGAGGTTGTTATACTCTGAGCTCCTAGAACAACATCTTGAGCAGAGAAGATGCTAAATAAATGTTTATTGACCAAAACGTGGGACTCACTGACTATTCAGACACTCTGACAAGGCCTTTCAGATAATCCCTAGTTCTCTTCCCTCTTGTTAAAATATCTCTCCTAGAAGGCTAGAAAACAACAACGATTTCTTTCTCTTTACTCCTGATGTCCCTCTAGGGGCAGGAGGTGTGAAGAGAAAAAAAAAAAGTAAGCCCTATTATCTACCAGCTTTTGAAAAGGCAGCAGGCGCAATCAGCATTCAGACCTGAAGCTGTCAGTCAGGCTGCATAGGTTACTTTTCATTCTAAGCCTCAACCCACAAAGCCGCCCTCTGCAAGGAAATGAAGACTATGGTGGAGTTAGTTATTTTAAGGAGATGACAATCTGGATTAAGAGACCTCGACCTCAGAACTCCCCTAAGAAGATTAAAAATTGTGAGCTTCTTATGCAAGCCAAACAATTCCCTAAAACCCTTACTGACCAAGTTAAGAAGAAGCTTTTAAAAAAGTTGTCTGTTGCCCTTGCACATCTTAGTCTCTCTGTGAGCAAAATGATTACAAAATCTGTCATATTTTAGGCACACAGTACTACACATAATCCTGGGAGGCAGATGCTATAACTATCCCCATTTTTCAGATGAAGCAGACAGAGGTTAAGTGACTTGATAGTGTCTGGGGTAAGATTTGAATTTGCCTTCCTGATTCCAAGGTCCAGCTTTCTACACACTGCCATCACCTAAAGGAACATTTTTTCTTGTTTGTTTATTTTGTAAGTTTGTTTATTTATTGTTTGTCTATTATAAGTACAGAGCACTCTGTAAATTTCTTTTCTAATCCCTCTCTGTGGGGTGGAAAAGACTTTGAGGTCTCTCCAAGTCTATGCCAGTAGAGTATGCATTCTGGCAGGGTCTATCCATCATACCGTAAAATTTATCCTTTGTTGTGTCTTGGAAACATTTGACAGTCAAGTAAAAACCTATGGACTTCTTAAATAAGCGAAATAAAATACATAGGATCACAAAGAAAATCAATGATATGGTGAATACAATTATCAAAATATTTTTAAAATACAAGTTCATAGACTCAATTAAGAACGTTTGCTATAAAGGTTTCTAGTAAGGTGCCAGGTACAGATTAAACTTGCTGTCCACGGACCAAGACAGCTAAATGTGGACAGACTCATCATCAAATAGATCATTCAGTGCTGAATTCTTTGGTCATGACAACCCACAAAACAAAGAAAACTCAAAAAAGACCCTTCAGTCACAGTCAACCTTCTTCTGTGCCTATATTGACAGTAGTAGAATGATAGCAACAGGAGTATTAGGGTTCTAGGAATCATAGTTTTCAGACCATCCACAAACTTTAACTTAGTTGCTAATATTACAAATATGCTTTCTTTGTCCAATGACTAGAGTGTTGATATAACATTGGAAAAATAGAATCATAACAATATTAATGTTTTCATCATAAAAGTAAGTAGAAAATGAGAGGATGATGCAGCTAAGTAAGAAAAATTATTCACATGTTCATGTTGTAGAAGCAAATAAGAGAAATGGCAAAGGTAATTTTATCTTGCACCCAAAGGCAATAAGACGCATCAATTTATGGTATACTTGTTCATCCTCTATACCAGATGTTGGTATAATTATCATCCAGATGGTCACTTTGCTTGTGCTTATCAACAACCATGCAAGAGGAAATGAAGAGACAGACAGAGAGAGCAAAGAACTTGATCAGATTCTCCAGACCAAAACAGCATATACCAGGTGTCCCCAAAGCCTGAATGCAGTTTTAAACTTGCTCTTGTTTATTCGTTTCAGTTTTGTCTGACTCTTCATGACCTCTTTTGGGGTTTTCTTAGCAAAGATACTAGAGTGATTTGCCATTTCCTTCTCCAGCTCAGTGTACAGTTGAGGAAAATAAGGCACATAGAATTAAGTGATTTGCCCAGGGTCACACAGTTAGTAAGTATCTGAGGCAAAATTTGAACTCAGGAAGATAAATCTTCCTGACTCTAGGCTCAGCTCTCTGCTACTGTACCACCTAGCTGCCCCTAGTAAAGTTTAAAAAGGTCAGCTAGATGCCTCAGTGGATAGAGCCCTGGGCCTGGAGTCAGGAAGACCTGAGTTTATGTCCAGTCTCCCATGCTTATTGGCTGTGTGACCTAGGGCAAGACACTTAACCTTGTTTGCCTAGGAGGCAGGTAGGTTACTCAGTGGTTAGAGCACTAGGCCTGGTATCAGAAAGTCCTGAGTTCAAATATGACCACAGACTCTTACTAGCTGTGTGACCCTGGGAATGTCACTTAACCTCTGTTTACCTTAATCCACTGGAAAAGGAAATGGCAGACCATTCCAATATCTTTGCCAAGAAAACCCCACGGACAACAGGGTACACAGGGTCAGGAAGAGTCAGACGTGACCAAACTACAGAACAACAGAAGTTTAAAAGTTAGCTAAGCTTAACTTTAATCTTTAATCTTGTGCTACACCTTGTATTTTGATATTCAATGACTTCACTACAAAGGTAGGTAAAAGAAAGAATGACAAAAAATATATATTGAACAAAACATCTGAGATTTGAGGAATGAAAGAGGCTAAAAATTAGCTGTTTGTAGACTACTCAGGTACCTCATGCCTACCCAGTATGGACATGACCTCCCAGGAGAAAATCAGAAGGCCCTCAACAGAATGAATACCAAATAACATCACATAGTCACCTACAAAAATTAAATGGACCATATCTTAGTAAGTAGCCAAGAAACATTTGGTTATTGACATGAGTCATATCAGGATTAGTTGATTGTCTATAGCCAGACAATTGATTAGGTAGAGCCAAGGCCAAAATAAATATCAAAATTGCATATGGAAGAAAGATGAGAAGATGCTGCCAACAATTATAATGTCTTAATAATGGATCATTCAACAAATAATCTATCAATGTTGAAAAATGGAAAATGGAAAAAGGCAATGATATTGACCTTGATTATCTGCCACAATGAGGAGGCCAAAAAAAGTCCTGAAAAACACAATTTCCTTGCCAAGCACAGGCCTGATAATCAAGGGCCACCACTGATTTAGAATCCAAACTGATTTTTAAAAGATGATATGGGATTGCAGATTCCATAGAATAAAAATATTAATAGTGAAAATAAGGCTACAGAAAATTTGATATGAGACTCAAATAAGCTGTGACATCTCAAGAGCATTCAGAGATAAAGTTGGCAAGTTAGCAGGAAAACTAGAATAGACAGAAAATGGCTCTAATTTATCGATGTTTTTATGATGATTTATTGTCATTAGCAAACAGGGAACCACAACCAATACACTCTAACACTTCAGTCCCTAATGCTCAATATAAGAAAGTTGAAATGGCATTTAAGAAGACAAAGGTAAAGAAAGACACTGGACCACACCAAGGATAAAACAAGTAAATCCATACAGGGCAAACAAAAGAGGGATGCATGGTGGGAGTCAGTAGACTAAAGTGTATTACAATGATGACTCATGTGCAAGAAATAGAATAAATGATACCAACTAGGAAATGTATGATCAGAAATAGAGACAGGGTACTCATGTAGCAAGACTGAAAGATAACAGATGTACGATCAGAGTACTGAACCCAATGATCTCCATAAAATGAAAAAAGTCCTAGTTGCTACTGTGAAAATATTGTCCATAAATTTAGTACATGAGAGCCAATGATCTAAATCATCTTTCAAATGGATCACTGAAAAGACAGCAATGATATAGCAGAAAGAACACTGAACCAGAGTAAGAAGTCCTGAGTTCAAATCCTACCTCTGTTTCAAACTGTCATTTAACCTCCCTGGGTTTTGTTTTTCTCATGTGTCAACAAAAGGTGGGGTGGGGGGGACTAAATGGTCTTTAAGGTCACTTCCAGTTCTGGATACATGATCTATGTTCCTATAGTCTTATATGTCTTCCTACTGAAATATTTTCCTTCTTCCTCCTTGATCACCAACCTCCCTTCCCCCGTCCCAAATGGTAGAACAATCACCAAGGATTTCTAATGTAATAACAAGCTCTAAAAAATTACTAGTGAAAGATGTGGCATTAGGGGCAGCTAGGTGGCACAGAGGATAGAGCACCTGCCCTGGATTCAGGAGGACCTGAGTTCAAATCTGGCCTCAGACACATAATACTTACTAGCTGTGTGACCCTGGGAAAGTCACTTAATCCCATTTTCTAGCCAAAAAAAAAAAGATGCAGCATTAAAAATACAAAGGTTTTTCTAGGGTATTGAGTGGCAACTCTTGCTTCTTAAAGAAAGAAGAATCTCTGGTACATGCTTTTAAAAAGTCACATGATTTTTATTTTATTACATTATGTTTACCCTATCCTGGGAGCTGACATTAAAATGATATTTACAAATGCTACCAGAAATTTCCTGAAAAGGGTTACTCCTTTTGGGAAGGTATTCCGGAGAAGTAGCTGTGTGTACAAGATGTCCATATCACCTGAGCTAATTAAAGCTTCTAAAGTAGCTTAAACTGCTAAAAAAAAAAATCAATTCTATTAAACAGCTATTTATTGTGTTTTGTGTGAATCACTCTATGCCAAGCACTGTACTGAATAAAAAGTTAATAATGCATAGTCCTTGCATTCTAAAGGTTTAATATCCAATAGGCATCATAAGAAAGGGACACAGACAGGTATAATATAATTCAGAATATAATTGGCCAAAGAAAGGCAATAAGGCTTTGGCAGTTTAGGGGAGGAAGAGAGAGAGAGAAAGAAAGAAAGAA
>NW_020954557.1:12471332-12521764 GCF_900497805.2 Vombatus ursinus
TTGAGCTGGGTCCTGAAAGATCAGTAAGATTTCAATGGGTAGAGAGGAAAGATTACTTTTACGCTCAGGGCAAGCAGTCTATTTTACAATAAAAGGCCAACACAGGGGAATAATGAGAAATGAGTTTAGAAAAACAGTCTGGGACCAAAGCAGAGAAATTGTTGTATTGTGATTTAATAAATTCACATTACGTAAGGGTCAGAATATCCAGGATAACCCTTCAAAACTGGATCATCCATTTATGGTACTAACCCAAGATGGCACATGGATAAAGTGTGATTTTAAAAATCAAACTTCAACATTATTGGCAGCCTTGGCTAATAAAATTATGATATAAACATCAGAATAAACAGCTAGTAGAAATATAACAAAGAAATTGTTATGAAAGTGTAACAAGCAGATAAAGGGAGATGATAAAGAAACTAGGGAGGTCATTATGTAGCAGCAGAAAAAGAACAGCAAAGTAGGAAACCTCAATCATGTTGAAAGTCTGTGGTAATATTTCAATATTTTACCTGAGAAAATTTGGGAAAGATATTCTTGGTTCACATACTCTATACCATAACTAGGGCAAAGCAACAGAACCCTTGTCCCAGAATGCACACATTAATTTATAACAACACAGCTTCTTTGTTTTTGCTCTTGAGAAGACAAAACCAATCCTAGGAAACTAAGATAAGGATGATAAGACTAGATTCAAATTGTATTCTTTAAAAGATTGTTGTTTCAATCAAGTGACAAGTACATTGTGAGCACCTACTATGTGGAAAACATTATGCTATAGATATAGGAAGGCCCCAAAGGAGGGCTTATAATCTATGTGTAGAAACACATGAAAAGTGAACTAATGATTCAAAGGATAAACAAGAGTCCAGGACAATACAAGAACATCATAGGATGGTACATGATGAATTGCTAAGTGAATGCTCCAGATGACAAGCTCTGAGAGTTCAGAGAACAAAGACATTACTGTGAATTAGGCAGTATTTGGATACACCACAGTGCTGGCTTATTGCTGAAAATTGTACTAATAGGGTCAAATGAATATTTCTAAGGCATACAAAATATACTTCATCAGAGCATGTTTCATATATGCAACAGCTATTAGAAATGCACAGGTTTGCCATTATAGTTTTAGCTCTCATTTTCATTCCTAGTAGAAATTGGGAGGCTGCTCTTCCAGTTGCAGCAAATACTATATTTAAATAAATGAATTTCAGTGTGGTCTTTTTTCTGACTAAAGATTAGTTGACTCATTTTAATGTGATTTTAGCTTTAAATATTAGACATAACTGATCTAACTTCAACTGTTGTTCTCAAACAAAGACTCAAAAGATCATAGACCTAGAGGCAGAAGGGGACACAGCTACAATTTAGTCCAACTCCATCATTTGGCAGGTGACAAAATTGAAACCCAGAGAGGCTAAATAACTTGCCCAGGGCCACACAGCTTGAGACAGGATTCAAACCTTGGTGTTCCAAATCTAGCCTTTTATCCACTATACAGTACTGCCTCTGAAACAGGTAATCTACCACAGGGGTGTGCTGGAGTCAGCTCAAAAGACTTTGGAGAACCCATTGATAAATTTTCAATGTGAGCATTTACTTCTCAGAAATCAGCAAACTCTACAAAACAGCACTTGATTTATTGTTTTGTTGATTGTTTAGACTTAAGAAAGTGGCAGAGAATAAATTAATAATGCAGATTAAACTTGAAAGTGTAATTCAATTTTTTTTTCAGAGACACAGTTGTTAAATATTTACCAGCACACCAGTGTCTATCTCAACGTAATTTCGTTCATGGGAACAGTTGGCATGGTTTCTTGCCATTATTTGTAGCATGGAAATCTTCATTCCCTTAAAATAAAAACACAAACCTAAAGTTTCCACACAATTCAATTGCCCTTCCTAGGCTTAACAAATTATAAAATCTTTGTATCCAAATATATAATGTTTCTTCTATTTTGTAACCTTGTGACAGAGGAATGGTTTCTGTCTTTTTGCTCTTTACAATTCCTAAGATTATGGATTTAGAAATCATGTGGTCAAAAACCTTCATTTTACAGAAGAAACTGAGGTCCCAGAAGATAGTACTGATTTGGGTACCATAGCACAGATAACATGTTACTGTAAAAGACGTTGAATCCGGATACTCTGACTCCAAATCCAGGACTCTCTGAGAGGCAAGAAGACTATCACACTAGCCCTGGAGAAGGTCAGACTCAAACATTTACAAGTTGTGTGACCATGGGTAAATTACTTAATATCTCAGAAACTCTGTTTTCTTATGTGAAAAATGGGAATAATAACCTTTGGATTACCTACCTCACAGTATTGTTATAAGGGGAAAACTTTGTAAACCTTAAAGAATTTTACAAATGTGAGTTGTTATTTCACCATAAAAGCATTTGATTTCCTATCTATCTCATTTTGGTGTCTAGTTGCTTATTTACAATCTTAGAATATTTACTTTTGGGGTTCTAAAGTAACTAGCCAGCATTCTAAAGCACTGTAGCTGACAATTTGCATTCAGGTTTACATTTGCTGAAATCATTTAAAAGATGCATACATCATTTGATTTTCAGTTGATGGAGTTTACAGAGGTATGACAAGGGAGTGTGACAAGTTTGACTCATGGGTGGAGATAGATGTGAAAAAAAACAGGCAACTGATAAGACCTCTGAGCTCTGTCAGGAAAAAAAGGAGCAAGAGAGCAGTTAGCATCAGGCTAAAATATGATCAGCATCATCAACCTCCCTCCTGCCCAGTAAAATGCCATAAACTGAGCAAGCCAGTTCAAAGTTAAGATGCATATTAAAGTTGAGAACAGCAACCTGGTATAATGGAAAGATACTAGATGTGGAGGCAAAAGACTTCGGTTTAAATCCTAGTTCTGCTCATTACTGACACCACCAACAAGGCATTTCATCTTTCTTTGCCTCAGCTTCCTCGTCTAGAAAATGAAAAGGTTAGACTAACTGACCATCAAAGTCCCTCCTAATTATAAGTCTTATGATCTGTACTCTGTGACCTGATTCATTCCTCTGTCTTTTGTTTTCACTTAGATTATTGTTACAAGTTCCCAGTGAAAAACTCTCCCCTTATCTGATTTTTCCACATCTTGGTTCAATGCACCTATAAAATGCTGTTGTTAATATTGTTATTCAATCATTTCAGTCATGTCTAACTTTTTGTGATCGTATTTGGAGTTTTCTTGGCAGAGATACTGGAGTGGTTTGCCATTTTCTTCTCCAACTCATCTTACAGATGAGGAAACTGAGGTAAATAGGCTTAAGTGTCAGTTCTTCCCAACTCCAGGCCCAGAGTTCTATCTACCATGCCACCTAGCAGTTAACAATTAACAAGAAGAAGAATAATGGACCCAATGGATAGTGCACTAGGCCTAGAATAAGGAAGACTCATCTTCCTGAGTTCAAATCTGGCCTCAGACACTTACTAGCTGTGTGACCCTGGCCAAGTCATTTAACCCTATTTGCCTCAGTTTCCTCAGCTATAAAATAAGCTGGAGAAGAAAATGGCAGACCACTCCGATATCTTTGCCAAAAACATCCCAAATGGGGTCACAAAGAGTCAGACAGGACTGAAATGACTAAATAACAACAACAACAATAATAATAGCATTTGGAAAATGCCTAGTATGTGCCAGGCACTGTGCTAAACAGTTTACAAATATTATCTCATTTAATTCTATGGCAACCCTGGGAGGGAGGTGTTATTATTATCCCCAGTAGAGGCAAGCCAGTCCAAAAACTAAGAGAAAATTGGATCAGAACAAGAGGGAATCCAGTAGGGAAAAAGCCATGGATAGAGGCAGCGTTTGACTCCTTCTCACAGTATGAAACATTCAAACCTTCCTTTTGTTATCCCTGGCTCTCCCTAACTTTGGTGGAACATTTCGAAAATAACATGCTTTTTTTTCCATCAATCATTGCATTCAGTAGGTGATGAGGACGTTTTTCCTTCAAGGAAGAACTGCCTACAGCACAGCTTTTAATGGCCTTGCTCTCATTCACCCAGGAAAATAAAGGCTCAAGAACAGAATCTGGTCATTTTTAGCCATATCTAGATCCCTAACTTAGTACTCTATACAAAGTATATGTTTTGTAGACTCTCAGACAAAAGTGACAAAAAGGGCTGAATATTTCCTTTTAAGACAAAATGTCTGCCTTACAAAGAAGTTGTAAATGTCTCTCCTGAAGATTTTTTCTCCCAAGCCCAGTGACCCCAAACTGGATTGTCACAGGGGTGCCTGAAAATACAGCTCTTGCAATACAATTACTTCAATGGCAAGACTGGATTTGCATTCTCTCCTCTCATTATGTAAATAAGAGTTATTGTGAGTGATCTACAGGAAAATCATAACTAGCATGGGGTGAGCAGGGCTTTGCTCAGGATGGGTTGCTGTGGGCAGAGTGTGTTCTTCCCTTGGGGGTGTCCTTCCTACCTACATCACCATGATCCTCACATCTTGCCTGGCAATCCTCTCTGGCAGTGATTAAATGCCCTCAAACCCATCTCTCCAGTCTTGGTGAACATTACTTGCCTTCCTGTACTCTGAGATCCAGCCAAACTGACCTTCTTTCCATTCCTCATACACCACACTCCATCTCCTGTCTCCATGGCCTTTACCAATGCCTAAAATGCGCTGACTTCTTACCTCTGCCTCATAAAGCCCCTCTCTTTCTTTAAAATACAACTCAGAAATCATCTTCTGCATGAAGTCTTTCTTGCTAGAGCCCTGCCTCTCCAACTACTTTGTACTTCATAATTTTCTATATATTTGAAACGATTCACTTCATATTTATGCAGTATATATATTTTATATGTATGTACTTGTCTTCTCCATTAGAATTTAAGTGTATCGAAAATAGTAGGGATTATTTCATTCTTTTTACTTGTAATCCCTAACACTGAGCACAGTGCCTGCCTTATAGTCGGTGCTTAAGAAATACCTGTGGATTGATTAAATTGATCACCATGATGCCCCTCCTCCCAGGCTTCATCCTCCTCAATCCCTATAAGAAGCAAAGGCCACATTCTCAGTAGGACAGGCTGTCTCACCTCACCCCCAACCCAGGGCTACTGCACCCTCACTGGACCTACATTCTATACCACCATACCCCCAACCACACACCAAATTGAATTTTCCAGGTGCAGTTATAGTTTAAAGACAGCTTTGCTCTACAAGGTCACAACCCAGAAAGACAATATGAATTCACCCAAATAGCTGGAAGAGTCAATTCTATTGATCTCTAAGAAGCATGCCAATAAAAAAATCTTGCTAATTTTTAAAGTTAGCTATAAATGCTTAGTTAAACAGAACTTGGCTGCAAAGGATTGCCCTGAAACAAGTTGTATTTTTAAAAGCTAGCCATCTTAATCATTTCAGGTTTAATCTCCTCCTTTTCTGTTTACCCAGCATCCTATTACTAAACAGTTTTGTTTGTTGTGTTTCTTATGTGTGTTTCAAAAAAAGAAAAGAAAAGAAAAAGAAAAAAATCCTGTCTCCCTGATGGCATTTAGCTAATTCAGGGCATTTGAATCATTAATTACTATCAAGAAAACTACAGTGAGAATTTTCCATCTTCTTCTTACTGTGAAAGTGAGTGTCTCAGAGTCTCCAAATTAGCAATAAGCTGTAGAAAAGTTTGTGGATCTGTTTAGTTTGTTTCTCCAGTGAGAAGAGCCCCAAGTCAATTTATGTTCCACCACCCTCCCTAATCCCACTACACCATGAAAAGTTTAGTTCACCTGTGAAAAAGCAGAAGGGATTTGTCATAATGAGGAATACAGCTTTGCTCTGGTTTGCCTATCTGTAGGAATTTCATTGTTAGGGGAAGACAATATTGAATCAGGCAGCTAAATCTTTCTCATATTCAAATAACAATTCATCCTACAATTCGACTAGTTAATATCTTATGCTTCTATTTCCTAGGAACTGAGAAATAAAATGTAAAAAAAAATTTTTTAACACCAAACACCACCAAAAATTGATGTTTTTTGCAAAAATATCATGGCAACATTTTCTCTTACTGCCTTTCTTTTGAGTCGAGAGATAACAAAAACATTTCCTGGCTGCTCTGCTTCTCAAAGCTACAGGACTTTGGCATTCATTCTGCTATTCCCACACCTGGAAAATCACCATTGTATTATACATTTAGAAAGCAAATATTAGTCCACAATGGAATAATTGGTCTATTTATGTGCACCTACAATAAGATAACAATGTGGATGCTGAAAATGACAGACTAGAGAGATAAGCTTCCCTTAAACTCCTGGTTGCTATGGGGCCAAGCCTATGGGAGTCCAGATAAAAATCAAGTCACATTTATTGCACATTCTTCAGAGAATTTTTGTATACAAAGACACACGGGGTGGGGGGGAACCAGCAATAAAAAGAGTTCTATTTACCCATAAAAATCTTCCTTGACCTCCAAACTGAATAAACAAAGATATGTGTGCAGGAGACATGTATAAACTCCCATATTGGCCAGCTAACCGAAGAAAAGTTTAATTCATTCGATTCCACTAACCTTTCATAGATGCCTACTGTGTGTAGGGCACTATGTGTGGTGACAGGAAATGAAAAGGACAGATGAGGCGTGGTCCCTGTCCTTATGGAACTTACAGTCTAGTAGGAGAACTTCAGGATTTATTTTCCCATGGTATGATAAGCACCAGAGACAAAGATTAGTACTGATAAATAAGGGGATTTTAAGAAAACAATAAGGCCAAATTCCAGCTGTATTTAAAGACCCTAAAAACTATGAAACACTTCAAATACAGTCATCATCTTACCAAATCATAAAAAGGGTCATGGGAAAAAACTGGTCCAAAATCAAAGTGGTTACAAATTCAATAGGGGAAACCTCACTGCTTAACTAGTTTAAATGAAACTTTCTTTGTGATCTTTTTATTTCTCTAGAAAAGAGATTTGTCCTCAAATAACCAAAAGTCTTTTGTGGATAGCTACTAAAATTTATAGCTACACTCAGACATTTGAGGATACCTTACAATGATTTCTGGGGCCCCTTTAGTACAAAGTTCCCACATATCGCTATATAACTAAGGCTAAACCCCAAGGGTACATAAGTATCATCGAGATATAAGAGTATCTTAAAGCTTTAAAAAGTGCATTAGTATTGCAAGTATTTGTTATTCCTGTTTTATGGAAGAGAAAATTGAGGCTTAGAGAATTTAAATGATATACTTATAGTCAAACAGTGGTATTAGTAAGCATCAGAACCAGGATTCAAACCCAGGTCTCCTGACAAGTCCCAAATTCTTTCCACACTATATCATACCATCCTTCTAGTATACAAATAGACAGTGAACATTTATTAAGTGCCTGCTATGTTCCAGACTCTGTGCTAAGTTCTGGAAATACAAAGAAAGGCAAAAGACAGTCCCTAACCAAGAAAGGAAGGTGAAATGAGAGCATTCCAGAAATGGGGGACAGCCTATGCAAACAGAAAAAGGCAAGAGATGAAATGTCATGTGTGAAAGCAGCAAACAGGAAGGTTTGTCTGGCATGTACAGTATATGAGGGTGAGTAATATATAATCAGCTTGCAAAAATAGGCTGGAGACAAATTATAAATGGCTTCAAATGTCAAACAGAGGAATCCGCATTTCACCCCAATGGCAAGATGGAGCCATTGATGACGTTTTAACAGAGAGGTGACATGGTCAGGTCTGAACTCTGTAGAGCAGTGTCTGCTGTTGCTTCAACATTTATGGAGCAGCAGCACACACTTTGGAGCCTCAGAGTGCTATCTACGACTTTCTTCTTGTGTTGACTCAGCATCTGAAGACACAGAAAAGGATGATGTATCCCTTGTCACTAACCTGCCAAACTGTCCATCATCACCTATCAGTCAGCAATGGTATGACCAGCAATTAAAATACTGGCCTGTTGCTGATTAACAGCTCAGCAAGTCAGTGATGGTGATTGAAAAAGGCAGAGGGAATCATCTCCTCCCCCTGATTAGCATGTACCTATAACTATTTAGGATCATAGGATTTCAAATTGAGACATTAAAGATAATTTAATCCAATCCTCTCATTCTTCAGAGAAGGAAATGGAGACCTCAAGAGATGAAATTATTTTCTTGAGGCCATACAAGTATTATGTGTCACAGATGAGATTTGAAATGCTGTCTCCTTTGGGGCAGTGAGGTGGCCAAGTGAATAGAACACCAGCCCTGGAGTCAGGAGAATTCAAATCCAACCTCAGACACTAGATACTTACTAGCTGTGTGACCCTTGGTAAGTCACTTAACCCCAATTGCCTCACCAAAAAAAAATGAAACAAAATAAAATAGAAAGAAACACTGTCTCCTGACTCCAAATCAAGTGCTTTTCTCCTCTACCAGGACCCAAATAGTGCAAAATAACTGGGTGGGGCTCACCAGTGAAATACTGTGCAAATATGTTTCTATAGTGGGGAAGAAAGGCAGTACTAAGATCCCTGACTAGGGGCTGGCAAAAAAGGAACCAAGCCACAGAGGTCAATCCAAGGGCAATAGAGTGTGAAAAGGCCAGAAGAGGGAGTGGGAAAATGCTAAGAAAAAAAAAAAGAAGGAGGAATATTGTTAGAAGAGGCTTCTTAAGACCAACTTCCTACATTTCCCAATTCTGCCAAGGTCAAGCCCTAACAAAACCATCAGCTTAACTTTTCAGTTCTTCTCTATGAGAAAATGTGGCAGGATGGAGTTGGAGTCTAAAATTGCAAAGAGGACAGGCTGCCAGGTCAAAGCGGCAACTGGAGAAATAATTTAGTCCTTTGTGTATTAAGCATTGAACAACTTAAGACGGCAGGAATGAACCGAAAAGGGATGAGATCGAAGATAAACTGTTATCCAATACTGAGAGCTTTGGGAAATAATTTACACTTATCAGTAAAGACCACTTCTTTAAGGAAAGATAAATGAAAAAAAAAATCTCACATTGGAACAGCATATAATCTCTTGTTTTTAAACAGGAGAAGAAAAAGCAAACTGAAGGTATTATAAGAAATTCCCTTTTTCTGTTGAGACACCTCCATCTTCTTTATAGTCTCTCAAGTCAGCAATTCAAGATGCCAAGTCATATTGATTTTATCTCTTTACCATCTCTCTAATCCATTCCCTTATTTTGACTCACATAGCTAATTCTAGATCCTCACCTTGTTTTAGACCCTCATTACCTCTTGCATAAATTATCACTGTTCACTTGTATCCCATGCTTTGTGACCCCATTGACACTAGCATGCTAATGCTATCCATGAGGTTTTCTTGGCAAAGATACTGGAGTGGTTTGTCATTTCCTTCTCCAGTGGATTAAGGCAAACAGAGATCAAGTGACTTGTCCAGGTTCACACAGCTAGGAAGTGTCTGAGACAGGATCTGAACTCATGGTTCTCTGAACCACCTACCTGATATTCCTACAACCTCCTAATTAGATCATCAGCTTCCAGTTCTCCTCTCTCCAATACAACCTCTACACAATTCCAAAAATAATCTTCCTAATTCACAAGTATGGCCATGTCAGTCCCCTGCTGAAGAGCTTTCAGCGACTCCCTATTGCCTCTAGGATAATATACAATCTTTTTGGCCTGGCATTTAAAGCCTTTCATTATCTAGCTCCATCTAACCTTTCCAGGCTGGTTGCACATTTTTCCACATTCTATGCACCAGTCAACCAGACCAACTTACTATTCATCAAACTTGACAGGCCCTCTCTCATCTCTGTGTTTTTTTCTAGGCTGTCCTCCATGCTTGGACATATTCTCTCCTCACTTTCACCTCCTAGAATCCTTAGATTTCTTCAAGGCTCAAACTCCCAGTGATTTCTAAATAATATACAACATTTAAGATCATGTGAGACTTCTTTTTGCACTAAAAACTACTTACAACACACAGCAGTCACTTAAGGAATAAAAACAAAGGTCTTATCCAAACTATGACATGTTAAATTCATTCATGCATTATATTTCATTTTCACTTATTCAACAAATATTCAACAAGCAACTTGCATGTGCAAAGCACTGTGAGAGGAACTGAATATGACACAATCCCTGCCTTCAAGGAGTTTATAGTCTAATAACAAAGATAATAATAACTTATATTTGTATAGTGCTTTTTCATCACCACAATAGCATGAGTTAGGTACTACATGTTCTCATTTTGCAGAGGAAGAAACAGACCCTGAGAGGTTAAGTGATTTACTGATGTTAACACAGCTGGTAAGAGTCTGAGATGTAATTCTAACATGAACTTTCAGTCAGAAAGAACAAGAAATGCTTAGTGGAGGGAATGATCAACCTCAGATGAGTAAGGTTTCAAAAAGTAGAGGTAGAGGAGAGTAAGAGGCAATACTCCAAATATAGCTGCTTGAGCAAAGGTTTAACAAGCAAGAAAGAGGAACGTACAGAAAATAGGGTGCAGTTTAAGTATAGAGTAACTGTGGGCAGTAGTAGAAGCATGGCTAAAAAGGTAAATTGGAGCCAATCTGAAGGATCATGGATTTTAATGATTGGCTAAGGAGTTAAGACGTTATCCTGCAGGCAGACTCAAAAAATCATAACTACTAAAGGATTTTAAGCAAGAGTGACACATTCAAAGTAAGTTTCTTGGAATGATGAATCTGGCATCAATATGCAAGATGGATTGCATTAGAGAGAGGCTGGAGGCAGGGAGCCTAATTAGGATGTTATTTCAACAGTCTAAGCATAAGCTAATAAAGGCCTAAACTTAGGTGGCGGCAGGAGGAATGGAAAGGAAAGACAGATTTGAGAGGTATCAGGAAGAAAGAAACAAGATTTGGCAACTAATTAGGAGTGGTAAGAGAGAAGGGGGATATAGCTAGGGACTGTGAGAAGAATGGTATTAAAACAGTGAAGCAAATCCAAAATAGGAGTTATCGCATGAGAGGAAAGGATGATGCTGGTTTTATGCATGTGAGTATTAGACTGAGATGTTGTTAAGCAATGAAAAACCTCTGCTTCTTCAGAAAGAGGTTAAGGCTGGAATTGCAAATTTGGTAGAATCCAGAGAGCAGCAATAACTGAAGCTTTGGAATCTCAATATTTAAGGAGCTGAAATAAGAGGAATCAAGTGGAAAAAAGAAAGGATAGACAGAAAAGTAGAAAAACTAGCAGAAGAGAGTGAGGCAAATACAGTGGAAAGAGCTCAAGATTCAATTAGGCAACCTGAGTTTGAATTCCTGCTCTTCCATTTATTATCTTATTAGCAATTATAATCTTATATTAGCCATCATGTTACCCCTTTGGCCTTCATACTTCTCATATTTACTATAGAATCAGGAAGGTGGACTAGATGATCTCTAAAGATCCATCTATTTTATAAGCATCTGAGAAGTCAAGGGAGAAGAGAGATTCAAAAAGGAACAGTGGTCAATAAGGCTAGATCAAAGACGTCATAGATTGCAAAAAAAAAAAAGTTATGGATCTGGACTTTAGGAAGTCACTGGCAGCTTGCAGGGAACATTTCCAGTCGAATTTAACACATTCCTCAACACCTCTAACATAATGCATTTATACCACATATTCTATGACAATCTCTCAGAATGGACATTCACCCACCTACCTCATTTAGAATTTCAAAAGGAAATAGTATTGCTGTCTCTGTCTCTTTATCTCTGTCTCTCTGTCTCTTTGTCTGTCTGTGTCTTCTGTCTCTCTCTGTCTCTCTGTTTCTCTGTCTCTGTCTTTTTCTGTGTGTGTGTGTGTGTGTGTGTGTGTGTGTGTGTGTGTGTGTGTATGTGCGCGCTGGTTGCCATTTAGTGCCCATGCCATGCACTGGAAGCTTTACCTTTAAGAAGCAACTTGAGTTTCCAGGATTTTCAACTTTCCAGAAGCTGGAAACCTGCCAAGACCCCAGCCCCTGCTTTAAGTAATGCCCTAGATAGACATGACAGAGTTTAACATAAGACTGTACAGCAAGCTGTCTACTGCTTCTGGAGTGGTGGTTTTTTTGTTTGTTTTTTTGTCTTATTTTGAATATTCTTTAGTGCCATTTATATTTTGCCTTTGCAACTCTGAAAGACTTAGTGTGTCTAATTAGTGTGTATGTCATGGATACTAATGTTCTTTTCCTCTCAATTAAAAGAATTAAATTTGTTTTACTTTTCATTGGCCTTTGCAGGCTGTCTGATGACTCAAATCGTATTGACTGGGTGCATTTTAGGCAGTGAGGGGGAGCTATTCTTAGGCTGCAAAACTCAAGTCCTTATCCTCAGCTCAGCTCTCAACCTCAAACTACAAAGAAAACTCAATTTCCTAACACTATCACACCTTTGGAGGAGGGGATCAGGAGTAGTTGTCAACATTGAATGAAAATACGCACTTCTATTTGCTATTCAAATGACAAGGGAGGAAGATATTAAAATCAACTGGACATACAAAAAAAGAAAACCTTTGTGTGGTAGGAAAAAACTGCATGCCAGAAGTCCACAGTTTTATATACAATTCCCTATTTTGTTTTTGTTTATGTAATACATAGGCTCTGAAGATCCATCTCTTACCTCTCAGACTAAGAGGTCAGGTCTCCACAGCAAAGCTTGTAATACTTCTCCCCTCAGGGTTCTAGGGGATAAACAGGGGTGCTTTTCTGTAATGTTATTGCTCCTGAGCCCCGACCACCACACCCCCCCAATCTGATTATCAAATTAACCAGCCAGACGTAATTAGCCTTTGGAAATTAGTGATCACTAAGGTGGTATACTAAGAACAATTAATACAAAGCATTCCCTTCTAAACCAGAAGCACATTGTCCTACAAATATATACCAAGTCCAGGAGAAAGTGGGTTCAAGCTTAGAGAACATATGAAGTAAAGGGGTAACTCACAGCACCTAGCTGCTGGTAATCCTTTTCTCCCCTTAAAAGTGTCTTCATAAAGTATTACTTTCTCTTTGACTCTATACAGTCCAGAAGCTGCTTTTCTTTAGTCTAGTGTTTGTCCTTGGCTCCTAATATTGTCATTAACGACTGCTGATCCAGGGACACTGCTAGGATACCCGTGTGAAGTTCAAAATCTTCTGACCTTTTGAAGTTCATATAGTCATCCTCTGGTCAAGGGGAGGAGGAAGGAGATGGAAGCTTTCTCCTCCCTCCTTTCCAAGCAATTCCTTCTCCAGAGCTTAGCCAGAACTGCTTCCACCACTAGGCTGGCCCACCACTGGAACGCCAGATTCTAAACTGGGTTACCAAACCCTACGGGATGTGATTGAATTTCTTCAATCAATCAAAATATACTTCTTGTGCAGCATCATTTCATTTTACCCCACTGCGTTCACTTATTCCAAATCAAATGATGATATTTCTATACCTCATTAAATGCTTGCAATTGATTGATTGATTAAATAAAGAAGTCCTCACTTGATAAAGGTGCCAGAGGAGCATTTTCTTCCTTTAAGTAGGCTGGTTGAGTCGCCCAACTCTGCCTTTACACGTATATATTAAAATATTTATGGTTGTTGATACTTATTAAATTCATATTAAAAAAAGAAAATTTAAAAATTACTTGGAAAGTGCTGTAGTTTCTCAATTTCTTTATCAGCAAAGCAATGCTCTTTCAAATTTGTTTTAAAAGAGTGAGGCTACTCCAAGACAGTTAACCAAACTAGAAAATTCATCTATACATCAAATCTTCAATTTTGACAATCAAGTTCAGTAGTTCAGTTATTTGATCTCCATGGTACCAATCAACCAACTTCACTGACACTTTCTTTTTTAAAAAATAATTAATTAAATAGCCTAAGTGTTTGTTTGGGGATCATATAAACACAACTCTAATGCTACTTTCCTTCTGCCTGTATAAAAACAAGGGAGAGACCAAGGCCTACTTTATCTGACTTCCAAAAGCCATAATTGAAAAGAAGATTAACACAAGGATTAAAATAAACAACAGATCTGGTTGCTGTTCTTTTAAAAAGCTCTTTTTTTATTTAAAGCCTGCTTTAGAAGTGCTAATACCAATGTGTTTGACTAGTTCAGCCATTGCTTAGGGAAAATGTCCATACATTTTAAAAGCTTTTGGTAATAAATGCTGCTGAGAAGTTCTTTGTCTGTTACCACACAGACTAAAGACCTTTTCTCAGAAAGACTTCATCTTCTTAGAGACACATATCATAAAATTATTGTAGAGAAGGTAAAAAAATTTCACTAGTTTTTAGTGAGAAACAAAAATCAATGAGCTTTTTGACCTCATACAAATGTATGGGTGGAAACATGATTTGTAGATATCTTGTTTCCACTCAATTCTGTATGACTTTGCACTATATATGCACTATGAAACAATTTAAAGCTGTTAAGTACCATATTTCCTGTCATTAATTATGACAAACATTACACAAATGCTCTCAGATTATTCTATATTACCATATTTATCAAATGTCTAATTGTCATCCTAAACCAGGCCAGAAACTAAAATCAGACATCAGATTCAAATAATATTAACAAGTGGGATTTTCTTAAAAAAAAAAAAACAAAATAATGAAACAATCTTAAAATACATCCTACCTGAAATTATTCATGAACATGAAAGGGGAAGAAGTATTTTAGCCTTGGTTCATTAAAAAGCTTAGATTTTAATAGATGCAAAAAGGAACAGTTTAGAAAAATTGTGAAGGCTTATGAAGTAAATAATATAAGCTCTTTTTCATAACTATGATGGAATAAATTGTTTTCATGTCAGTTAGATTGGTACGCTCCATAGTATGGTTGCCAAACTTATTTGGCCTACTACCCCTTTTTAAAAAGAAATTACTTAGGGTCCCCCTGGAGTTAAATTAGGTTAATCTTTATTTTTATTCAATGCCCCCCTGGATCATTCCAGAGCCCCACAAGGGGAGGTATTGCCCACTTTGGGGACCTATGGCAAAGAAGCAGATGTACAAAGTAACTCAGTTGCCATGTTTTTCATCTTCCAAGGCCTAGATAACCCTATTTTTCAATTCTATTCCAGGAGGAAATTATTGTCAAATACCCAGTTTCCACCACTCCTGCCAGCAGACTCTCTCCCTCTCCCATTTTTGTAAGTAAAATGGAGAATCTAGATTTTACCAACAATTTACGAGCTGAAAATTTATGAGTGGCAGATGATGATACCAAGATCATCACCTTTCTGTAAGCCATTTCCACTAACAGTGCCATAGGGAAATGAAAATGGCACGGCAAGGTTAGAAGGGAAATCACATCACAAGCCAAATGCTACATAAATGTGATATTGATGTTGGTAATACAATGAATCAGTCAGTAACTTACAACAGCAACCACAAAGAGTTTCATTAGACTGTATTGAGAAGTGTAAATGGCTTCTGAGACAGCTTGGCCATTCTGAACATCAATATAAGCACAGATGGTGTATGTTGCTAAAGCTTGTTTAAAAATATTGTTTTCTCCGTTGTCCATTCCACCTCAGAGACCTCTGAGTAATGCAGGTAATGCCAGCCACAGCAGCAATTTGGCAGTGAAATAAAATACAAGTCTCATCCTCACAACAGGGAAAATGTCATTTTTAATAAAAGGCCATTAAGAAGAGATGTTATCAAGTAGAAAAGCTGTTATGGGTCTATAAAGATCTTAAAGTTACTCACTCAAATGACTATTATGTCTCCTGAGCAAGAGAAGATGTACAAAATACAATTTGCCTTCCAACTGCTGGTCTCTCATGATGAAGAATGGTCTTTGGTGGAAAATTCCAAAAATAATTAAGTGGTAAAAGACATTAGCAACATAGGCCAAGACCTGCTTGGCCAGAGTGTCCTTATGAAGTAATGCTAATCTCACTCTCAGTGTCAGAAAAGTGCTGTACACCATTTAAAGCCACTTGACCTCACTCTGAGATTGGCCAGTAACATAAAGGGGTTTTGTCCTCCTTTCCAGAAATACTGTCACTTTGACAAAAGAAAAATAAAGTTGTGTGACACCCAAGTAACATTCTCTCAGACTTTAGTTAGGCATTTGAAGAAAGGTAACCAATTTTAAACTGCAGTAAGTTTGTGGAAGCCCATCTCTTTTTTAAGAGATTTTCTGAGGAATATACTATATATAGCTGTGAATCAAGAAATATTACAGTCTGGGAAGCATCAAAATTTCAAATAACTTAGCAGGAAATGGATCAAGTTATTGCTAAAAATTTTGAACAACACGGAAGCAAGAATAAGTTCATGGGGCACCTAAGTAGGTGGTGCACCAGGCCTGGAGTCAGGAAGACCTGGGTTTGAATCCAGCTTCAGATGCTTACTAGCCATGTAACCCTGGGCAAGTCACTTAACCCTGTTTTCCTCAGCTTCCTTATCTATAAAATGAGCTGGAGAAGGAAATGTCAAACTACTCCAGCATCTTTGCCAAGAAAACCTCAAATGGGATCTCAAAGAGTCAGACACTACTGAAACAACTGAACAACAACAACCCTATTACACATCTTCCCACAAGTTGGCATTGACCCATCAATGTCTACCTTTGGAGTCTAGCTGTTGAAACAGCTCTGATTCTACCTAACTTACTATAATCTAACCCGTATCCCTCTATTTTGTCCATTAGGATAACAGGAAAGACTTTCTCAAATGTTTTGCTGAATTCCAGGTAGACTATGTGCTCAGCATTCCCCTGACCTGTCAAGGTACCCTATTTAAATAGTAAATTAGGTCAATCTGGTGTTATCTGTTCTTGATAACTTACGGTTGCTCTTAGTGATTCTTGCCTTCCCCTGCCCTAAGCCTCACAAACCATGGCTCATTCATAGGATCAGAAAGTCTAGCAGTAGAAGGGACCTCAGAGGATATCAAGCCCAACCTTACCATTTTACAAATGAGGAAGCTGAGGCCCAGGATGATTAAGGGGTACACCCAAGTTTACACATGTGAGGTGAGAGTGAACTCAAGACCCTCTGTCTTTAGAGTCAGTAATCTTTCTACTAATTTGAAGTTGTGAGGGGAGAGATAGGGGTCCAGATCTTCAGCAAATGGTCTGGAACTTATAGTCTTGGAGAGTTGCCTAAGACAAAGAGAGATTGGGCTACTTGCCCAGAATCACACAGTAAATATGTGTCAGAGGCATTACTTGAACTCAAGTATTCCTCACTCAAAGACCAGCCTCAATCCACTGTATTATGATGACTTTGTACAGATTGATGAATTTGTGCAGAAACTGGAGTCAAGTTTGCCAGCCTATAATTTGAAGAATTTACCTTCTCTATCTTTTTTTAAGTCATTGCAAAATTTACTCCATTCCTATGACAATTCTCCAATATATCACATTTTCCCCCAAATATTACAAAGAACAGCTCAGTAATGACATAATTCAAGCAGGATTCACTGATCCAGGTTATACAACACCCCACAGGGCCCATAGGCCTCACAAATCACAATCAGGAAAGGCATTGCCTTAGCCAACTTTGGTTTTCAGATTTGATGAAACTAAAATAGAGAGCCATTTATCTTTTGAGGCCTGAATATACCATCCAGGAACTAAAGCATTTAAGTCATGTCCCAGGTATTAGGCCTTGAGAATAAGTGAACCATTTCTAAAGACTAATCTCCACAGTATATGTGACTATGCATTTGAACTAAACCATGATTTTTTTTTATTTTAAATGGACTCTATACTGGAAGATGCCATATTTGTTCATCTACTTATTATAGCTCTTATCCCCAGTTTCCTATCCTTTGATCATTCAGTGCCACCTTCCCACATTACTTACCAAGTAGTTTCCATTCCTCCTTAAAGGCTGATGGATAAGACTATGATGGCAATGAATGCTCATTGCGTTGAATTACTGTATAGTTCAATCTATTGAACTCAACTTGTTTTGCATGTTCTATGATGTGCTTCATAGAAGAACAGCTAATGCTGATATGCTGCTATAGCATTGGCAAAAAAGCACTTTACATATACTATCTCATCTGTTCCTACCAACAGCCCTGCGAGAACAATGCTATTATTATCCCTATTTTACAGATAAAGAAACTAAGACTGAGAAAGTTAAGTGTCTTACCTAGGGTTACGCAGCCAGTAAGCTCAGAAGCCAGATTTGAATTCAAGTCTTCCTGATTCTAGGCCCAGCACTCTATTCACTATGCCACTTAGTCATGGAAGATGGTAAACACACTCTGTGAGCTCATTGTTGGAGGGGCATGGATTCTGGGTTATTTTCCAAGCAGCTGAGAGAAATGACTGTTAATAACCAATGATTTGGGGAGATTCAGAGTTTCCCATTTTTCTATAGGTCTCTTTTCAAAATTCAGTCTCTTGAAGGACTTTACTGATGATGAAATTAAATTAACTCTCCTCAGTTTTGGTCAGACGCCATCCAACCTTACAAGCAATTTAATTCCATTGTGTTCTACTCAGATTTAGGTGGGGATAAATTATCTGATTAGATTGCCCAAAGCTGGGGTTGGTCTGGGTCTCTTTTTCCAAGAATAACATAATGTCACTGTCTCAACCCCTCATTGCAGTGAGCCCACTTCTCGTTGTAACATTCATTCTCTCATTACTTGTTAACCAATCAGATTTGATTGCCACCCTCTGGAACACCCATTTTTCCAAGAACATATAGGCTGTGAGTCCACCACCATGTAAGGGTCTTTGACATTCAAGAGTGCCACTGACATCTTTTATTAAAATGCTAATATTATTAATAAAATGACTAATTACCCAGAAATTATGTCTCTCAAACTTTTCAAATGTCACATAGTACTGAGAGATTTATATTGATCTAAGCACATACCTTAGCCTTGTTCAGTTTGGGTCCAAGAGCTTGGAAATAGCTAGGGATAGAGGGTATGGGCCTGGAACACTAGCACAGCCTCACCAACTGAGCAAACTGATCACACAAACAAATGGTTATTATATATTCATGTTAGGAAGAGGGACCGAGGAAAGCATATAGCAGTTTATTTGTTCTGAATGTTCATTTATCACACACTCAGTCCTCCTAGACTCCTAACTCACTTTTCTGTACTTATTCTAATTAATATCACATTCTCCTAGAGTTCTGGCTCCTTTAGAATGCTTCCTTGAAAATTTTCAGAAGTAAAAATAAAAATATTTTCAAATAAAATGTGACTGATTTTTTAAAGCAAATATACAGTATATATTTATATGTGACATGAGCCAGCATAGAGCAGTGACCTCAAGTCAGAAAAACCTGGATTCAAGTTCTGCTCAGATATATAATGACTGAAGGAATTGTTCTTTAAACACTAAATAAATTCATTTTGATTGATTTACTTACAACCTCTCAATTCTATAAGATATCATATATATTACAGATCAGCTTTTGTATCAATAGGCTATGTCCCTGACTGAGAGCTCTGTATTTGAATGGAGTCACAGGTATGTGACAAACTTTGAACTTTAACTAGTCTTAAGTCAAAATAAAATGTATCCCCCCAAAAAATGCAATGTGTCAACTAAATAGGATTCAAGTGGTAACAATTGTTTAAGGAATGGAGTTGAGGGGAAAGGATTATTGATTAATAAGAAATGAAAGTGGAAGAGCTTTCCTCAAATGAATTATATTCACCTGAATCCAGTGAACAGTTTTAGAGCACCTACTATGTGTATGGTTACGTCCTGAGGAGCCAAAGACAAAATTGAAACAGTCTCTCCTCTCAAAGAGCTTATTTTCTCCTGTACCTTCCTCAACAATTTGGTCACAAGTAAGAAAATACGAAGTGTTTTAAGGAGAGAGCAGAGTTGAAATGAGAGATTCTGAAAGCCACCTTCCCCCCTACCCATTGACTACAGGAAGGAACAAGAAAGATACTATAAAATCAACATGTTAAGAAAAATTCCATCTCCAGGGTGTAAGAGACTTCAGGACACAAAGCCCTACCATACATGGGAAGCAAGAAGATGTAGGGCACCAGTCCCAGGGGTGGAAATCGATGAATTTCCTATGAAATCAGGGTTGCTAGTATCAAAGAGGAGCTCATCAGGTTTCAGACTATCTAGTAGATTCCTATTTTACCTAATGATTTTTGCTAAATGTGGATGATAAACCTAATTGTTGATGCCTTCTCATGGTTTACATGTGCTGGTACTACCCTCAAAATGTCTGCACCTTGAACAAATACCCTGTTGTCCTGCCCTAGTTACAGCTTCCCCAGAAGGGAACATTAACACTTGGTGGAGATCTAAAAACTTCACAGAGTAGTTGGCACCTGAATTGAGCCTTGATGGAAGACAAGTATTTTAAGAGACAAAGGGGAGACACTAGTGAGCTCCAGCATGAGAGATGGTTTGAGTTGCTAGTTTTCCTAAGTACAAGGACAATAGGCAGCAGATAAAAAGGATAAGCTCAGCTCATAAAAACACATGTTTTTTAGCCATCTCACTTTGTATCACTGATTCATTTTTAATGCATACAAAAGAAATCCCCAAACTAAGCCCAAACAAATTTTAAAAGCAATGGAATATCACTTGAAGAACTTACTAAGAACTTAAATCAAAATGCAGCAGTGTTTTTCCAGACTCAGGATCACACTCTTGCTAGGGACATAAGTAAAATCTCATGAGGGATAAGAGGGCTTTCAGATAGCAGAACAGCTGCTGGGTGAGAGACTAGAGCACATTTTCTTAGCAGATAAATAGTGTAAAGAGATCTTTGGGATTCTGATTAAAGCTAAGTCTCACTAGCAAAGGGCTCACATTCTAATTAAATTACTCTGCTTACTTTGCTAAATAGTGTCATTTAATTAACATCTTTTCTATGTGTGATTTCCTTAACACTATCACATGTGTAATCTAGTTTATACCTGTGATATTAACTTCTGAGTTTGGTATTTCTTCCCTGAGCTCTGAGTTACTCACACATGCACTATCTGTCAAGAAACTACTTGTCCAAGGGAATGAACACTCAACCTTTGAGAAAAAACAACAAACTTGCTATTGGTAGTGTACAGAATCTTCCATTCTAACTCTTATGAGGGTTTCAGTTTTTGGTTTTTCCCCACGGGGAAGGGGGCAGGGAGAGGAGGGGGTAGGACATTATAACTTTCTAAACACTAGTTATCTGAACAAAAAAGTCATTAAGAGAATATGGACAATTAAATCTCTAATTTCCGGGGGAGCTATGTCTCATGGACAAATGACACCTTTCGATCTTAACCAGAACTTAAAGTAAAATATGTTAAATACAACAAATTCATAGCACCGAAGACTTGGAGACAGAAGAACAAGTCTCTGTGAACAATTAAGACTCTAAAATGACCAGTTTTGTAGTCTCTTGAAGGAAATTATCCCACTGACCAAAGTTTCATTTCAGAATTTCAACATTTCAAAGAACTATGTTTTAGGGCATGTCAGGAAAATTTCCAGTTTCATTTCTTAAAATGGAGTATTAATATTCACTCTTGAGAGTATTCCATTACAGACCTATAACTAAAGCTGGCAGTTAGCAGGGAAAGTCTCTATTATAAGTAATAACAAAACATATCTGACACTTATTTAGAGCTTTATGGTTTACAAAGTGCTTAACATATGTTAAAACTTATTTGATCCTCACAATAATCCTATATGGTAGGTGCTTTATCAACCCCATTTTACAGATAAGGAAACAGAGACTGAGAGGTTAAGTGACTTGCCCAGCATCACCTATCCAGGGAATATCTAAAGCAGGGTTAAACTAGGTCTTCTTGACTCACATCCTATGCCACCTAGCTGCCAATTATATTACCTAGTAAACGAAAAATTTATTATGCTGTAGCATTCTTGTTGAAGGTTCTAGAAAATTCTGGGGTGTTGGAATAGGGGAGGATGGCAAGGGGACAGGGAGGATGATTGCTTACAGGTGTTTCTATCCTTCACAATTCTTATCTGTATTGCTCTGGTACCCTCACATGGCACGTACTAAGTGTAGGAACAAGCTATGATGATGGCTATGAAATAAAAATTGGTTTATTAATGCTTATCTCAACTGTGTCAATTGAGCTTACTTTTAATTCCCAACTCTTTCCCTTGTGATTGACATTGGCCAGAATTGTCAGGATATGGGACAATAGATGAAGGTGGGATGGATCTACCAAAGTAACCTTTTAGTCATACCAGAAAAACCATTCTCCTTGTCATCTTGAATAGGTCAGCTGTGGAAATGAGGGGCATGGTGAAACAGTTATAGTCATTACACCCACTGACCATAAGAATTGTGGCTGATCAAGAAGATTCAGTAAAGGTAATGCATAGACACACACACACACACACACACACACACACACCTCAACCTGCCTCTCTTCCTGACTTCACATTCTTCACACTAACTTGATAAACAAAGTCTAGAAATTGATTGCCTATTTCTCAATTTGTTAATAACAGCCTCATGATTTCCTTCCTAGCTGAGTGCAGCTAAATATGCAGTTGGAAGCATTGCATTCTGAGATTGTCCTATTTGAAGCAGTAAAGCTGGTAGCTGAACTGGTATTTCAAACTAATGAAGTCAATTTAATAAACATTTATTAAGTACCCATTATATGCCAGGCACTGTGCTAAACACTGGGATTACAAATTAAAAAAAAAAAACTCCTGCCATCAAGGAGTTTACAATCTCGCAGAGGAAGACAACAAAAGGAGGCTGAAAAGCAGGGTTGGGAGGAAGTGAGCACAGGTGAGTACCCAGCACAGCGGCATGTTGTTCCCTCAAGTCAAAGCCAAGCAGAGCAGCTGATGGGAAGAAAATAGTTACCAGGAAGGTTGTATGTGAGCCCTCTATAAAGGAAGGCTTTGGAAGGAGTTTAGCATTCTACACTCCAACAACTCCAATCAAAGGGGAGAGTTACCTGAGGGAAAGTTGAGAAAGTGTGGAGTATAAAGATCTAAATCATTCCTCTTAGTGATAAGATTTCAGGTGATCAGCTTATCCTAGGGGTGGGGGGAGGGAGAGGGGAGAAGAAAGAGGTGGGGTATATTGCTCCCTGGAAAACAGACAACATGGCAAATATGGATTCTCAAGAGAAAATGAAAAAAAGAGACAAGTATTTCAAGTTTTGTCTATAAAACAGAGGCAGAGTAGTACAGTGGTTAGAGAACCACATTCAGAGGCAGGAACACATGGGTTTAAAGTCCTACCTCTAACACATAATGACTAAGCAAATCACTTAAATTCTTAGTGTTCTAGGCCAGTGGTTCTCAAAGTGATACTTAATATTAAGACATTTTAATTTTTAATATGGTAAATATCTACAAGGTGATGATAATGGAAAGGGAGATGCACTAAGAGGCAGGAAACCCATATCCTAATCTAAGCTTTCTACCATAAGTTATATATCCTTATGTAAATCACTTAACTTCTCTGGCCTTCAATTTCTCTACAGTTGTATTTAAGAATTCCATCACTTGGGCTAATGGAGGGGAGAAGAGCAATACATAGCTATACCATAATGAAGTAGACTAGGGACAGAGGTCAGAGGAGTTGGGGAGGTTGAAGATCTGAGAGGTCAATGTTTTTAAAGGGGAAAAGGATTGCGGTAGAGAGGAAAAGTCAGGCACTGAACTTATTGGGGAAAAAGGAAAGCAACCTGGATGAAGGGGTTCCCGACAAGAACATGCACAAGAAGGAAAGATGGTTGCTGAGTTATGGTATCTGTCATACAGAAGATCTGAAAAGAGCAATGAGAATCAAGGAATATGCCAACTCCACCAGTCAGTGAATCAACAAATATTGATTAAGCACTGTACTGAGCACTAGGGATATAAAAAGAAGCAAAACAGAATCCCTGTCCTCAAACAGCTCACAATCTAATTGGAATGATAACAAGTATATACCAAGCTCTCTCTCTCTCTCTCTCTCTCTCCACATACACGTATATGACACACAAGGGTGTGTCAGAGAATGAGAGAGAAGATACAGCCAGGCTGGAGGTGAGTGACAAGAGATGTGTCTTCAGTAGAAAGCTAAATTTCAGCAAGCACCAGAAGATGGAAAGAATGAGAGGAAAATCTAGGATCAAATAATTTAACAGTAGAAGGAAATGCAGGACCCAGAGAGGGCTAGGTTTGTGGTTTCTATTGCCAGAGCAAGATTGAAGGGTGCCTACAGCTAGCTTTATAATGGATCCCAGGCATCTCACCCATGTGGCACAGGTTCTCAGATCATATGTAGTCAATCCACACAGAGAAGATTAAGAAGTGGGAACCAGGAGAGGGATGTGACAGCCGTGACCTTGAGGGTAGGAAGCAGTTATGAGGGATGTCTGCTCCTGGGTGGGAAAGGGAGGGGAATTCTTCTTAGTTCAGTCTCTAAGTCTCTCATCTGTAAAATTAAATGTTTAGACTAAATGATTTCTCTTTCAGACATAAAATTCTATTATTCTAAAAGTTTGAGCTAATTTGTAGGAATATAGCACTGTATTGAAATTTAAACTCTGCATTTTAATTATCTTGTAAATAACAAAGCCTATTAGTGACTAAAATTTGGATTTTATCCAGTTACAGAATATCAGTTACATCATACTCTGAATAATATCCCACAGAGAAATCCTACAGAAGAACAAGTCATTCATACATTTGTGGGCTCTCTAATCAGAGATTATGTTTACAACTGCATTGAATTTGTCAAAAAAGAAACCCAAGCTCTTAACTTAGAACCAATAGATGATAACTTTATATTTCCACTTGATTCCGTCATTCTTTTAAAAAGTAGAGAATCTGGAAAACTCCCTTCACTGCACCTTGCCAACATCCACATCTGAGTATCAGAGGATGCTCAGCATCATATAGGCCTAATCCAAAAAAAAAATGATTCAGTAGGTTCCTCTTCAGTGTAACTTGTTTGGAGGTTAATATTCCTTGAATTTACTCTTTAGTTTTTGGCAGTGATGGATATTCCTCTAGTATAGATCTACAAAAGTCATCTCTTCTGATACCTCCAAGTTCAACTTAGTCCACCTGACTATAGTTTGCTGGGAGCTGGGGAAAAGAAGGAAAGGGGTTATTCTCTGTGGTTAAACAAACTGGAAATTGGATTTCTTTATGTAGAGACACATATTTGATGTACACAAAAAGCTAAACTACTAAGCTCTGTGAAATCTGTAAAATTTGTTCCTGCAAATATTTTTAAGGTTCTAATAATCACAATGATCTAATTAATTGTAAGAAAATTACAGCTTAATCCTACAATTACTTTGTTAGCTTTTCTCTTCAATTTAAAACATTATAAAACTATTTTGAGCAAGCACATTTACAAAGTTTCTACTTTCAGTATAAAAACTGTCATAGGATTTAAGGGGGTAAGGGCTTCAGAGATAATCCTTTGGGTAATTTAACAATTGAAATGGGCAATTAGGATATTTAGTACCATTTGCTTTGCAGCAAAAAAATATAATTAACAATTTATTAGAAACCCTCCAGCTACAAACAGTTTTATCTCCAGTTAACACACATAGTCATGGGCAAAATTGTCAAGGAGGCAAAATTTATCTTACATGACCCTGAGCTTTCTATTTCCTTTTACTCTATCCTTTAGCATCATCACCTGTTGATCCCCTTATCCACATATTCTCTCTCCCCACCTCCCACTCTCCACACCCTTTCTCTACTAAGGCCTGATCTCTGGAAAGGATCTAATAAATTTATGTACACCGATCCCACTATCACTTATATTTTAACAGGGGAAGAAAAGCCAAAACAATGTATCCCAAAATGTAGAATTTCAAACATCAAAGAGTAGACAGAGAAACTTCTTTTGGCAGCACATCTCAACCTAATTCAAATCATAGCACATAGGTTCCCACACACTTCATCCATGAAAACAAAGCCAGCCTTGCTTGTCTCTCCACTGGCTTCCTCTTCCTGTCCAACTAGGAATGGCTAACTATTAAGGTTTAATGAATTGTAGGTGAAAATAATAGCTAACTTTCTTCTCCTATTGCCACTCACTAACTATTGTCCTAATTTTGGTCAAAATTCTATGTGGAAGAATCTCTAGTTATGACCATATTGTTGTTCAGTCATGTGCAACTTTTCATGACCCTGTATGGGGTTTTCTTGGCAAAGATACTGGAGTGGTTTGCCATTTCCTTCTCCAGCAGATTAAAGGAAACAAAGATTAAGTGACTTGTCCAGGGTCACACAACTGGTAATTGTCTGAGTCTGAATTTGAACTCAGTTCTTCCTGACTCCCGACCCAGTGCTCTATCCACTGAGTCACCTAGCTGCCTCCTATTACCATATTAGTTACCTTTATACACATGACATAGCTAAGAGCTGAATAGAATAAGATGAACTGAATCTATTCTTGACCTCTGGGATCTCTTCATCTCAAACAGAAATCAGAATGGTCTCATGATAGAGGATTAGAGGGATTATCTAGAAATAAGAGCCAACTTTAAGAATGAATGGATGCATATATGTTATCTCCATGGGATTCCCTGGATAGATAAAGTCGTGGGGCACCTAGAATAGCTATCCCAAGCTGCATCTTCTCAGAACAACAAACAAATGCTGCAAAATCACTAATGTGTTCTCCTGATGTTATCATGCTGCTCTCACTAGGCCTTCCCGAGGGTGTGTTGTTTCTACAAGGCATGCTGCTCCTCAGGTCACCCTTAGTCTCCTGGTAGTTGTAGGGTCTGGTAGTCTCTCTTGGGCATTGCTTTTCTTATCTTGTCTTGTCTTGGCCAGAAGGACATAGTCTCTGGTGGACCTTGCTCCCTGCCACCAGTTTCTGGTTTCTTCTATTCAGGGCTACTCACTGGCTACCTTATCTTCAGTCTTCTGGGATAAAGGGGTTAGAATTTAGCCCTGATGAGGGCAGTCATAAGCACCACAACCAATTAACAAAATCCAAGAAGAGTGCTCTCAGGCAAAGCTTGTGTCTCTTTTCTACCCTTGATCATTTGGGAAAGGTGATGAAATAAACTAAGGAGGTAACTATCTCCAGTATCCCAAACTGAGCAACAGACATGATCCTTTTTGCTATTTGTAACACTAATCACCTATTGTAGGAATATCAAGTTCAGATTGTAACAGGTAAGGAATATCATTACAGCATTTTGAGAATTGACTCTTTCATTTTAGGAGATCCAGTTGATAAGACCATCTTACTAATAACATTGGTTGGATCCTAGAACATAATTATTTTTTTTGTTTTGTTTTTTAATGGTAGCATTACTATAGGACTATGGCAGGGAAAAGGTGAAATGTTATCTAAAGTAGAGGGCAACTTGTTCAATTAGTCAACAAATACCTGCTGATTCATTCAATGTAACAAATAATTAAATGCCTTCTGAAAGCAAGGAACTATGCCAGGTACTGGTGATACTAAGATATATCAAACATGGACCATGTGAAGGAACTTTATGACAGTAAAGAAAGACTAGCACACAAATAGCCATGCAACAAGCAAGAAGGTACAAAACAAAAGTCCAGTTAGCACAATGCCTGGCACACTGTTGGTTGCTGATTAATTGACTGATGTGATAAAAGAAAAAAACCCCGAAGATATAGCAGGCTGGCACCTACCTTGACTAAAACTACCCCTGGAATTGGCCTTATGTGAATAGACTTATATTCCAGATTCATCTGTATTCCTGACTCACCCATCCCACAGTCAACTCCCTCTAGCACATTGAGATAGTTAACATTCAAATGGGCCTCAAATTCATGAAGAGTTTAAATAGATCAGTAAAACTATGGTAGAATCAGAAAGCATTAGAGCTATGTATCACAGAAGACAATATTCCAGTCACTTCCTAGTGACAATCCACAAGGCAAAATCTTTCAGAGTGGTGTTCATTTCTCCTTTCTTCAGTTTCCTGAGTTTCAGGGGAGCCAACTATGTTTCTAAAGATGCAAGACCCTAGAAAACCAAATTGTGCTTTAGTCTGGCTTGGCTGTCTACCTATCCCTGAAATTCTATCACTGATGGGAGATGCTTATTAAATCCCTTATAGGTTAATACAACATCTGACAATATCTGACCGTACTAAATCTAACACCAATGAGTGACAGGTGACAGGTATGGCTGTCTTACAGCCTTGGCCATCATTTCTTTCTCTTATGTCTCTAAGTTCCATTAACTTTTCCACAGCACTCTTGTACTCTGTATCCCATCCACATATAAAAACAAATCCAGGATCTGCAGGTACCAGAGTCAACTAGAAAATATCCCAGGACAGGCATTCCCTTTAGAAACATCATTACTAAGATTTCAAGACTATCCCAACAGACACATTCTCTTTGTCAAAAACCCCTGCTGCCTATGACATGCATAACAAGTCAAGTTGCATGTGTTACGGGTGAAGACTTAAAGATTCCAGTGACAGGGAAAAAATGATTTTGATTACAAAACTGGTGGGGAGGGGGAGGGAAACAGCATGTGTTGTGATTCTCTGTAAATATCAGTAAGGTCAGGTTGGCCATCCGGTCCTGATTCATCCAACAACAATAGCTGATGTTCATATAAAATACTTTAAAGTTTGCAAAGTATTTTATATACATCATCTAATTTGATCCCCATGATAATCCTGTGATACAGTGTGATATAGGTTCTACAGGTATGATATTCCAGCAACCCTCCTCCCCCCTCCTTGCTTTTTAATGGAATGGACCCATGAAGAAACAAAGGCTTACAAAGGTAAACACTCCTTGCCCATGCTCACCCAGTTGGTGTCAGAGGCAGGATTTGTACCCAGATCTTACTGACACCAGGTGTAGTGCTCCATCTTCCATATTATGCTGCCCCCCTTAGCTAAGGAAAAAGGAGCATGGGTGTCCCAGAGGTACTGTCATTCATTTGAGCCACTGTGCTGAGATGGATGCTATTCAATCAATAAACTCTTCCAGTGCATTGGCCAGGTAGGTGGCCCCATGAATAGAGTGTTGGACCTACAATCAAGAAGATTCATGGACATTTACTCGCTGTGTGATCCTGGGCAAGTCATTTAACCCTGTCTCAGTTGCTCTTCTGTAACAACAAGCTGGAGAAGGAAATGGCAAACCACTCCAGTAACTTTGCCAAGAAAACCCTAAATGGGGTCATGAAGAGTCAGACTTGATTGAAAATGACAGAACAACAACAACTTCTAGTACAAAATATACTTCAAATTCACCTCAAAAAGCAAGCTTTGCACTTCTTTCTTTCCTGCAAGTTGGGTCCTTTAACCAGTAAAACAGTGTATAGTAGGAGTTGCAAAAACAGGATGTAGCACAGCCTGCATTCTGATCAGTACAGATTTGTGCAACTGATTAGCATCTCTTTGAGGAGAACTCAATTTTCTGGCCTTTAGCTGTATTATGTAAACCTGGGGGGTGGGGGAAGGGCATTGCTGACAAAAAAAGATTCTGCTTAGCCAAAATGCCCTGAGTCAGATGAGGAGCCGGCAGACTTTGCCCAGCATTTAAATAGCCAGAGGTGTCTGCTCTGGGTAAGAAAATGTATTATCTATGTTCTGAACAAATGTCATGAAAGGCAAAAGGCTTTCAGCTTTTGGAGAATTTTTCTATAAAAGCATTACAAAGAGAAAATATCATTCCAAAATCAATATTCCATCCAGCAAAAGAGCATTCCTTTGGTTTTGATCTACCATCTGCTGTTACTCCCCAACACATTTAGTCTTTGTATGTTGTATGCAGGTAATCAGCAATCTCTGTTCAAACAACGAAACTCCCAAACCCTCATGAAAAAAATATTCTAAATTGACTGTAGGTTAATCCCTGTCAGCTGATTTTTTCCCCTTTAAAAGTAACAACTAATCTTCTAGGAATTTTTTTCATGATTTAAAAGCATTTTTCACTTCAATTAGGCATTTTTAAAAATTAAATTGAATCTTCACCGATTTTTTAAAAACCCTTGCAACAAATGTGCATAGTCAAGCAAAACTAATTCTTCCATTGGCCATGTCCAAAAACTATATATCATTCTATACTTTGAGTCCATCATCTGTCTGTTAGCACCCTGAATCAATCATTTCTCCATCCTTTATCTTCATCGTCTTCTGGAATTCTGAGGAGCTAGGAGACTCACCCAGCATTTAAAAACCTATAGGTGCCCATTTGGGGTAAGAAAATTTATTGTCTAGTGTTCTGAACAAATGCCATGAAAGGTAAGAGGCCTTCTGGAATCATGGTTGGTGATCAGAGTTCCTAAGTCTTTCAAAGTTGTTTGTCTTTACGATGTTGATGCAGTTCTGCTCACTTCATTCTGCAGTTCATTTGAGTCTTCCCAGCTTTCTCTGAAACTATTCCTTTCATCATTTCTTATAGCATAATAGTATTCCATTAAATTTATATATGTAAATTTGTTCAGCCCCCTTAGGGCTGAAAACCCTTAGTTTCCAGTTCTTTGCCACTATAAAAAGAATTGCTATTAATATTTTACACACATATAAAGATAAAAATAAAGGCTATAGAGAAAAATTAAAACAGTTCCCACCCTAAAGAGAATTACATTCTATAAAGGAAGGCACACATATATGAATGTATGCAAAATAAATACAAGGAAATTTGGTGGGGAGAGGCACTAGCAGCTGGTGGAATCAGGAAAGCCTTCACGTAAGAGGCAGCAACTGAGCCTTAGCCAAGCTTTGAAGGAAACAAAGGATTGTGAGAAGCAAATGTGATGAAGGAGTGCATTTCAGGCATGAGAAACAGACTATGCAAAGGAACAGAAATAAGAGATGAAATGCTATGTGTGAAAAACAGCAAGATTGTTAGTTTGGTGGAACAAAGAGTACTTGACAAAAATAATGTATACGGCTGAGGAAAAAAAGAAGTAATCTCTCTCTCTCCTTTGTACTCTTAGAGTAACTATTGTCCAGATCATGCATATAGCATTTATCATATAATATAATATATTATAGTACAGAAACTTGTGTACGTATCTTATCTCCCTGAATTAGACTATAAGATGCTGAAGGGCAAGAACTTTTGTCTTCTAGTCTCTGTGTATTTCACATAGATCCTTGTACCTCATTTGTCTTTAATACATATTTGTTAAATAAATGAATGGTGACTGATAATATCCTATCAAGAAAGAACATCATTCAGTACCTTATAAATTTTAATGGTTCATGCAACATGAGATTTCCAACTATCTAGTGTGGTTTTTTTTATTGTCCTTAATTTCCCCACCTCTACATATTGATTGTCCTCCAAAAAAATAGGTTATTTATAATCTTAGTTTTGAACTACATAATCCATTATATAAGTTGTACCTTACCAAAAATGATTGATGTACTGTCATGGGGTAAGGGGGAGACAGAGAGAGAGAGAGAGAGAGAGAGAGAGAGAGAGAGCTTCACTGAGATCATTTATAAACCTGACAGTCTTCTCATCTCTCCACTTTTGCTCAATCAGTCAACATCTTTTAACTTTCTATACTGTACTCCTAGAACCCACTTGTTGATAATGAGACAGCTCATCTTTTTCATTCTCTACTCCTCTTTCTAATTCAACAAGGTAGATTAATCAGGGTCATCTACAACAAGAATTCTTTCCTTTTATTTTTTCTCTTCTGTTTCTTTTCCATTTTTCTTTCTTTCTTACTATTAAACTATATGCCTCTCGCTTTTCCTCTCACACACATATATATGCATATGCATATGCATGGGAGATGCTTAATTAATTTTTGACAGGCAAGATGGAAATACAGATCTGTTTCTAAAAAGCAAATTCAATCACAATACTTGGAGTGGTCTCAATATCAAAAGATCTATGATTTTATTTGGTATAGACATGCCTTCTATCAATGCAAATAACAACCCTTCCATGCCTTAATAAATGTTATTTTTTCATTAATTCTTGTGTCATTCCTCTGCCCCTTAATTTAAAAAAAATCTAGTAACCACTCTCCCGTGATGAGCCTCTTTGAACTTGGATAGACTGTTCCTTAGACAACTGTGCATTGTTGGACCTATACTCAAAGTCTTTTTAGGTCGGTAGAACCCACCAATGTTTGCACTCTACAAAGATATGGCCTTCAAAAATCCAGGGTCAGAGGCTGGCTATGTTGAAGCAATATAAATTAGCATTTTCAAATGCCTACAAAACAAATAAACATATAGTAAAAGAAACTTATTATCCAAAAATTAAAGGAAGTTAGAATTGGAAAAGACCTTAGAAATAATCTAATCCAACTCCTTTACTGTCAGATGAGAAGACTGAGGCACAGACAGTGATATTCCCAAGATTACACAGGTAGTAAATGCTCCAGTATAACCGGACTTCCACCTCAGCCTGGGGCATTTTGCATACAGTTATCCAGTGTGCAAGAGAAGATGTAGCTATGGATTGGTGGATAGAATGCTGAGGTGATGTGGTGTACCTGTGTAAGGAACAGTTTGTGGCAGAGCTTTTGAGAGAAAGAAAAACGTAGTTCCAGAGACTCATCAACAGAAATACACATGAAGAGAGAAGCTGCAGACATGTGATAAAAGCCACTTCCTCAACATGTCCCTGATTTCCAGCTTGCTTTCCCAGAAGCTAAAAAATTGACCTCTTTGTGTGATTTTGGGCCCTCTCTCTAGTTTTGTTGTGATATCTCATCCCACTCCCAGCTAAAGAACTCATTCATTCCTGTATATTCTTCAGCATGTTCTAATCTATAACTTCTCCCATTTCTGCTTACTTAAATAAAGAAGTTTACTCACTATTTACTATTTACTTTTGCATAACCAACATTTGGTGGGAAGGAGCTAAGCAGGCAAGAATAAACTAAGAGCTGCCCTACCCCTTAATAGTGATCAGAGAAGTGGTTTTCATTTTGAACTAGATATATTCCCCTAAATTACCAAAATCAGAGGTGAGGGGGAGGGCAAAATCCTCCAAGCATGGTTGGAAATGTGGTTTCATCAGGGATTTGAACCAGGTCTTCTGGCTCCAAACTCTGACTCTTTTCACATTATCAAACCATTCTTAATCGATTTAAAATAGTGCACTACTTCAGATAACTGCAGGATTGTGGATATTTATTTCATAGACCTAGAGCTGAAAGAGACTTCAGAGGGCAGCTTACCCAACTCTCTCATTTTATAGATGTGGAAACTGAGGTCCAGAGCTACTTAAGTGATTTGTCCAAATTCACAGAGGCAGTAAAACATCAGTAGCAAGGATTTGAACCCAGGTCTTCTGGCTCTAGAGCCAGCACTCTTTCCACTGAACCATGCTGCGTTAGATAAAAAGATTGTCATTGTAAGAAAACAGCAGTGGAATGTTAAATCTTGGCTTAACTACTATTTAACTGTGCAAACTTGGGTGAGCTATTGAATTATTCTGGCTGGAATATGATATCAACAATCTTTTGTAGCTATACAGTTCCCTGATACATTCTTTTTTTTTCTGGTTCCATGTATTTTGAATTAATAGAATTTAATACATTTCACCCAATCTTTTAACAAATATGACCAAGAGGGGAAACAGATACTTTGTTGTCTAAGTGCCAAACAGTGGTGGTAAACTACAGAAGGGAAAAAAAAAACAAAGAAGCACTGTTGGTTGGCTGAATGTTGCTTATTTTAAGAAATCCAAGAGAGCTATTGTTCCAATAGAAGTCATTATTTGTTTCATTGCTAAATGCATCATGATTGTTGCTATTCTTTGACAAGGTTACATAAATTTCAAAACACTCAAATGCCAAATGCTAATTTGTCTTGAGAATTAAAACCTTTTTTATAAGAATACCAAGAATACTATCCACTCTGGCATTTCTTTATGGCCATTCTTGCCTCATCTAGCTAAATTTTGGGCCTCCTAGGTTTTTTTAACTGAATCCAAAACATGCCCATGGTTATCTTTAAAAAAAAAGATCATCTTCATAAAAATCACATAAGGTACTCTGAGTTATGTTCTAGAAAATAATAATATCATTGATGTTTACACAATAAAATTCTCATTAAAACATGTCTCCTATTGAATCAAGCTCTGGCACAAAAGGAGTATATAGCAACAAGATTAGCTCAAATTAAAAATGGAAGGCTAAGGATAAATTCTATTTCCCTGACTTTTTTTATTTTCAATTAAACCTACAAATTGTTATTACATCCTGTCTTCTAGAGAAAGCCAATGAAACAGTTAAGAAAAGCCATTTCTAAAGCTGCAAATTTTTCTGGGTTAGATAAATAGTTTTGCTGGCACTTAAACTGAGTGAATTCTTTCACTTGCTCCTTCCAAAGAACCGCTAAAGACACGCTTTGCCTTCTCCTAAGCTTGAATTCAAAATACAAATCTATTCTTATCAACCTAACAATGTTGATATTGTGGACCACACAGGAGACAGTCAAAGAAAGTTTAAAAGTCCACAGCACCCCAATAAAAGTATCCATACAAGTCATTTGTATCCATCTGTAACTCAAAGAAACAGCCAATGCTCAATGTTTACAGAGAAAGTTGAGTGGAGCATGTTTAAAGTGGGTTATTTTACGCATGTCCATTTAACATTTAAGGATACTTTGCCCATTGATTGGGGAATAGCTAAATAACTTACGGTAAATAAAATCTAATGGAATATTACTGTGTTGTAAGAAATTATGAGTGTGATAAATACAGAGAAGCATGAAAATATCTTTATGAACCAATGCAAAATGAAGAGTCAAGAAAACAACATACACAATGACTACAACAATTTAAAAAGAAAACACACATACACACACTTGTCAAAAGTGAATGTTGCAGAAATGTAGAGAACACATATGGCTTGAAAAAAAGAGCTCCTCTCACCAAACCCCTTTGCAGACAGGGAAGGTCCACAAGTGTTCACATTTCACATGCTTTTTTCAATGTACTGATCAGTTAGACTGTTTTTTTTTCTTCTTATATTAAAAAAAATACTATTCATTACATGGGATGACTCTCTGAGAGAGGGTGGAGGCAGAAAAGGGGAAATTTAGAGGACACAGTGGTGATGTAAAAAAAGACATTGATAAAATTAATTTTTAAATAATTTCAATATTTTGCTAAAAATTTCTATTCATGGGCAGAATTGCTGTAGAAGGGTTTTTTCACATCTGAGCACATGATCTTTACAGGGTCTACAATAAGTGATGGGTACAGAGTTTTGAAAACTACACAAAGTCCTCTTTTAAGTTATCATAAAAGACATTGAGGAAACCACCTATCATTTCTCTATTTCTCCCAGGCAATATTATGTTCAACTACTGAGACAGAGGAAATAAAATGTTGAAACCAACTCTTAAAAAATGCTTAGGTTTCTGAAAGTTGAAAAGTACCATTCTCCACAGATGTACCTTATTGTTACAATGACTAGTAAAACCAATTCTAGTAAATTCTTTTGCAAGTAAGATCTGTGCTTTGATAACAAAGCTATGGCATAATACAAATATAATTTATTTTGGTGATTCAGTTCAAACTGCCTTTGACTTGAAGAAAGAGAAAGATTTGATTGATAATGATGAAGTACAAAATAAATAAGAGAGGATATCTCAAAAAAAATTCTAAAAGATGTTGGGATTCAAAAACATGACTTGACAAAATGTCATGAGACATATTTCACTCATTTAAATAATCCTTCATTCAGGATCAAATGAGATATTACAAACTGCTTTATAAACCACAAAACACTATATAGATATCAACTAGAATTATTAATATTAACTTCTGCTTCATATTTACTATAAAACATTCATCTTAAGCTCAAAACAAATGTTTATTGACTGAAATTGAACTCATAATCTTTCTCCTCAAATTGTCTCCCCTTCCAAACTTCACTATTATTGTCAAAGGTATCACTACCCTCCCAGTGCCCCAGACTTATGATCTGGGTGTCATCCTCAACTTCTCATTCTCTCTTATCCCCTATATCCAACCTGTTTGACAAGGTCTATTGATTTTACCTTTGTAACATCTGTCTTACATATTCTCTTCTCTCCTCTAATGCTGCCAACACCCTGGTATAGGCCCTCATGTCTTCATACCTGGACTATTGCAATAGTCTGCTGGTTGGTCAGCCTAACCAACAAGCATCTCCCCACATCAGTACATCCCCCACTCAGCTGTCAAAGTCATCTTCCTAAAACTCCAGTCCAACAATGTCACACATACATACACACACACACACACACACACACCCCATATTCATAAACTTCAGTGGCTCCTTCCCTCCCTCCGTCCAGGATCATTATTTGGACCCCTTTGGCTCTGAATGAATGTAAACAGCAATTGTTTCTGTTTTGGCCAGAAACTCTGAGGGTCTTTCCCTCCCAGAATGATTTTTTTAATATGTAAAGAGCCAATTCTCTGCCTCATTTCTTATTATGCCTTAATCATTGAATGAGTGATGCCTCAGTCAAACTGAGACTGTTAAAGACCTTAGCTTAAAAAGGCCAAGATCCCTCACTGCATTCAGGGCCATCTCAGTTGTCCTGATCCACATCTGGCTACTGGACCCAGATGGCTCCAGAGGAGAAAGGGAGGCTGGTGACTTTGCACAGCCCTACCTCACTTAAATCCAATTTACTTGCATGTTATAGCATCACCTCCCTGATGTCATGGTCCCCTTCAAGAACAAAGAACAACCCTCCAGTATCAAATATAAAATCTTCCGCCATTCAAAATCCTTCATAACCTAGCTTCTTCCACCCCGTCTGCACTTTTCCATTTTTCTTACACCTTAGACCTCTTAGATTCATGTACTCTTACATCCATGACATTGGCCTCTTTGGGTTCCTTGAACAAAATACTCCATCTCCTAACTCCAAGAATTTTCATTGGCTGTTCTTCATGCATGGGAATTTTCTCCCTCCTCTTCTCTACCCCCTGGCTTCTTTCAAGTCTCAGCTTAAAATCCCATTTTCTGCAGGAAGCCTTTCCAAATCCCTCTTAATTCTAGTACCTTCCATCTTTTGATCATTTTCTATTTATCCTGTACATAGCTTGTTTGTACATATTTGTCGGCATGTAGTCTCTCCCAATAAATTGTGAGCTCCTCAAGGCCAGGGACTGCCTTTTGCCTTTCTTTGTATCTCCAGTGCTTGGCACTGGGTCTGGCACATAGCAGGCACTTAATAAATGTATACTGACTGACTGAACTCACTTTATGCAGTGGCTGTATGCCTGAAAACTTGCATGAAATTCCAATATTTATAAATCAGATAATATTTCAAAAGCAGTAAGGAAGATGATTATTGATAGGAATTTTTTGACAAATCCTTTCATGAAGTGAGAAATATTTGTTACAAATCATCATCCCTTATCTTTTGTAAAAATTAAAAACAGTTTGGCATAGCATTAGATTTGTAGTCAGGAAAGCCCCTGTCAAAGACATTTACTAGCTGTATTAACTGGACAAGTCACTTAAATTATCTTAGCCCCAGTTTATTCATCTGTAAATGGGGATAATAGGGCAAGTAGGTGGCCCAGTGGATACAGCACTGGGCTTGGAATCAAGAAGACTTATTTTCATGAATTCGAATCTGGCCTCAGACACTTACTACGTGACCGTGGGCAAATCACTTAAACCTGTTTGTGTCAACTCCATCATCTGTAAAATGAGCTAAAGAAGGAAATGGCAAATCATTCCAGTATCTTTACCAAGAAAACACCAAATGGGGTCACAAAGAGTAGGACATGACTGAATAGCACAACAAAATGGGGATAATATTAAACAGCATATATTTCACAGGGTCATTGTGAAGATCAAATCAGATTGCATATGCAAAGTGCTTTGCAAAACCTTAAAACACTTTATAAAGGTTAGCACTTATTATTTGTACCTTTGATTTTCTTAAAGCTAACACACATATAACTAACTGTTGATTTGACACATTTTCAAAGACTATTCTCTTCGCTTAGTTTCAAATATCTCACCATAATGAAAAACAAAACAAGCAGAGAAAACATTTTTTAACAATTGAGTGATATCTATACATTGTTTCAGAAGGCCCTTCCTGTTGAGCTGCATTCTGGACTATTACAATTTCTAAAATAAGAAAAATTAACTGAGAGATCTACATCTCAAAATCTTGACCAATGAAAATGGAATGGCAAAAGCACTAGTGTGTAGAGTGCTTGAGTTGGCAATTTTCTAAAAGCGTTACCTTTACATTAAGAGAGGCAGCTAGTCTCTCAGCATTTGTTTAAGCATTATGAGCTCTACAAAGTCAACTTCAAGCTCTAACTCTAACTTGTTGGTTGATACTGGGCAAGATATTTAACACCTGTGGATCACAACTTCTCTGTTAACAGGTGAGAACTCTTTTCTTTACTTGTATAACAATAATGATTTACTATTAATGAAAATAGCTCATAAGATCATAGGACCAACGAAAAGACCATTAGTCTTGTACTAATAAATTACTAAGGAACCCTCACATGTATTCTAATGAAAAAATGATCACCCGTGAGAAGCCGATTTTATCTCCGAGCAACTTTCCTTCTAGGAGACCATTATAAATATAGGGTGTTGTTTTTTTGGGGGGTGAATACTGAATTGGTGACTGCCTATACATTTTCAATTGATGTAATCAGTGTGAGCGATACTTTGAAATTTATTAGTACTAACAGTCTTTTCAATGGCCCCTGGATGATGATCTTCTCCATTGCAATTTTCACATTTCTTCCTAAGTGACATTTGAACAATTCTTAAATTCTTGGGTATAGTCATTTGGATTGCTATCTTCCTCCCCTCTCCCTACCCGCCTCAGTAAATAGTCTATAAAAGCTTATAACAACCAATAATATATTTGATGTTCCTCAAGCTTCTGTGATCTTCTTGGGTCATACCTGGACAAAACCCAAACACTGGAGCTACAATCATTCAATCAACCAATAAATAAGCATTTATTAAGCTCCTTTTTTCTAGGCACTCTGCTAAGTGCTAAGGCATTTCATTCAGTGAAATTATGTTTATTTCTCCTTTCACAGTTTTAACGTGGTTCTTACATTGTGAAGCCCAACAAAAATGGTTCAGATTAGTAACACCAAGTAAGAACTTTCAGGGTTCCCAGAATTTCAGTATTGGAAGGTACCTTAGTTATGATCTATTCTAACCCATTAGCTGTAGAGGAACCCCTCTACTCCATTCCAGACAATAATCCTCCATCCTCTGCTTGGATACATCCACTGAGGGAGAATCTCATTACCTCCCAAGATGGCCAACTGCACTTTGGGAAAGCTTTAATTGCTCTGAATTTTTTCCTAATATTGAGCTGAGATCTACCTTCCTGTAATGTTTACCCATTGCTCCTAGTTCTTCCCTCTGGGACCTAATAGAGCAAGCTTAATCTTTCTTCCATATGGCAGTTGTTTATCCAGCTGTGCCTCAGTGGGTGAGGGAAGAATTTAGGTCCCTCCTTCTTGGCTCAGGGAGTCATGGAAAGAACATTGATCTGGGAATCTGTACATTAGAATCCTCATTCTGGCTCTTCCACTTCCAAGTTCACTGTGTGAACTTGGGCAAATAAGCCACTTCCCCCTCTCTAATGCTCAGCTCCCTAAGCTGTTGAGGAAAAAAAAGGGTAAAATCTCTAAGCTAACTTTTAGCTTTCAGATGCTACAATTCTTTCACTTCCCTGATCTGTGAGGTGATTTTTCAAAAAGTCATGATTGATGTACTCAGGGTTTATGGTGAACCCATTAGGAAACTACTTAGAAGTAGTAAATTATGAAAATGTACATGTAGGATGAAATGAGAACCAGGATGGTAACCAACTCTTTAATGACTGACTGCAAGAGAAGAATAGAATTCTAAAAGATAGACTAAAAAGATGTGTTCCAGAATGAGAGTCAATTGTAACCGATACACAAATATTAAATTAAGTTATAGATATAGAGAAGCATTTTTATCTTAAAAAACTGAGTAGTGTGCATGCCAGTGTCTCTAACAGGCTTGGTTATTTGTCTAGCTCTGTGTTTTAAAAATATGAATTGGCCTTTTCTGTGTAAAATATGATTTGCTTTAGGAATTCCTAGCTTTTTAACTTAATTGCATGACAATGACTCTTTTTATAAATATGCATGGTTTATTTCTTTTTTATGGACCTGTGATTTCTTTGGTATAGGGAAATGATAGCTAGAATATACTTCTACCCATGCAGAATGGCAACTATTCTGCAATATATAACCTTAGAGAGTTGCCTGTATTTACTAAGAGATTAAGTGAATTGCCTGGAGTTACACAGCCAGTACATGTGAGAGGTAAGACTTGAACCCAGGTTGGCCTGACTCTATGGCCCACCCTCTAACCACCATTTCTACCCTATGGTGCTTTTCACAGTGATTTATATGACACCATTCTGCATTTTGGCCTGTAGAGGGTGAAGTAAAGCAAACTTTAGGTTTTGGCATATTGAAACCTGTTAAAACAAGTATAAATAATTTTGAAGAGATGAATTTTCAGTAATATTTTTATTAAAAGTTATGAACTTTGGTAGAATTTGTAGCTATGTAATAAATATCTAAATCTAAAGTTCATAACTAAATAAAAATTAAAATGCACATGACATGAACTGACTCCCACACAAGTACACTATTTCCATCCTAGCGCTATCGCTATCGTTTTCTAAACAGAACTGGACTACCTCGGGGAGCAATCAAGATTCATGCCCAAGGGCTTTGGAGTAATTGGCAGCTTTTTGCACTTTCCCCTCTGAGTCTTAAGAAATGAATCTATGTTTCTATTAATTGGTTTCCATCTGCCTACCCATCTCTTTCTGTACTGTTTTATCCTGCTGTGTTCTTTTGAAGCACAGTTCAAATATGGGATCTAGAATTTCATTATTCCTCTAAATTGAAAAATCACTGGTTTAATGATATCCAGTTTGGGGACAAATTATGGGTGAACACTAATAAAACACAGTTAAAGAGAATCTTTAAGAAGCAGTGGGGTGTATCAATCAATCAATAAGCATTTTTAAAGTGTGCTTGATACCAGAGAAACAAAGAAAAAGAAAAATTAGTCCCTGCCCTCAGAGAGATTATTTTACATACTGCCAAGGCAGATAATGTGTGTATGTATATGTGTGTATAAGTTACCCATTCAGCATTCACCCCAATAATACCACACTCAAAACTTATGATAGTTTCCTGGAAGGAAATTTGCTGACTCAGAGATAAAATTGGGCCTCCCGAGGATAAATAATTTTTTCATTAGAATACATGACAGCTCAGCAGAGCTTACCCTAAAATAACTCTTGCAGGAAATTCACAAAGCAAACTTTTTTCTGGGGACTGTATTTTGTTTGCAAACTGTTTCAGGTAGGTATAGCAACTTGCAAATTAACTAATTATCACAAATGTAATATGGTTTTCATAATTGCCTATTCTAATTAACTATCACAAAAATATTGAGGGGTGATTACTATATGATTATCAAAAAAAGGGTTAGTGGACTTTTTTCCTCTACAAAAATCAGAATTTTTTTCATGTAGCATATGCTCTAGATAAAAAGTACTATGTAGTTTCCAAAGGCAACCCATTCCACTTTCTTCCTCTTGTTCAATTCTGGCCATTTCATTCTCAATCAGCAGTGTCTTTCTATGATCCATGTACACATGGATGAGCTCTATAGATTGTCCACCCATAGTGTTTATTATAGTCTGTACAATGGATATTTTTCCTCCACTTGCTTTTTCCTGGGCTGACAGTGAGTTCACTGACCTCTTTTGAGCAATTATAGGTTCTATCTGGAAGGGCCTGAAATATTTAGGAGCTCGATGCTATCAACACAATGACATCCACAAAAAGAAGCATCTAAAGGACCTCACCACATAGAAAGAATCCCTCTTCAATTTATACCCTGCACTAGGCCTCCTCCATGACAGTGGCAACCAATTTTAGGGGGCATAGACCACCCCATTTTACGCCTTATTTAATAATTAATCAGAAAGTTGTCTAAGTTAACTCTGTTGTTAAATCTTTCAAGTCTTTTTGTATGATTTTGATTTATGTTTTGTTGGAAGAGGACCTTCATAGTAGAGTTTTGATCTACCAAATCAAATTTTTTATAATCAATAAATGATAAACACTTTATATTCACTATACCTTTAATTGGGTGACTGTATGCTATAGAATATCATTTATAAAAATCTGCCTATTGCCTTCTCATTTCTTCCCCAAAGATACTTTCAGACTATTCTCATAAAATTTTTGTAGAACTGGGAAATTTGGAATATGAGTCAGTAGTTTTCAATAGTTTTTCAGTCACATTTTTCATGCCATACTTTTAATGACTTCGTTTCTTTCTAGAACAAAGGTCCACCTTTTTAGCATCAATATTACTCCAAAGATGTTATATGGTAGTGTTATATAATACCATAGTATACAAGAAATAAAGTTTCAGGCTGGCCAAAAGACAATGGAGACGTACATGGCAGGCATGAGCCACTATGACATATTACCAAGGGATAATTTCACAGCAGAACCATCTCATTAGCAGAGAGAGACCGAAGAAGTAGTCACTTGCTTGTGTCAAGAAATAAGGATAACCAATGTAGAGCCTATAAACCCCATTTATATCCCTGTACTATAAAAATGTCCAAAGGTTGCTCCCCCTACATTGGCACATTGAGTTAATCCCCTGTGCAGGAGTTGGAGAAGAACATGGATGCAAATTACCCAAGATAAGAAGGCTTATAGTAGGTCATTAACTATCACACTGAATGATGTATACCCACATTGAAGAGATCATAGGTCCATCAAAATTTTACGTACTGTTTGGATAAATGGCACAGCTGACTTTAAAACTTCCTGTAGGAAGTTAAAAGAAAGCCAAACATATCAATTGCCATGACTCATCTGGGGCCTGGAGAGCAAATAATGAAACATATTTCCCTTCTCTCAGTAACTTTTGTTCTTTATTATGAGGAACGATTCAATGGGGGAGAGAGGATGAGCAAAGGGTACATAAGGTAATAACTGTGGTGAACGAATGAATGAAGCTCTTTTAAAAATAAAAATAATAATAAAATCTACCAGGAAATTTTGACCTCTCACACATTAATGTGATGACAGGCTCATTACAGTAATGTGAAAATGATGCAGGCTGATTATACAATCACATACATTGAAGTAACATTATATGTAGTCATTTTTTCTTCTAGCATAACTCATTTAGTTATTATTGTTGTTCAATAATTTTTCAGTTTTGTCTGACTCTTCAGACAAACCTCATTTGGAATTTTCTTTGCAAATATATGAAATAGTTTGATTTTCCTTCTCCAGCTAATTCTACAGATGAGGAAACAGGAAAATCGAGTTAAATGACTTGCTTAGGATCACACAGTAAGTGTCCAAGGCCAGATTTGAACTCAAAAAGATGAGTCTTCCTGACTCAAGGCCTAGCACTCTATCTACTATGCCACTTAGGCACAAATGCCTCTTAATATTGCTTGAGAATTATTATTTGATGCGTGCTTCCCTCACCCCAAGACATCACAGAACCTATCAAGCACTGGGTAGGAGGAAGATTCTCCACAACAGAATGAGAGGTTCAGAACCTATCCAGGTCTGGCAGGAAGACCTGCCACCACAATACCATTCTCACTTTTCTTTGCCTTTTATCCAGGTGACTCAATACCCATTTGGCCTTCTTGATTGATTACACAGCTTAGATGAGATGGAGGTTACCAACTCTCTTCCTTTTGGCAAAACGAAGGACCACCAGGCATTACTAACTACCCTGCTATGGTATCCCCAGGTCCTCTAGGCCTAAACATCAGCCTTGCTTCTTTGCCATCCAGCATTGTCACCTGAGCCACTGATGTAATCTAAGGACCCCTGGGCCTTTCAATCTGCCTCACTGTTGAATCTTTAAGCTTCCTAGGCTTTTCTATCTGCCTTCCAGTTGAACTTTATGTTACCTGTTGTCAGCTTCAATTAGAGTGTGAGAACCTTAAAAACATGAATTGTCTATATTTTTCTGCAGAAAATGGCATGTAGTAAATCCCTAATAAACGTTCTTTATTCATTCATTCATTCATTTGGCCATTAAAAAGGAAGTCCTGACATTACAGGAGCACAATGTTTACGTTTTGAAGGCACTTAAGAGATCATCTAGTCTAATTCCTTCTTTTAACAGATGAGGAACCTAAGGGTCACAGAGATTAAGCGGTTTCAAAGTGACCCAGACAATGAGTGGCACAGGGGAGCTTCAAAGATCTTCTAATGGCAAAGCTTGTGATTTTTCCATTACAACATGATGATGTCAAAGATTAAGAAAGGATGTTACATCTGAAAGTATGACTTCGGCTGGAATATACTCAAGTCCTAAGTGTCAGTTTGACTATGCCCAAATTATTTAATTGTATATTTACCATAACTATTTCTAGAACCCCATTCACAGACACAGCCTTAATAACAATAGCCCTATTCTTGCTACACTTGCTTTTTCTTTTAGTTGCTAAAAGTGACATTTTGAAGTAGAATATAAACACTCCGAATATACCACAAAGTTGTTTTAATGAAACTGTATTTGTCCTCTAGATACAAGACAACTCTCACATTTCAATTACTTTGACAAAATTTGTCAGCCAGACTTTCAGAAAGTGAAATCACTCAGTATGGGTCTTTATTATGACATAATCTCAATTCCTTGGTCACTTTCCATAACAGTTTTTTTTTCTTTATATAATAATGAATGTTATTCAATCTTGAATAGGATTGTCCCTATGTTGTTAACCATCTCTTTTACTTTACTCAGCTACAAATTCAGCTGCAACCTAGTTCAGGAAAGAGGAAATCGATGCTATAAATATCTGCAGTTAAGGCACTCCCTGGGAACCAATGTGAGCTTAATGTTCACTTAACAGCATTTTTAATCTCTACAAAGTTTTCCTTCTTAAAATAATTTAGTAAAAACAACAATAAAATGCAGGCTACTTTGAACTTTCCAAATAATTTAAATTTTGACTTCTATACATAAATGCAAATGCATTTATACAAATAAATAAATGTAAATGCAAAGATTTTTTTAAATTAAAGAACCTATTGTGAGACAATGGTATAATGGATAGGGGGCCACCCTTAGAGTCAGGAAGACCTAGGGTTAAGTCCTGTCTCTGACACATACTAGTCATAGGACATTGGGTAAGTGACTTAATTTCTAACTAGTCCATGCAATTCTACAAATTATGTCTGAATCTGTGTAGGGGATTTATACACTGAGAGTTCCCTTCAATGTTGAGATAACATTTAAAAAAAAAATCTTTTCGACAGTTTTGAAATCTCATGTGTGTTTTTTTAATCATTCAATCTTCAAAAATAGGTGCTGTATTCTGTTACATTTACCTAAATATTCTTTCTTCCTTTACCCTCACCTGAGTTATGTTACCTATTGTTAACTTCAATTAGAGTGTAAGAGTCATTGCTTCAATGTTTGTTGGAATCTTGAAGTTGGTGAGATCTCAACATCCCATATCTAGTCCTTTAAAAACTCCTTTTTATTTTTAGATTTGAAAACCAATGTTTTCCCCTTAGTGACACATGGAAGAGAGAGCCTTGCTATACACATCCTTGACTGGAACAAAAGATGATAAGATTTAATATATTAATAGTTAAAAATAAGCAAAAGAACTAAAAGTTTGATAATCATCATGTATAAACACAAGAAAAATGCTAAAATTTTACAGAAATTCCCATGTCTATATAATGAGGATAATAATGTTGGAAAATAGAGAAGGGCAAATAATTGTGCTTCATGTAGAATTACTATTTTATGGAGTAAATAAAATATAAGATGAGGATTAAGAATTTGAGTTATTTGTTAGTGGGAAGAGTTTAAAAATATTTGTTGGTTTTTTATATGAATGAATTGAGAAAGACTAAAAAGAAAAGAAACTCATACTTGATTGGCTATGTATATATAAACACGAAAATGTTAGTATCAATAATCATTAGATTCATCCTCCAATAAAATGAAAGCTTAAATAAACTCATTTGGGGAATGGGGGAGAGAAGCCTGTGTGGCCTAAACTTTAAGTTGACTTGGGCATTTGAATCACTTCCTTAAACTTAGAGGCAACTGTGAAAAAGCACCAAATCTTCTTTGTTTATATTATTACTACACTGCTGCATAAAAAACTAGAAATGCATTTATTAAATAAACATTTTAAAATCAAACTATTTCTTTTTGGTTTCCTATTTTGTTTTCATATGTCTTATTTTTTATATTAGGAATCTAGACTTCATATTCTAGAATTAATGGTGCCTCTCTAGATTTCTCAGATTTCCTTCTATGGTCTTTCCTCTTACTTGGATGGTGGACATGAGGATTTTTTTAGTTACCTTCTAGATCTAGGATGCTGATTCTTAAGTACTTGATCTCCTTTTCAGTATTGAAGGCTGGAATTTTCAAATAAGGAATATTAATACTCTTCAAATATGTTAGACTTTCATTTACTCAGAATGATCAGAGAATAGAACATTATTCTTAGTTGAAGAAAATACAGACAATATCAAAATGATGCTGATTATGATTTAATCTTTTTATGACAATGACAAAGACAACACCTCAGAATCCCACAAAGCCTCAGTATCCTTTTTATGATCATCATTTTTCATCGTGCACTAATAAAAATATAGGAGATAAAAGAAATTTGACTAGAAATGGACAGATTCTATGCTATATCCTGAAAGGTGATTTACCACTTCAGTGTCCATCTTGTCATTTAGGTCTTTCTAGTTTAAAAATACACACACACACACATACACACATATATGTACATATATATAATACACATGGAGAAAACAAATGTGGTAGTTTGAGTTTTCTAATGATTTGAAATCTGGGTAAGTAGAAGTCCAATATACCTTTTGCCAATTTCAGAAGAAAATTTGAGGGAGGTAGTTTAAGAATTTAAATCAATAAAATAAAATGCACAGATTCTAAAAAGTTCATTCAGATAATACCTGTGTTTTGGGGAGATTTTTATTTTTATTTTTGTCTCTCCCACTCTATTCTTCCCACCCCACCCTCACTCCCATTCACACACATTATGCTTCCCATGTATTCACCTTATAAATATAAGGAGGATTAATTAAAATATTAGGTTTTCTTTAAAACTCTTAAGCTCAAAAAAACAAAAGATAGTCTGTTTGCCCTCTAGAAAATAAAGCACTTCTAACTACTATCAACTTCAAAATCATGTAACAGGACTACTGGGATGGGAACAGGGGACCAAAATCTATATTTCCATAGAGTTTTACCTACAATGTAGGAATATTCCATTATAAATACAAATACTTGGTGGGCAATCACTCCCAGGGTACAAAATGGACATGTTGAGCAGCATATAAACTTAGAAAATTATTATACTAAATAGAGTTGTATGGGACAGACACAAATCATGCACTTAGCTTATGTATATGAAAGACCATCGCTCCTAATTATCTTGTAATCTGTAATTACTTTAAGTAATTAATGTTTTATATAGTATAGATTGGCATTTCATCTGTCCTAAAGGGATAATATATACAGCATCCATTTGACTCATATGAATTCCATTTTGATGTAAGTTTTATCTTTATTTTTATGTGATTTTTCTTTATTATTAGTATTGGTGATGGTGGTAGCTAGCATGTACATAATACTTTAAAGTCTACAAAGCACTTTACATCTGAGATGCCATTTGATACTCACAACAGCACTGGGGTATTATAATCCTCATTTTACAGATCAGCCATATATTTACCTTACAAGTATAAGGAGGATTAATTAAAATATTAGGTTTTCTTTAAAACTCTTGAGCTCAAAAAAACAAAAGACAGTCTGTTTGCCCTCTAAAAAATAAATCACTTCTAACTACTATCAACTTTAAAATCTGAGAGGGTGACTTGCCCAGTGTCATACAGCTAGGTAGTCACCAAAGCAGGATTTGAATCTAGGTCTTCTTGACTCCAAGTCCAGCACTCTATCCATTGTTCTACCTAGCTACCAATAGTGTACTGTAATAAGACACTACCTCTGAATTTCTATGACACAAGGACTTTATTTGACAAAACTAAACTAACTGGCTATTAGACAACCCTAAAAAAATTTTTTTTAAAACCTAGTCAGTTAAGTAGCAAACAAAAGAATCTGCAGACAGCGATATGGTCTCTGTTCTGAAGATAATGTGGAGGCTCTTTGGGAAAAGGATCATTGGAACACAGATTTAGATTTGTCAGTGACCTTAAACACAATCCAGACCAATCCCTTATCCCAGTTTTACAGATATAGAAAACTGTATTTTATCAATAAGGTTCAGAAAAATTAGATGTCAGTCCAAGATTAAGTGACAAGTTGCTGTTCAGTCATTTCAGTCATGCCCAACTCTTCATGACTCCCTTTGGGATTTTCTTGGAAAAGATACTGGAGTTGTTTGACATTTCCTTCTCCAATTCATTTTACAGATGAGGAAACTGAGGCAAAAGGGGTTAAGTGACTTTTCCAGGGTCACACAGCTAGTAAGTATCTAGGCCAGATTTGAACTCAAAAATATGAGTCTTTCTGACTCTAGGTCCAACACTCTAGCCACTGCGCCACCTGGCTACCCCAAGTGATATATAGCAAATGTCAGAGATAGGATTAAATCTTAGATTCTCTAACTCCAAATCCAACACTCTATCACTACAATAAGCATAGGACAAATCCATATAATCGTAGTGTCCATACTTCCTAAACAATTAATTTTATTGTTCATGGAGTCGAATTTTGTTCAGAAGTCTCTGCCATGTGGACTACACTAGTCTCTTTGGGTGACCATTGTGAGCTCCTTGAGAACAGGTCTATCTTTTACCTTTCTTTGTATCTACAATTCTTACTTAGCACAGTATTTGGCACACAGTAGATGCTTAAAAAATGTTTACTGAGTTGCTAATTGACAGCAGACTACTCCCAAGAGGCAGGATGTAAAATAGAAAACACACTGAATAAGTGGTGATTTGTATTGTGTTTTATGTAATATTAATGTGAATTTGATGTACCCCAAAATTATTTTCAGGGACTGAAATTGTAACACCAGGTTTAATAGCCTCTCCCAAATATACTATAGATACTGTTATACTGAATTATTAAGGGACAATGGAAACTTGGGTAGTAACAGTTTATCATTCTATAAGAAGTCTGTCAGAGAACTAAGATTTTGTTATTCTAGAGGGATTGTTAGCAGTAATAAAGAGAAAAGAGAAGTACTTATTTAAGGCAAAAAGAACTTATTTCCTGATAGAACTGGATCTAACCTTTACCTTGTGAAGGAACGTGAAGAGAATTTTTGAGAAAATACTTTAAAAGGTATCTTGAGAGAACTGAATGGTGGGGCTGGAATTTCAAAAATGAGAAGTCAATGGTTGTAGTAATGATTAAAGGTGACTTTAAGCTGTGATCTTTTTCAGAGCTAATATGTTGCAAATAATAATTTACCTTTTTTGTTTGTTATACTGTTAACAAATAATCTAACCACAATTTTGATGTCTATTTAAGGCTAGGAAAATAAGAAATTTTATATGGGAAGACAGCTGTTCAAGAACTTATGGGAAAAAGTTTTTCCAACTTAAGTAATAAAAAAATTTTATAAAAACTATACTGGATTTGGAATCAGAGAACCTATATTAAAATCCTGCCTCTTCTACTTCCTACTTGTGTTACCTTGGACAAGGCATTTCCCTTCTCTGAGTCTAACTTTCCTCATTTGTAAAAATGAGGGACTTAAACTAGCTGATCCAAGAGTGCTTTCCAACTCTAAATTTGTAAACCCGTTTTACATAACAGAATGTGGTGGGATTCCACAGCCTTATAGAATCTCAGTGTGTGCAGATAAGGTCTAGATGTTGCCTTTCAGAGAAGATCCTCTAAAATCCTAATATCCAAGAGAATAGAGATGGGGGGAAAAGAGGACTGATTCATTGACATTTTATTACTTGGCAGGTGGGGTCAGTAGTGTACAATTCAGAAAAAGATAAGAATAATATATAGAACATTATTCTATAGTATTATACAGTATTATACCAGAATTTAGGACAGTAGGGTTTTAGAATTCAAAGGAATGTTAGATTTCATCTATTCTAGTACACTCACTTTAAATATGAAAAACTGAACACCCCAAAATTTAAGAGACTTGCCCAAGGTCACACATGACCTTGCTTGACTTCACACAATGACAAAGCTTGACTTCAAACCCAGGGCCTTTGGCTTCAAATCCAATCTTCTCTGTACCATGTTGCATCCCTCATCTCATCCTGTCATTCAAAATAAAGGTGAAGATAATGTTGAAATGTCACCATGTGATGGCTGTATCTAAAATTACTTGTGAAATATAATAATGTTGGCACAAAGGTCACAACAATAAGGAGATGAGAACATAAGAACTACAGTAATGGGTTACATCCATGTCCTTCAAAGGTTCTAGCTCTAACAATGGCCCCAAGAGATAGTAATTCATGTGTGTGTGTATATGTGTGGGTATGTATATATAAGTATATGTATATGTATGTATATACATACACACACAAGCACACACACACACATACATATATGCATTATTCTAG
>NW_020954557.1:12521774-12564887 GCF_900497805.2 Vombatus ursinus
TGTGTATGTGTGTGTACATGAAAAAATAATTAATTATACAGGGTTATAAGTCAACAAGACATAACTGCAAGCACAGTAAACTGAAAATCAGAGGATGTGGCTTTTAGACCTGACTCCACTACTAACTGCCTCTATGAACTGGGATAAGGCCTCTCTGTGCCTTTGTTTTCTCATCTATAAAATGAAAGAAATGGAATAAATAATCTCAAAAGTCTTTTATATCTCTAAAATTCAATTGTTTAGTAAGTTCAAAGGAAAAATAATTCATTTTAGGCTGGGGTAGTCCAGGAAAGCTTCTCAGTGGAAGTTTGATTTCAACTGATTCTTTAAGCAGAGTTCAGTCATGGCTGACTCTTCATGACCACATGGACCATAGCATGCCAACATTGTCCATGGGCTTTTCTTGGCAAAGATACTAGAGTGGTTTCCCACCTCCTTCTCCAGTGGTTAAGGCAAACAGAGGTTAAATGACTTGCCCATGGTCACACAGCTAGTAAGTCTCAGAGGACAGATTTGAACTCAGGTCTTCCTGACTCCAGACCCAGCAATCTAACCACTGAGCCACCTAGATGCTTCCATGGAGGAGAAGACAGGAGAGGGGAATTATGGGAAGGAAATAAAAAAGAGGAAAGTGTAAGATATATTTAGGTAGGGTAAATATACTAGTATATCAGGGAGTTGGTTTCTATTAGTAGAATAACAGATTGAGAATGGGTAGCAAGGAGAGTAACACTTAGCAGAAATAGAAAAATCAGGAGGGAAAACTACAGATGCTTTCTGGAGTATATGAGAAGTTCAGTTTTAGATATGTTTATTTGATGTGACATCAGGACAATGAACTGAATAAATGCAGCAGGAAGTTGTAATATAGGACTAAGTTTAAAAGAATGGTCAGAGCTAGAAATGTAGCCTTTGAAGTCATTTCCATAAAGGTAACAGTGAAAATTATATAAGCTGAAGAGATTTTTAAGAGACAGAATATAGAGAAGAAAAGGGAGGAAGGCAAGTATAAAACTTCAGGATAAAATCAGTATTTGATGAGCTAAAGAAGGAAGGGGATTAAAATGTTGTAAATGACCACAAATATCAAGAAAAAGTCACTTCAGGCTGAGAATCATGTATTATTGGTGACTCCAGAGTTCTACGTATGTATGGGACAATTAATCATTTTATCTTTGAGTTTCCCTATGATGAAACTCGATCCATCTATTTGAGTACACCTGAGGAGAATAATGGCATAATTTCATTATGGGTACTAGCATATATTTTGAAATTGGAATGAGGTAGCAGAACTGAAGCTTAAATGCTTTAATTTGGTGCAATGTCAGAATTTGAAATCTAATATTGTTTATCCTTTTTACCCTACAAAATTCATTTATTTGGCAAACATTTATTAAGCACCTATTTCATGCAGAATACTATGGTAGGGCTGGAGCAGAATAAGAAATGGTCCCTCAATATGTCTTCTAAGAGTTTATAATCAGTAATGAGGGAAATAAGGCATATTTTGAAAAGGCACCAGGACCATGGGACCTAAATAGTGTTTTCTGTGATCATTCCCAGGAGAGTATGCCCTAACTGAAGCCATTCTTCTTGAAAATGCATGTTATTCATTACCAGACACCTAGGAAGGAGAGTAGGTATGGTTGGATTGGTGAAAACGTATCACCATTTAATAGAAAAATAAATTCAAAGTTTGTTCCTGACTAAGATGGGTCAATGGAGTAATCTAAGCAGAGGTGGAACACTGAATCATAAAAGACACAGTATTTTATACGTATTGGAGGTCTTCATTCCAAAGGAATACAAAATATTACTACTCTCGTTAGGCCAGATCCTTCTGGTTAAAGTTCTCCTCACTGGGGACATAAATTAAACCTGAGCTTCTCTAACTAATTTGAACATGGAATACTCATATTTTGTGCCTAAAATATAATGATACAATCTGTGAGTACCATTAGGCAATATGGGTAGGAAGGAAAGTATTGGGACTATGCGCTATCTCCAGGATAAAGAAAAGGGCATGGAAATTTTGGAGCAACATGGAGGAAATTAAGCTTATTTTCCTAATAAAAAATTGCCACTTAAACAAACCAGAAAAGCAATGGGCCACCACAGCTGAGGGAGTTGTAGGCTTCTTGCAATATGCACTCATAGGTCTGTGTTAGCTTATACCAAAGCATGACCACAGTGGTTTCTTGAGCTAAAAGGGTTTTATATTATACTTTCCCTTCTTTCCCCAAACTATGAGATTCTGCTTCTACTCTCAGAGCATCTGATCTCCCATCAAAGTCCTTCCCTTGGAAAGAGGTTTCCTCCGTATTTGACCACAGGCACAACTTTAACTTAGACCAAGATTTTGCTTCACCTACAGTCATTATCCCACTCTGTTGCCTTGATCTCCCTCATCACCAGCCCTTCAGGCAACATCATCATTAACTCTGTTAATCTGTTAATAATCACTGCTGCAGCTAGTTACAAAAGACTGCTCATGCACATTCATGCAGGCAAACAAATATAAATATATCTTGTGATTCATTCATCAAACTTGGAAAAAAGACACAATTCTCTCTTCCTGCTATAACTAAAGAAATGATCACAGTCATTGAAACCTTCTCAGACACACTCCCCACTCTTCTAGAGTTACATTCAACACTGGAAAAGTATGAGTTAAGTACTTCTGGGAGTCTATCAAATAATATTTACAGCTGGAGTACCCAACCTTTTTGTGGGAAGGAACTACTTTTTATTTTCCCGAAGACTTGAAATCGTGGGGATGGGTCTTGATAGTGAAGAAGTCCCTTAGGAAAGAGGGAAGTGAAAGGAAAGAATTAAGAGTGAAATCTCTGAGGGTTCCCTAATACAGGCAGCTGCCTGAAGCATCTGGATACGGTTCACAAACATTCTAGGAGAAGCACTACATATATTTTACTTTAGCCAACAACTGACCTCATCATCTGGATTCATGAAACTGTATTATTAATGTAATCTAGAGTTTTCAAAACGAAATTGCCATGAAAACTTTTTTTAACTGTCATTCTCTTCCTGCCCTGGAGTGATTTCTCTGCCAAAGAAGAAAATAAAGTGTTTTATTCCTTTCATTCAATCTGTTTTTGGTGGGTCATTAATTCTTAGCATAGTCCTGTCACAGTTCATTATGTTAAACAGGGCTTGATGTTGGAAATCCTAGCAGTGTCGTGGAAGAGTTAATTTTCAAGTTTGTAGCAATTGGGGGAAAAAACATGGCCTAAAAACATTTGAAAGTTGAAATGTGATCCACAGTGTCTTTGAAGTGCTTCAGAAGAAACTGATTCCTTAAGTGAGATACAGAAATCTAGCTAACATCCCTTAGGAAAAAGAAATTCCAAAAAAACAATTCTGCATAGGACACAAACTCATGAAACAAAAGTTACAAGAGTATTGTTTTCTCCCATAAGGAACCTCAAATAATTTATTCTATTTATACCACGCATACTCAAATGCTTTTGACAACCCCTCATCAAAATAATAAATGATACCAAATTCTAGCCTTTGGATTTTAATTCATTTGGAAGCATGGCATAAATCCCTTCTTTAATGTCATTGATGTTCTTGACCTAAAACATAATAGCATTATTAATATAGCACATTGAGATATGTAAAGGGTTTCATACACAACACAGTAATTGGACATTGTGCCATAAACTGATTATGTTAATAGCTAAAGGAAAAAAATGCCTGAATAATCAACATTCTGTTCTACAATTATTTGTAGCAAGATTATTTCAATAGCAGTTTAGCACTTTATTTGAGCAAGGTCACAAATTAAAGATTGGCTATCATGGCAGCGATTACTGTGAGATTACATTAGACCAGTTATCAGGGAAATGACTTTCTCTCCATCTCCTCTTTCCTATTCCAGGCAGGTGCCCTCATTTGTGTTCACCTACAAGTCCTAGGTTAACCTTATTGAGAATTGATTCTTACAACGTTGGATTGCCCAATAGATAACTAGAAACACATGCCTGAGGATCTCTAAAGGACAATGGCAGTAGGACACTTAACAAGCAGAAGCCAAATTGACTCCTATTCTTGGAAGCTCTATTGCTCATCAGATTTCAAATCATTTGTTTATATACTGGCAGAGCACCCATCATCTCCACCCTCCTGGCACAGCCTTTGAAGCCCAGTCTTACATTCTGACCCAGGTCAGATAGTATGGGCAAAGGATATGCCTGACATAGTAATAACCCACAAAAGCTAGTGCCTTTGCAATCTGGCATAAAGTCCAAACTTAATATCATATCTAGGACCCCATTCCTAGACTGAGCATTATGATTCCCCCTGTTCTATCTGCCTCTGTGTAAGTCATGGCCTCAAATAGGCTGCCTAGCGCTATCGTAGTTTATACATGTCACTATTATTCTCATAAAATTTAAAGGAAGACATTATTTTCTCTATTTTTATTCCATTTATTTAATTGGTGGCAGCTGGTAACACAATAAATAGAGTGCTGAACTTGAACTCAAGCAAATCAGACCTTTACTAGCTGTGTGACTCTGAGCAAGTTACCTAACTTCTGTTTGTCTCAGTTTCCATTTGTAAAATGGGGGGAACAGCACCTATCTTGCAGGGTTGTGATGAGAAATCAAATGAGATAATATTAGTCAAAAATGCTTATCTCTGTACCTAACATAAAGCAGATGCTACATAAATCCTTATTTTCTTCCCTTCTCCTATTTTAACCATGGTCAGTTTTTTCTTCAGTTCTTTTTAATTTCATAAAAGGAAGAACTGGAAAAGACCTTTGAGCCTATTGAGTCCAATTCCTTCATTTTATAGTCAAGGAAACTACGACCCAGAGAGGCTAAGTAATTTGAACGTCACACAGTTCATAAGGGTCTGAAGCAGGAAATGAACTAAGTTTTCCTAACTCAAAGTCCAAGGTTTTCTCCACTACATCATGCTTTTCATATCTGCTGAATCCAGTTTTTCTTTTACAATTTTACAAGTCACTCTTAAATTATAAAAATTACAGTGGAACTAAGGAGATTAATTTGTATTTAAATTTTGACATTTAAATCAAATTTTTTTAAAAAACTGAAAATAGAGTAATAAATCTGTTTTAAAAAATTATAATTTTTCATTTTTGCATTTCAGTTTGATATAATAATTTATGGTTGCAACTATGTGTTTTTCTTTTAACATTTCAAACTTCAAAGGAAGGTCCCCAAAGTCTTGGAGCCTAAGTATTCCAAGGTATCTTAATCCACCCTGGGCTCTTGCTTTAACAAGACACACATAAAAGTTTCTAGCCAAAGCTAAGGGCTGGCACAGTTAATGAGATCTTATTGCTGGTGTCTTACATCTGTTTTCCTGCTTGCTTTACTCAGCCCCGCCCCCTCAGATCTCCTAGTTTCTGCCTATTTGCCTTGGTTTTTGTTCCTCACCTATCTCTGACCTCCAGTATTTGTGGCTTACTTATTTTAGTCTGTTTTCCTGACTCCTGATTGGTTGCTTGTATTGATCTTCATATATGTATATCCCCTGATCCCACCTCCTGTCTAACTTCTAATGCTTGCCTGATCCTTTAAGCCCTAACTGATGGCCTGGATTCTAAACCTCATTGCCCAATAGGACCTCTGATACCTGATCCTTCAATCTTGCTTCAACCTCTCCCTCCCTCTCCCCTCTCTGCTTCCCCACACCCTTGCCCCAGTGAGACAATAACAAAGTCTAGGTCTGAGTTCATAGAACTTATTAGGATGAAAACCACTTATACAACAATTATCCTTAATTCCAAGTGGAATTTTGTTCTTCAAATTGGACATTCAAATAAAGAAAACTATAACCATCTATTTGACCGATTTAGAAACATGTAATATAAAAACTTCAGAAGGACCCTATTACCTTTTGTTAATTAAAAATTAATAACTTCCTGTTCCTCTTCATGCAGAGTTTACTTAGATGGCAATTTTACCTATTTATTATGCATAATATGAATTTAAGACCCATGGAATTCTGAATCTAAAAAGGACTATAGGTATTACCCAGTTGAAGTCCCTCATTTTAAATATGAAAAAAATGAGTTCCAAAAAGCTTATATGGCTCATCCATTTTCTGTATTTTCTTGATGCAGACCAGATCCACATGAGTAATTAACCCTCAATAAGGTGAATTATTCATCTTGAGCAAGGATCTCCTCAAAGTTTATAACACTTAGAAGTATTGTATATATAGTGTGATCTTAAGATATGAAGAATTAGTAAAACTTTGAATCCTCAAGCAGTGTAGTTGCTGCTAATGTAGATTCCATCCTGTGTCTTCTGCTTGATCCGGTCCTTAGCATATATGCACTTACTTAGAGAGCAGCAATTTCTGCTCAGGAGTCCAATCTCAATTAAGCAAATTTAGATGGTAAGATAAAAAGGGTGAAGGATGCTTGTTAAAAGATTGAGGTCACACAATGTCCAGAGTACAACATACAATAATGTTAACTTAGGGAGACATCTTTTTTTTTTCAATCAGAGAAAAGAACAGAAGGCCAAAAAGAACAAGCAAGACAGCTTTAAAAGTTAGATGCTGAGTTTACATACTTAAAAAGAAAAGCAAGCTAGAGATCTGAAATTGCATGTACAATCCTTTTTTTCTGTTCTACTGTGTATAGGGGAATGATCATTTTATTTGGTGTTAAGTTGAGAATAAAAATCAATTTAAATCAATAAAAATCAACAACAAGAAGTCATGGAAAATGGAAAAGTTGCTGCAGAACTAGAAAAGAGTGAATGATGTCCTAATTTTCATAAAAGGTAAGAGCAAAGTCCCTCCAACTTCAGTTCAACACTGGGCAAAATTCTAGAGTGTATTATTACAAAAGGATAATTAAGAAATACATTTCAGACAAGATGGAGAGATATTATAAACAAGGCAACAGTTTTGTTTGGTGTATTCAGAACTGATCAAAGGACTGGAGGTAAAGAGTGGTCATTAGTGATTCAACATGAACTGGAAAATTTAGGGTTTTTTCCTCAAATGAAGTGTCTCAAGGATTCATTCTTGGTCCTGGGCTACTTAGTGTCTTTACTGGTGAATTGCATAAAGTCATACCAGACACAATTATCTAATTATAAGACAAAATAAAGATGGGAGAGATACTAAGCATATTGGTTGATAGAGCCTCAAAAGAACTTTATAAGCAAGAAAGATAGATAAAATCTGATAAGATGACATTTAATAGGGATAAATACAAAATTTTGCAATTGTATATTTAAAATCAAGTACAGGATGAGAGAGGCATAGCTTGAGAAGAGATTCTGAGAAAAAAAAAGACCTGGGGCTTTTAATGGACTGCAAGTTCCCAACAAGCCAAAAGTATGATCAAAACAAAACAAAACAAAAATCTAATGCTATATTAAGAAAGGAACAGTGTCCAAAATTTGGGAGGCGATTGTATCCTTTACTTTGTCCTAATAAGACCACTTTTGGTGCACTGTATTCTGGGGTTTTTTTTACCCTAAATTTTATAAGTAAATAGAGAGCATTCAGAAAAAAAATGAGCACGCTGGTGAAAGGATTGGAAACCGAGTCATATGAAAGAACTGGAATGTATTTAAGCCAGAAAGCAAAAGATTTGGGGTGGAGGAGAGAATGTGATGGCTGTATTCAAGTATCTGAAGGGTTGTCTGGTGGAATACAATTTAGATTTGTTTTTCTTAATCTTGGAAGGCCAATGAGGGACCAAAAGTCATGGTGGAAGTTGCTGCAAGATATATTTAGGCTTAATATAAAGGAAAACCTCCTAATAATTAGAGCTGTCTAAAAGCGAAATGAATTGCCTTGGGAAATAATGAGTCATCCTACATTGAAGGTTTTCAAACAGAGATTGGATGACTGCTTGTCAAGGATGTTTCAAAAAGAGATTCTTGTTAGGTATGGGTTGGACTAGTTGGTGTCTGAGTTTACATCTAACTCTTCTAACTCTATAATCTTGATTAGTTCTTTCTGCAGAAGGCATTTCCTAATTTCATAGCAGTGCTCTGAAATTACCTTTCATCAATTTTGTAAATATCTTGTATGTACCTGGTCATCTCTCTCCACTAGAATGTGAACTTCTTAAGGAAAGAAATTTGTTTTCCCTCTCTTTGTATTCTCAGGACTTAGTACAGTGCCTGGTACATAGTAAACACTTAATAAATTATTGTTGACTGACTTTTCCCTGAAGAGAAAAACTAAGATCAATAGTCTAAAGAGAGGCATATTTTAGCTCAATTCAAGGAAAACTTTCTAATCACCAGAGGTTTTTCAAACATGGCATGAATTACCTCAGAAACAGAGAGTCCTATCACTAGAAGCCTTCAAATAGAAACTGGGTGATCATTTGTCAGAGATGTTTATAAAAAGGATGTATGATTTGGTTAGGAGTTAGACTAAGGGACCACTGAGTTCCTTCCAACTCAGCAATTTTCTAGTTCTGTGCTTTTAGATTTAAAATTTACCTCGAGGTAATAAAGTGTCATTGGAATAATAAATAACATATAACTAGGTTCATTAGAAGCTAGTCATCCAGACAGACATCATCAGTGCAAAGCTGTTGGGGAGGATTAGTATATGATAGAAACAAGTTTACAAGAATTAGGGAGGGAGAAAAATCCCAACTAACTTCTTTCTCTGTAAGATTAGTCATTTGTACTGAGTATGGGAAGATAACAACTGATTCCATTGCCTTCTCCACTGAAGTACCAATACAAAGGGCATGCCTCACAGACTATGATTAAGTGACATCATCTTTATTTGTGAAGAACATCAGGCATGAAGAATGTTAAATAAACTATTTTTACTGATATCAATGATTCTACTAAAGTTATTCTCCATTGCCTCATAGTGGCATGTAGGAGTCTGGGTTCCTAAAAGCTATGCCAGCAAAACATAAAGTCTAGAAAAACAGGAAAGGCTTCAAAAATAGACTTGGTCACCCATTATGTGTCTGCAGACCAAGGAGGAGTCTAGCAAAGTCTGAAGAGGCTCATCACCAAAAATCTGATCACTTAGATGAAGGTTTCTCACCCCAGCAATTTGCTGCAGAAAAAAAATGTGTGGAAACATTGGTAAAACTAAAAGAGAGGTCATCAAATTTTTCTGTTTTTTATTATTTTACTTAAGACCATGAAATAAAAGTAGGTTTTCTAACAAATATTTCTGAAAAATCAATCAGCAAGTATTTATTAAGTTCCTACTACATTCTACCACTGTGTGAGGCCCTGGAGATTGAAGACAAAGACAAAAATTAAACACTCTCTGCCCTCAAAGAACTTACACTCTATTTGAGAAGACTGCATATTCATGTATAGTTATATACAAAATAGATAAGAGGGAATTTGGGAGAGATGACACCAGTAACTGGAATTCCAAGATTCATATAAAACTGGTGATTGATCTGAATTTCTAAAGAAACTATGGATCCTACAAATCATAAGTGAGGAAAAAGCACATGGAGATGGAATATAAGCAGTTCAAGGTTATATAGATAGGAAATTGGGGTGTCCTTAACAAGGAACAGTAAAAAGAACAATTTGACTAGACTATAAAGTGTAGGAAGGGGAGTAATGTGTAATAAGAATGGAAAAGTAGATTGATGCCAGGCTATGAAGGGATTTAAATGGCAAAGAGAGGAGTTTAAAATATTTAATCCCATAGGTAATAGAGAAGGAACTTAATAAATTGGGGAATAATGTGGTTAGACTCACACTTTAGGAAAATCACTTTTGCAGCTGTGTGGAGGGTAGAATAAAGTGGGGAGAGACTTGAGGCAGAGAGACCAATTAGGAGACAATTTCAATAGTCAATAGAGATGATGAAAGCCTGAACCAGGGAAAGGTAACAAAAGTGGAAAAAAATGAATGGGTGTTGACAAGGAGGTAGAGATGTTATGGAGGGTTATTTTGATTTAGAAAGTTATAGGGATTGCAAGGTGAATGGTTGATATACCCCTTCCAGGACCAATAACAGTAATTTGATTATGATTCCAGAAGTTGAAACGGGTCAGGAAGGGTGTTAGAAAGGAGATCAGGGAAGGTTTCAGAAGAGATGGCATTTAGATGGACTTTGAACAGTAGAGTTTCAAAAGGTAAAGAGGAGCTATGTGGAAAGAGGAATGGAAAACATTTTAGGTTTAGGGAATGGCATGAAAAAAGACAAAAAAGCAGGAAAGTGCTGAACATGTATAAAGAGTGGCAAGTAGTGCAGTTTCGCTAAAGGATAGTACACACGGAGCAGAATAGCATGAGATATAGTAATGACATTAGAATATTACCAAATGTAGCTTAAGGATAAATAATTTCTATGCATTTATTCTGAACTTAAAAAACAAAACAAGGATTTCCATAACATAGTAGAATAGGAAAAAAAAGATACCTACAGTGTTACCTATAAATCCATGTTTCTATCCTATAAGTAGGATTACTTATCTCTGAGATAAATAAGTATTCTGATAAGCCTTACTTCAAACTTGCTACATAAATATGTGGTTTTGAGTGTGTTTTGAATTCATGGCTGGAATGCCTTTATAGCTCACTGACATTGTCCACTTTCAAATAACTCTCTAAAGTCTACTTACAGTTTATCATCCTAAGGTAGTATATAGATACAGATATGGTAATATACTTCTAATTATAATTTGGTGTTTAATTCTGTTTCTAGTAATAATTTAGTGCCCACCTAAAACAGACAGACATTACCTTCTACCTGATGCATTTATCCTTTGCTTAAGTCTATTTTTATCTTGTTACCATCTGTTGCCTTTACTTGAGCTGAAGAAGCAAAAAGTAACACAATTCCACCAATTTGAATTTCTATTTAACTATGTCACATGTAGTTCAGTCTCATCATTTATATTAACTAGTCATATCACGCAATAGTATAAGTGAACACATTTCGATCTAGGATTGTGAATGTCAGCATTCAAATTTCATCTATTTAATTGAAATTCTTTGCATAATACTGTTTAGATTTACCTTCTTCATTATGTTTTGTCAAAGCCAACATTAAAAATTGATTGGCATTTCACGAGTAAAGCAACTGACATAGAGGAAAGTTGTCCCAGACGCATGTTGGGTTATATAAGAAAACTAAATTAGGATTTTATATTTACCATGAATGACCCAGATGTAGATGATTGAGTTACTTTAATACACAAATCAAAACCATTTAAAAGTCATCATTAAAATAAACAGGGGTTGTCAGGGCAGTCAGTCACTGGGTCCTGGAGGCAGGAAGACTCATCTTCCTGAATTCAAATCTGACCTCAGACACTTACTATGTTGCCCCTGGGCGAGTCACTTAACTCTATTTACTTCAGTTTTCTCATTTGTAAAATGAACTGGAGGATAAAATGGCAAACCACTCCAGTATCTTTGCCAAGAAAACCCTAAATGGAGTTGAAAAGAGTCAGACACAACTGGATAACAACAATCACAGAAAGAAGCCATTAAAATTAAGAAGGACTGAAAAAGGCTTCTTGCAGTAGATGGGACATTAGGTGATACTTGAAGGAAACTAGAGAAAAATATAGGAGGCAGAGGTGAGGAGGAGAGCATTCCAGGCATGGGAGATAATCAGGGAAAAGATTCATAGTCTGGAGAATGAGCATCATGTATAAGGAACAGCAAGGGGGTCAATGCTATTGGGACACCCCAGATCAAAATTCACTATCCTTTCCACTATATACAACATGATCAGTATCTGTATCAAGACAGTCAAACCTATCAATAAATATGTATGCCAAAGGCTGAGAGGCAGCTTAACATAAAGCTAGAGAAGAGGTTAGCTATTTGAGACATCTATGCTTTTTGAGGAGTTGAAACTTATTTCTGAGAATTTAAATAAAGAGAATAAGTATGAAACAGCCGTCAGAGTTATGAGTTATGATCTTTCACTGATTCCCCTAGTGTCCTGTGCAATAAACTTAATGTATGCACATCTGTTAAATGTGAAGGATATCAAGTCAACACACATTTATTAAGTGCCCAACTTTACAAAGGTATGTCCTAAGGAAATGCACTAATTTACAATTTATTACACCCACATACAAGGCAATGCTTTTCCATCTACTACTAGATTATAAAAATTAGACTAATTTTTTAAAGTTTATCATCCTAAGGTAGTATATAGATACAGATATGGTAATATACTTCTAATTATAATTTGGTGTTTAATTCTGTTTCTAGTAATAGTTCAGTGCGCACCTAAAACAGACAGACATTGCCTTCTACCTGATACATTTATCCTTTGCTTTAGTGTATTTTTATCTTGTTACCATCTGTTGCCTTTACTTGAGATGAAGAAGCAAAAAATAATAGAAAAGTAGTGTTACCACCTATCCTTATCTTCAAGGATCTATGATTTCATCCTTGTGATTTTGTACCTCACTCATGTAGCCTGAATTCTCTCTGATTTATTAGATGATCTGCAAAAAAATTACCGTAGCTCAAAAAAAAATTACCAGAAGGTGACCAGTCCCTTGGTGATCAGATTCTCTGATCTTAGATAGGCTTTTCCTTAAGAGGTAAAGACCCAGTTCAATACTGGATCTATATTGAAGCTTCTTCTATTTGGTAGACTTACCAAGACTTGTACTCTTCTAACATAGCCTTTGAGAACTCAGGGTCAACTCCATAACACAATGAGACTGCAGAGAAAGAATTTTCCTTTTGTGTCAAAAAATAACTCCCTTAAATCTAAAGCCTCATTTCTCAAGTCATATATTTAAAAAAGAATCTATCATTTAAACACAGGAAAGAGAAGTGAACTGCGCTTGAATCCTAAGTTTATTTTATCTGAAATCCAGACAAGGCTAATAAAATAGCAAATAATCATCCCAGATCTACAGTACAGAGTAAATTTACAACAGGAGTATTGTATATGAAATATCATAAGATTTTGATAATGATTTTTATCTTCCTGTGTCCCTGATGAAAATATTTGAATGTAAACTAAAAGGAGGGAGGGAAAAGAGAAAAACTGTAAAGATGCAAATCCATCCAGAATCAAAATAAACTAGCTGAAATTGACACTGACCTTTAGTTATCCCAAATTAATAAAGAAGAAGAAATATAAGTGCCAGAAAATGTCCTATAAAAGGGAAATGTGGAATTAACCATTCTCCTGCCTACTATCAAAAAGAAGATCCATCCATCACACATTGAAATCTGTTGTACCCTCTCTCAGGATGTGACTGATGCAAATCATCCCCCAAGATCAAAGTACCATCAGGAACAGCTATACACCCAGGAATATGCTATGCTAAAGTATGTATGGAGGTGGGGGATGGGAAAGGGAAAGATAACAAGTCAAACTTTCATCCATGAAATGCATTGTGACAACTATTTAAGGCCAACACATTTGTGCCTCTCAAACCATTATTGATTTGGATTATTTAACATCAATCAACTGCCAAATTCCAAAATAAAACCTGAAAACTTGCCAGAATACTTCTGACATGATCTTTCCTATAAAGCACAAATACATAATTGAATACCCCTTGCCAAGAAGCTGACAGGGAAGCTAACATTCCTACAGTACTTAACTGGATGAAACCTTCTAGAGAAAGCAAAATCATGCTACACATCTGAAACACATTCTACTACATGAAAATACATCATGTACACCATACCATGGGCCTGATGGAATTAATTTGCAAGGCCTTGGAGGTACCATATATATAATTTTCCCAAAAAAGGCACATGTTAGCCAGGAGGGGAAAATGACCTAGGCAGAATTTTTTGTGTAGATGAAGCTTTTCTTCTCCAGATTTTCCTTTCAATACTGTTTTCTTCCTTTCAAAAGACTCCCTCACCTTCTTATTCTTCATGCCCCTTTTCCTCAAAACCCCATCAACAGCTGTTCCCAGGAAGAGATCTGGTATCACTTATTTACATCTTCATGTGAATTCAGGGATACCAGTTACTAAAATTTTAGTCTTATCTCTTAATTATACAATAAAGCTTTTCTCATGTTTTAACCATCTGTAAGTAGGTGTGGATACATTTTGCCTCCTAAAAACATACCCAGTAGATAGCTCTATAATCTGCCTACACAGAAAGCAGCTACTAAAGTGTTCCTCCACCTTTTTATCTCAGAAATCATCCAAAGATTGCTGAGACCACTTCCTTGTCTTTCCTCCTCTCTCACTACACAAGTCCTACACTCCAAAGTATGGTAATATGTCCATGTTACTAGGAGAGTAGCATATGTAACAGATTTCCATTTGCCAGCCAAAGGGAGAATAGAAACTCAATGAAGAGCTTCTGAGTTAGGTTCAACTGGTCCCATGAGAGAGATGCTTTTTTTAAAAAAATATTTATTTATTTTTAGTTTTTAACAATCACTTCCATAAGATTTTCAGTTCCAAATTTTCTCCCCATCCCTTCCCTCTTCCCACTCAAAGACGGCATGCAATTTGATATAGGCTCTACATATACATTCATATTAAACCTATTTTCACATTAGTCACCTTGTATAGAAGAATTAGATCCAATGAGAGAAACCACGAGAAAGAAGAGAGAGAGAGAGAGAGAGAGAGAGAGAGAGAGCACATAATAAACTTTTATCTGCATTCAGACTCTACAATTCTTTTTCTGGATGTGGACAGCATTTTCCATCGTGAGTCTTTTGGAGTTGTCTTAGATCTTTGCATTGTTAAGAAGAGATAAGTCTATTAAAGTTAGTCACCACACAATGTGGCTGTTACTGTTACAATGTTCTTCTGGTTCTGCTCACTTCACTCAGCATCAGTTTATGTAAGTCTTTCCAGGTTTTTTCTGATGTCCACCTGCTCATCATTTCTTATAGCACAATAATTTTCCATTACATATTTTGCGATAAGAAAAAAGGCAACAATTCTTTAACCATAAAATATTTAATATCAACCAATTCCCTGTCTACATGCACACAATGAAGGTAGGATGTGGCACCATAAAAGGACAGAAAACAGATTCAAATAGAGGACAGAGATAACATGGATAATAGAATTTTTTAAAAAATGTGTTTGAACCATGCATTTTAGTTCCCTCCTTCACCAAATCTTTTGTCAGAGTTGTTAACAAGTATCAACTTGAACTATCTTGAACCTTTTCTCCTCCTCCTACTCCTCCTTCTCCTTCTCTTCCTGATCCTGAACAATCTGTGAAGAAACTGGCAAGTTGTTAAGTGGTCTAAAGGGGCAGTCAGGAGAGAAGATTGGCCAGAGAAATAAGATAAGCAACTGTTCCTTTGATATATTACAGTTGGATGTCATTTGGATATTAACTTTGAGTTTGACCCTAGTAAGGGTCAAAAAAAACAGACTTTTAACAAATGGAACTTCTTTTATTGGGGGGGGGGGGGGGAAGGTAGCTTGAAACAACTGTGTTCCTGATTACAGTGTATCCAAAACCAGGGCTAACAAAGGACTTCCTGGTTTTACAGAAAAGATACCAAGCAATGGTATTTACATAACTAGCATGATTGCATAGCATATGAACTGAGTCTTTAAAGGGCACTGTGGTTTGGTAGTTAAAATGTTGAACCTGAACTCATGAAGTCCTGGATTTCTAACACAAGTCACTTCAGTCAGTCATCAGGCATTCCATAGGCATTCCACAAGAGGCTAAGGGAGATTACAAGGAACTGACATTAACTTGTGGGCTGAGGAAACTAATAAGAGTATTGATCTGTGAGAAAAAAATCTTTACAGTCACTATAAAGGTAATAACATATTTGTTTTCTGGACAATGTCTTGACTGGGATCTTAATGTTAATCTCATATCTTTAGAAATGGAAACTTCTTACATCTTTCCCTTTATTTCTTTTAAAAATTTTTTTTTTTACTGATTCCTTTCCTTTTTATATTACATTATTTTCTGAAAAAAAATCCTTCCCTCTTCTCCCTTCAACTTCCCCTGACAACAAAGAAAATAAAAAATATCAGCAAACCCAAAAATCCATTCACTGGGTAGAAATACACACATACACATATATCTATCTATGTATCTATAAAATATAGATAAATATCTATAAAATATAGGTAAATAATATAGATATGAATCTATAAAAATAATATAGATAAATTATATAAATAGATATATACATATATAGTGTTTATATATGTATGTATATGTACATGTATGCATATGCATGTGTATATAATATATATACATGCAACATTCCACTCCCATAGCCATCCTATCTTTTCAAAGTTTTCTTTCTATTTCTACTACCATATCTTTAGTCCAGGTCCTCATTATGTCTTTTCTAAGGTATTACAGTAGTCTCCTAACTGGGCTTTATTACTACAAAGCAACCCTCAAATAACTGTCAGATTAATCTTCCTAAAGCATAATTCTGATAGTGTCCCTTCACTTCTCAGAAATCTCCAGTGTCTCAGTATCTACATGAAAGACACTTAAAAAATATTTATTAAATTGAATAACATTTTTTTTAATTTAGGCCTAGCTTCTTTAAAAAGGAGGTAGATACAACAATGAACACTTCAAAACAGTTGCTGTCTTTGCATTATAACCAAATTTGGATAAGAACAGAGATCATCTTACTTTGAGAAAGAAGTGTCTCTAATTCTAAACTAAAAGACTTAGGTTTTTTGTGTGACTCATTAATTGTTTTCCTGCCATGCATTTAACACCATATTAATCTGAGTTATTATCATAAATCACATAATTCTTAAAACCTACTCTTTTACTTCTTCCTCACCAAAGAAACCACAATACTGATATGATATAGATGAGAATTACAGATTAGAATCTCCCAGACTCAGTTTGAAAGAAACAAGTAGAAAACTATTTTGAAAATCAAACAATTTGTTATATTGCCTAAATTTTTTGTCCTAAAATGGAGACTGACTTCAGAGAGTGGTAGATGAAATGCTGATCTCAGAGTCAAGAAGACCTGGGTTCAAGTTCTGTCTCTGATACACACTGACTCTATGACCTGGGACAAGTCATTTAACCTCTCAGTGCCCCAGGGTAATTCTCCAAGACTAAGATTAGATTGTAGAACAAGTGCAGATCTGCATTGGTAGAGGGAATTTCTCACCAGAAGCTCCCTATAGCAATTCAATCATGGCTCTACTTAATTTTTTTATTTTAAAAGGTGGAGAATAATGCCAATGTTTATTACTACAATCATCATTCTTTCCAAAAGAACTTTGAGCCAGGATATCAATATTTTCTTTCCTTATAGAATCAGAAAGTTTTAGAATAGAAAGGAGAGTGGATTCCTAAAAGGAAACAAGCAATCTCATTCAATCCTTTCATTTCTACATATGAAGAAACTGAGGCTCAGAACGATTAAGTGACTTACTTAAGTCACATGGTTAACAGCAAAGCAAAGGATTTTATACTCATTGCAACCTCCTCATTACTCTGTTGAAGGAAGGAAGGAAGGAAGGAAAGAAGGAAGGAAGGAAAGAAGGAAGGAAGGAAGGAAGGAATGAAGGAAGGAAGGAAGGAAGGAGTTACTAAGTACTTACTATGTGCCAGGAACTGTGCTAAGTGCTTTACAAATATCTAATTTGATCTTCATAACTTTCCAAGGTAAGTGCTATTACCATCACCATTATACATTTGAGAAAACTGAGGCACACAGAAGTCAGGTGACTTGCCCAGAGTAACGCAGATAATAAAAACAACACATATACTGAAATACATTAATAGTAGAAGTAGAAGAATCAAAGGAGAGAGAAGAGATTGTTTGGCAAAAAGTGGGTAGAAAAAGATTGCCAATATATGTTGATTTTGAATTATGAACCTATGAACCTATATTTTTTGGATTTAGAAATAAAATATAATAATATGTTAGTACCTCACTATGGCAACGGTTTCTATTTAGAAGGCTTCTAAGTATTCATACAAAAAAGAGAAATGTCAAAGAATTCCAAAATATATAAATTGCTATTATTCAGACTACTAAATGTCCAAACTTTTTAGTATCTAAACACTGACTTCAATCTAATGTTGTCTTGTTCTGTGCAAGGTGTACCTTTAAAGTAAGAGCGATTTTCTGTAAACAAATATGAGGATGAAATCAGTATTGTCCTCTTGTAGTCACCTTGGAAAGCCATAGACATTTAAATGGTGGAAATATTTTCTCTACATAAAACTCATTTAGTATTGCCTTGGGCTCCAGTTAATGAACCACATAAGAAAACTAGTCCCATTATTTTGCTGCTTTATACTTCATAGTAACACCTTGGCTTAGACTAAAAATAGTACTACCCAGCTTGACCACACACTATATTCACCAAAATAGGCTCAAAATGACTTGGCTATTTTAAAATATCATAACAGAATCCAAAAGACAAATGCTCATTACCATGAGGGAACCAAAAAAAAAAAAAAAAAGGAGTTTCAAAGATATTTTAGCCAAGGTGGTATTGTTGTGTTGTTGAGCTTCCTATGGTGACTACTCATTTCGATATGAACTTCTAATATGTTCATGGGAGGAAAAACTAGTCTCATCATTCGAAGAACACTCTTCTGATCAACTACAATTTGATAGACAATGTTAAGCAAACAAGACACTTTAAAGGCCACGTTTTCAGGATCATGTATTTGGAGGTAGAAGGAACCTTAGTGGCCATTAAATCCAACCCCTTCTTTTTACAGAAAATGAGACTGAGGCTGAGAGAGATTAATTTTTGATGTGCTATATTATAGTCTGTGAATATATATATGACTGAATCCATTATGGTCTGTAACAGAAATAAAAAGTAAAGTGGTTTTATACATATATTTGAATATATACTAATCATAACTATAATTTTGTAAAATATGATAATCAATTCCAGACCAATGGAAATATGCAGTAAAAATTCCATTAATGTGACCATGTCATGAGATTCATTATTTGCACTAATTAGGACCTAGCTGTGTGTAAACACAGTAAAATACTGGCCCAGCCACCAGAAAACTTAAATACAAAAAAGCAGAAGTTCCCTGAATTGGTCCTGGAAAGAAGAGTTGCAAGAGGTACCCAGGAAATCCAGTCTTTCAGCCAGCCATTTAAACTATGTAAGATTAAATGACTCCCAATGTCCCTGTAAAATCTGACTCTGGGGTGGTGATGGCTGTCTTACAGTCTCGATTCAATCTGTAGGACCTCAACCAGCGATTCATCATTTACATCAAACTGCTCTTTTGTTAGGGTTAAACATGGGTTACTACTATGCTCATGACCTTCCTCTAAACTTATTATGTCAACTGTTGCCTTCTACTCCTTTAGCTTCTGATGGGAGATAGATTAAACAACTGTGACAGCCTAACCCATAACAGGACTTTCTGGCTATATCCAGAGTTGGGCAAGGAAGAGGATAAAGCAGCAATGACTAACATCTCCTGGCTAATACCAAAGCAGGGAGATGATGAAAAGAACCAAAAGTAGCCCACAAAACAGTTAGAAAGAGCACTGACTTAGAAGTTAGAGAATCTGGATCCAAACTTCAGCTTTTTTGGGCTGGCCTACCTCAGGCCAGGCCCCTGGTAGTTTGTGTTCAATATTAGAACAGAATGAGACACTTGTAGGTCATGCAAGAGTTAACAAAAGGAGATTTATTTAGCCACAATAGAAGGATATTTAACAAGGAAATGCACTGAGGACATACCAATGTGATTCAGTTGAATGAAACTCCCCTACCCCTGCTATCTATAATGGCCCACCTTAAATGCCTTAAAAGGAAGGCTTAGCCTGTACAGAGGAGCCATAAGGAGCTCCAGGTGGGCCTTGAGTCACCAGAGTCAATCATGTTTCAAGGATTGTTTCAATACCTTTCAAGGAAAAATCTAGCCTGAGTCCCAGGAGGATGGTGGATTGGGATATTGCTCCCACAACAAGTGGAAATCACTTCTTCTCTATGACCTTGAACAAGTCACAGCCTCTCTAGACCTAAGTTTTTACATCTGTAAAAGGAGAAAGATTAGTCCAGATGTTCTAAACTCTTTTCTAGCTCTAAATTTTCAATCCCAACAGAAACAATGCACCTCCACTTAGGGAGAACATATGACACTGAGAGATGTGCAGCTATAAGTTATCTCAGTGAAAAATCCCAGATTAATATGGCAATGTCATTTTGAAATTATGTTACTAACATAACAGAAGTTACTACAAAAGTTGCAAGACCATCACATTTGATTGCTTGCCTGAAGTGAAAATTGAATTATTAATGACAATCCAAACTAGAGACATTAAGCCCCCTGAAAAACACTCTGCTTACCATCACCACACTGCTTGTCCTGTGTTTATGAACATCACTGCGATGAAACTAACATCCCTCTTCTAGAAATATTATTTTGCCTAAGGTTATGTGTTTATGAAGCATTAGATGAAGATTTAGTGATTTCTGCAGTCACAGCAATGTTGCCAGTAGATGGGGGAGGTAGCCATTTAATGATTTGAAGGATGAAAGGAAAGACATCTCTTGCCCAAACACATTTTCCTGCCTGGGCCTACTATAGTGCCTGAAATTCTCACCTTACTCAATCTATGAGGTTAAGGTAGTGCCATTAAAAGGCAAGTGATAACTAGAAGAGGTAATACAGTAAGTCACAGCCAATTATTTCTACCTTAGTTGTTCATTTTATAAATACCAATTCTTAAAACTAGTCAAGAAGTCATATGTTGTCAGATATAGCCAATATATTTGGGTCTTTTTCCCCCTTAATTAAGCTTCTTTCTCTTACAGGACCATTCTGGGGGAGAGGGGAAATTGAGAAATAATAGCAACACAAAGAAAAAAGTCAATAAAGAATTTAAAACTACATCTTGTACCAAAAGGACACAGATTCAGTAGCCATCCAAGTCATGAATGTCACACTAAACACACATGAACACATGCATGCTGTGCCCTTTCTACTTATAATCTAATACTCTAGTCTACCCCCTGAGACTCTTGGCTTCATCCTCATGAACATCCTATGTAGACACTTCTACAAGAGAGAATTCAGATTTCACAAACATGTTCATACACCACCAGAAGCAGGCCTCAGGCTAGAATAAAATTTTTTATTGCTAATTACTGGTACCTCAGAGAGCTTTCAGAAGTGTCTGCAACTCAATTTTATTACTGGAAACAACTTCATTAAGAAAGGATACCATACAATCACAATTTTTGGAGTCAAAAGGTCAGTCTCAATGCTTATACCACATTCCTGCCTCACCATGGATTTCTTCAGCAAATTCTGAATGAACAAATATTGTCTACCTGAAATACTGAGATGATAGAGAAAAGTAATCCTGTATAAATACATGTGATTATGTCCACAGAAGCAGTCAGATGAAAGAGCAAGAAGGGATTGACTTATTCAGTAAAAGTACTGTATAATAATGAATGAAATGGTTGAGATTTTGTTCAAATATAGAGTGAATAATAATACATTTTATCCCAGCTTGTTATTAAGATACTTGACCTGTTTCCACATGAATCTTTACCTGTTTAAATCAACATGAGGGTGCAAAGTGTGACCTTCAAAGGAAAAAATGTTCTGCCAAGTCCATTGTCATGAAAGGGCAAAACATGCAATTTTTTAAATTGCTGATCATTTTAAAATGCATAAAATAGTGATTTTAGAAAAAGCTCAATTATAAAGGATGGTAGTTGATACTTTAAATTCTAACAAGTTTGAAATGGGGCCACTGGGACCTGAAGAGAAGCTTTCAATTACTCACATTTCTATTACTCTTTGAGGTTTACAAAGCCCTCTTGCCTTTCAACAACCCTGTAAGGAAGGTAATAACAGAGAGTTATAATGCAGAATTTTGAATTTAGAAGTGGAGCTAAGTAGAGATTTGGAGGAGGGGTGGGGAAGAAGATTAGGGCAGCATATGTTCGAGAATATTGTGAAGCCATTGCTGTAGAGGCCATAATCCAGGTAGTAGTGATCAGGACCAGGCCAACCCAAGAAGGAGTTCAGCTGACATACGGCCCCCCATGTGGAAAAATCTCATGCCATTAATTAATTAATTAATTAATTATTCTTGCTATCTATATGCATATATATAGAATATATGCTATATTCTTGCTATCTATATAAGCATATAGATATTTTTATATTTTAGGAATTTTTATATTCCTAAAGGACTTCAAGTGCCATAAGCAACCTCTTAATTTTGGTGCCCTGGGGAAAACCTCCATTCTCCTCACCCTAGTTATGACCCTGGGTAACATATTATCATCTTCATTTTTATAGATGAGGAAACTAAACCTTATGGAGGCTGAGTAAACTTCACCAAGTCACACTCTTAGTGTCAGAACCAGAATTCAATTTAACAAGGAAATGCACTCAGTCCTCTACTACCTAGTAAGTTTTCTCATTGATCTGGGGATACCTAGCCCCATACTATGGGGAAGTGATTTGGGCTCGGTTGTGTGTAAAATGCATCAGAGACAAGGGCTGCATCTACTCACATGCCAGGGATGTGCTGGTCCAAGCCTTAGCTCCAAGACTGGTTTGACCTCTACTACAATAAGGCGTGCATCTGAATGGTGCAAAACCAGGTTTGTAGGGTCATAAATTTAGAATCACAGGGGCTTATTGGGACACAGGCTGGGAGAGGTTTTTTAAGGAGTACTCCAACCTCTCTCCAGTTGTGGAGCACAGTCCATCCTGGAAATGTCCATCTTGCCTTTCACATTCAGCAATTTCATCAGAAAATAGATACAAGCACGCTGGATCCACCAGCCTTCAGCCTACTAGGTAAGTCAAATATATGAACCCAGAATTAATCTCCCACTCTCTACCTGTCTACAATGCTGGGACCCCAAAGACTGAACCCCTGATTTTGAGTTTCCTTCCTCTCCTACCTTAAGGCTAGAGAGACCCTGGAACAGAACGCAGGCAGAAAGAGGCTAGATTTACTCAGGGTTCAAAAGAATGGCAGCGCTAAAAATAATGATAATAACCAGTATTATTATTATTATAACTAACATTTATATAGCATTTATTACATGCCAGGCTCTGCACTAAATGCTCTACAATTATTATTTCATTTCACAATAACCTTGATAGGTGGGTGCTATTATGATCCTCATTTTACAGATGAGGAAACTGAGGCAAATAGAGCTCAAGGGTCACATAGCTGCCAAATAAACGTCTGAGGCCAGATTTTGACTCCAAGCCTAGAGCCCTATCTACAACACCATTTAGCAGTGGTAGCCTTTCTGCCACTGCTTCTGCTGAAATCTGGTAGCAAAGGATACCTGACTACTAGAAAAAGCCCTTCCCCAGGGTTCCATTTTTAACAATCCCAAATGCTTCACCTTGTACTTGTATGGAATTAAATCCATTCTTTAGACTAGACAGGAGGAATTCCCTTCTGAGATCTTAAGAAACTTCTTTCTATAATTAGGAGGATAATATCACTTCCTTAACCCTTAGAGCCTCAGATCCTTCTCTATTAGATCTTTATTCTGGCCAACACAGGAAAACCCCAAACTATTCACAGCAGAAACCTTTCTATACTATTTAGTTTATCTAACCAATGAAATTCCGCATCATAATGAGATTAGGAGAAGTTATGACATATTCAATCTCCTTACATCTGATAGTGGGAGCAAGGTGACCTGAATTTGTACCTCCCACCAGGGTGATAAATGAGTTCTGTGAAAGAGAATTAGCAGCTCTGTAGCTTAAGTCTCCAGAAAGCTTATGCATGCCCAGTTCTTCTCATTTGTTGCTGGGGTGGGGAGGCCAGCAACACTGGAAATCTTGCTTACCCGTCAAGGCTTCACAAATCAAAGATCCCACTCCACTTAGGGTCATTCTGATTCTATGAAGAATATGAAAAGCCTGTCAACTCTGTTTCGGTGCCCTTTCTCCCAAAACAGCATTACCTTCCACTTTTTGCTTGGTCCTTCCTATTTAAATCCCTTCTCCTTTAGTAGATCTGGGATTTTTTTCCTTCTGGAGAGGGAAAGGTTCCCACAGTAGGGGGTCTCAAAAAGTACAATAACCATGAAATTGAAAAGGACATAATCTAGCCTGGTCTGTTGTCAGCTGTGCAGAACTTTAAAAAGAACCTAATTGGTTTATCGTGTATGTCTCACATGAGCCAGGAGTAATTGTTACCTGTAAATTCTACCTGTGACTAATTTGTAGCTGGAAGGCCTAATTAAATCACAGGTGACCTGCTAAGGCATATTTTTAAAATAAATAAAACTGCAGGGAAGGCAGCAAGCAGAATAATTGGAAGCTAGGACAGGAAGGAGGCGTGTCAGTCAATCAGTTAGTCAATAACCATTTATTAAGCACCTACTATGTGCCAAACACTGCAAAGCACTGAAAATACAAAGGAAAAGGGCAGTCCTGAGGAGGGAAAGGAGTCCAGGATCAGCAGGTATCTGCCCCACTCCCACGCCAAATAACACCTGGCAACCAGAAAGTATTGCCAGGACAGTGATGTTATGAGACTGGACTCATTGTATATCCACGTACTCTGATCATTGTATGAGCACTCTCCCACCCCCAAACATAGGCTGCCAAAAAGGCCCAGCACACCCCTATCCCTACTGGGATGCAAAGAAAAACGGACTCCAGCCCTTCATAATTTAAAAGCTCAGATTCTCTCTGCCAGCCCCAAGCTCTCCCCTTCTCAACTTTCAAAACTTCGGATTCTGCCTGCTGTAATTTCAAGGCCGGCTCTCTAATTAAAATTCCTTATTTACCTCAGAGTTTCACTAAGACATGCTGCCTTAAAGTTTTAACTTTTACAAATGATTTTACACGATTATTTGAAACCCTTGTCCAGCGTCTCCTTATATCTTGGAGGTGACCCCATCGTATTTTGGAGGTTAAATTTTTGAGTTTTTAAAAAATAATTTTACACAATTATTTGAAACACCCCTGTACCAAAGTTCTTATCTAGTGCCTCATCATATTTTGGGTTTTCGAAGGCTATGTCAGAGAGAGCACAGAAAACCTTAACCTAGGGGTCCATGAATTTTTAAAAAACTATTTTGAAAACTGGATTTCAATATCGTTTTCTTGGTAATCCTAAATATTTTAGTTTAAGCATTTAAAGACTTTAATCTGAGAAGGAATCCATAGGATTCATTAGACTGTCAAAGTGGTCCACGACACAAAAACAAGGCTAAAGCCTCCTGACCTAGAAGGTCTTACCAAGCTGAGAAAACTTCAAATATTGACCCAGTGACACAGTGTTGTGTCTATGTTTCAAAGACACCTCTAATAAAATTCACAGAGACATCATCAGAAGGATGGCTAATAGGTGGTGAATTATTTTCTGGGTGGAGAGAGTCCTATCAATGCATGAAGACTGTTTACTAAAGTCTGAAGGGGTTAGAATTTGCATTGAAGAAAGAAGAGCCATAATAAAATGAAGTTAAGAATTCCTGAAGTATTGACATAATCAAAACATCATAGCTTTGAATACAGTGATTTCTGTTTAACCAACCCAGTGGTTTCCCTGTTAAAGGCAAAAACATTGTTTATATACAGGGTATCTCAAAAAAGTTTAATCATGGAAAAAACTACACTAAGACTTTTGGGATAACCTATATAGTTAATGGGAAGCAGCCTGACCCTAACCATAAAGGGAAAAAAGCATTTGAATGTGATAAGTGGCATTGTAAATAGGAGACATTTACCCTGAGCTCAAGCCTTTTGTCACCTACTTGATCTCAGTAAACTGCTTACTTTCTCTGGTGCTCAGTTTCCTCACATATATATAAAAGACAGAATCAAACTATATATCTTGAAAGTCTTTTCTACTTCTAAAAAATTTCTGATCAGGACCACATGACTATTTAAATCTTTGAGAAACGTGATTTTTTTTAAAGTTAAGGAGTTAAATTTGAAGAAGATATACGTGTGTATACATATATATGTACATACATATATGAAGAGGAAATATGTATTAGTTTATTTAAGGAGATAACTGGTGGTGCAAGTTGTATTAAAGGTGGCCACATATTTGATCATTAAAGCACATTTTTGCCAGCAGGAAAGAAAGGAAAACACTTCTCCCTGATATTCCAAGAATATAGGGGTTGCTGTATTTTAATAAAAAGGAGACTTTCCCAGTTTAGGACATTACCAGAGGGATATTATAGAAATCATCTTCATAAATGCTAGTTAAGAGTAGCATGACTAGACAATATTTCATGTAGAAAAGATCCAGGGGTCTTGCTTTCCCACTCACTAATCCATATTCCACATAGCTGCCAAAGTATTAATCCTAAAACAAAGTTCTGATCATGTCACTCATCAGCTTAAAAAGTTACAGTGACTCCCTATTGGGGGTGGGGCAGGGGGGAGCAGAAGGTTAAGTGTCTATATAGTGTCTATTATGTGCCAGGTACTGTGCTAAATGCTTTACAAATATTATCTCATCTGATCCTACCAACAACTCTTTGAAGAAGGTGCTGTTGTCCCCATTTTTACAATTGAGGCAAATGGAGAAAAAGTGATTTGCTCAGGGTCACACAGCTAGTGTCTGAGGCTGGATTTGAACTCAGGTCTTCCTGACTCTAGACCCAGTGCTCTGTCCACTATAACAGCTAGCTGCCTAGGTGCCAATTGCTCCAGAGGTAAAATAAAAACTCCTCTTTTTTCACATTGAAAGGTCTTTACAATCTGACTCCACACTGCCAATCCAGATTTAATGCCCATTATTTCCATTTTCACAATCAAATGGCTAGCCAAACTTGCCTACTTGTTCATTATACACAGCATTCCATCTCCTGTCTCAGGGCTTTGCAATCTACCTCCCATGCCTGGAATGCACTCCTTTCTCATCTCTGCCCCTTAACTTTCTTCAAAGCTTACCTCAGAAGCCATTCCCAATGAAGTTTTTCCTGATCTCACTAGCAATTAGGACCTCCTTCTCCCACATTGAGTTAGTATACCTCATTGAGTTAGTATACACTTTGTACTTATTTATATGTGTACGCGTTATTTCACTAGATGGAGTATAAGTCCACTGAGGCCAGGCACTTTCATTTTTGCCTTTTTGCCAAAGACAAAGCAGGCCTTAGCATAGGGTGGCACACAGTAGGTCAGCTGGGCAATAAATATTTATTATCTACCATGTGTTAGGCAATGTGCTAAGTGCTGGGAATAGTAAGAGGAAAAAAGGCAAAAAGACAGTCCTGGCTCTCAAGGAGCTCAGCCTAACAATGGGGACAATATGCAAACAGCTAGGTACCAACAGGATATGTACTAGATAAAGTGGAGATAATTAACAGAGGAAGGGCACTAGCATTGAGGATATCAGGAAAGGCTTCTTGCAGAAGGTAGGGGTTTAGCTGTGTCTTAAAGGAAGCCAAGAAGCAGTGATGAGGAAGGAGAGTATTCCAGGCATGGAGAGAAGTCGGTGAAAATGTCCAGATTCCAGGGCCTTGTGACAGGGACAGCAAGAAGGAAAGTGTCACTGGATCTCAAAGTATGTAGTATTAAATAAATGTTTGTTGGTAGATTGATCAATGGACTACAAGCTAATATACATCAACTCAGCAGCCAGAAGAGACAATACTATCTATCCAAGGCATCACTAAGAAAGTCAGTGTCCAGAACAAGGAAGAAATAGTTCTATGATATATACTCAGCTGAGGTCTGGCCATATCTGGGGTACTGTGTTTAATCCTGGGCACTCCTTTTTGGGAAATACTTAGACAAGCTGGAGTATGCCCAAAAGAGGATGAAATATCCAGATGAGAGGAGTGAGAACATGCTTGGAAGAAACCAGAGATGTTAAACCTGGAAGGGATATGATAGTATTTGAAGGACTCTTATAGAAGCATATAGAAGAAAGATAAGACATGCATGTTCTACTTGGCCCAAGGAGATATAACTAGGAGCAATAAGTACAAGTTGCAGAGAGGAAAAATTTTAATTTACGTAGGGAAAAACAACTTTTTAATTAGAGCTATCCAAAGATACCCGTGGGCTACCTTAAAATAACAATTAGCATTCATAGAACACTTTAAAGTTTACAAAGTGTTTTACAAATATTTCATTTAATAATCACAACTCTAGGATATAGGTGCTATCATTAACCTCACTTTATAGATGAGGTAGCCAGAGGTTAAGTGATTTGACCAGGGTCACACAGCAAGTAACTGAGGCTACATTTGAACTCAGGACTTCTTGACTACAGGTCCAACACACTCCATACACTGTGCTACCTGATTCTAAGAAGTAACAGAATCCTCTTTCATTGGAAGTCTTCTAAAAAATCCTGGATGACCACTTGTGAGGTATGTCATAGAAGAGATTAATTCATGTAGGGGTTGGATGAGATGATCACTGATCTCCCTCCCAACTCTGACATTCTGTGACTCTGCAATATACTCTAAAGCATAATAAAGTGACTAAGTATTTACTATCAGGTTACAAAAACCAAAACATTATTTTAGTCTTGCACCATTAAACAATGGGACCAATGATGGAAATAAAGGACAAAACAAGATAATTAGGGTTACCTCCTTCACCATTGATCAGGAATAGAAGGAACAGAATAAATTTGTATTCACTTTTTATTTCTGTCCAGTTGTCCCTAGGGCAGGTAGGTGGCACAGTGGATGGAGTGCTGGACCTAGAATTAGGAAGACTCATCTGAGTTCAAATTCGGCCTCAGACACTTACTAGCCGTATGACCCTGTGCAAGTCACTTAACCTGTTCGCCTCAGCTTCCTCATCTGTAAAATGAGCTAGAGAAGGAATGGCAAACCACTCCAGTATCTCTGCCAAGAAAACTCTAAACAGAGTCACAGAGAGTTGGACACAACTGAAAAATGGCTTACCAACAATAACAACAAAAGTTGCCCCAACTTCCTTTTCTCGTTTATTCTGTTACGTTCCCACCTCCTCGGGACTATAGCTACAAGACACCAAACTTGACAGGCTGTCATTTGGCCACTTGACAAGAGTTTTCATGTCAAACATATATCAATTCTATAAGAAAATATTAAAGCAATGATTTTCACTGAACTGATTCTAAAACAACTATCTGATCCCACTTGCTCATGACCAAGAATGTATATACTCCACTCCAAACTAGAAAGAAGTCATAAATAGAAACACCACCTGTCAAACAACTCACTTCAGAATCACTCTCTCCTTAATCTTAAGCTCTCACTCCTAACAAACACACAGTGGCTTTCAAAGTCAATGATTTCTTCAAATGTCCATTCTAACTCCTTACTTCAACCTTTTTGAAAATATAGCCAGTCTTTCTCAAAAAAAGAAGAGAGAATTATTTGAATAGGTAGGAAGGTAAATAGTTTACTAATGGGAAAAGCACTTGACAGAGGTAAAAGATATGGTTTCAAGAAATAACTCCACCACTACTCATATTCCGACCTTGGGAAATACACTTCATCTCTGACCCTGAATTAACTCATCTATAAAATAAGATGAGTTAAACTAAATAATCTCGAAGGTCCCTTCCAGATCTAAAATTCTTTATTAGCAGATCCCATTCAATTTTATAATTGCTATAAAACTTGGTTAACTTGTTCTTAATTAATTGGGGGTTAGAATCTCCAAGATTGAAGTTGTTGAAGATAATAGAGGTAATAACCAGGATCCAAATCCTCTTTTAATTTCCAACCACTAACTATTCCCATTTTAGAGTGAAAATAATATAAATAAAGTAATGTCTTTAAAATAACCTTCCACTAAGAGATTAATGGCATCCAGACTGAATTCCCTGATAATGTGATAGCATGAGATAATGAGATAGCATGATAATGAGATAGCATGCTACCAAAGTGTTAGGCAGCCTTTACTTTTGGCATCATACTCATTCATATTTCATTTCTATTTAACCATTAAAGTTCAAAGGGTAAAAAAGCAGAAGAAATTACATTATTATGTACCCTCTTTTCTTCTCAAACCAAAATGCCAATTAATCATGATAATAAGAAATCAGATATAAATTTGAAGTAAAAAATACTAAAACTGCTCCACCTAAAAACATAACCAACCCACACATACAAAAAGCATATTACCAAAATAACATGTTATAATAATTGTTACTCCACACATTTTTAATTACTGGGGTGTTATCATCTGAAGCCAGATTCAATTAGAGCCATGATTCACTCTTGAATGACTATCATAACACCTTATATGTGTATATCCTTTTCTGTCATGTTTCAAAGGGTTTACACATCTATATTTTGATTTAATCTTCACAACCAACAATCCTGTAAAGTAACATGTGCAAGTACTATCATTGCCATCCTACACAAAAGGAAGCTGCTAAATAGAGAATTGAGTGGCTGATCCCCACCCAAAGTCAGGGCTAAAATTTATATTTTTTGACTCTTAGACCAGTGCTTAAAATTCTGTTATGCTATGATTTCCTTTATACTAGATGATACTACTTGTTAAAATTGCATTGGGAAATGAAAAGACTCAAATTATCAGGAAATTTTTTATCTGTTATTACAGAACAATGTTCAAAATTGTTTTCCATGTTTAATTGGAAATATTGCGTTTGCTGTAGGAATATGCGTCCTTCAAATGAAGCATGCTGTAATTGAAGGCTCAATCTCACAAAGTTTTAATTAGCCATATCAACTACCTCAAAGTTAAGTCACAACTTTACTTCTATATTTAGAATAGTAGATTGGAAAATGAAAGTAAAGTAAAAACAAAAGATATCAATAAAATTTTTCTTGAAGAAAAAAGTAGTATAGATGAGCTCTAAATCTGAAAGATGATAGAATGAAAGCAAGTTTTCCTTAGAGGGAGGTTATTTTACAGGTTCATTCCCTGCTGTCCTCTTACCTACCCACATTCCATCCATCTTTTAAACCCTTTAACTAATCTGACCATCCACTCAAAATATTTTCCTGTATTCCTCCTACCTTTTACTGCTAACCTTAGAAAAAGAGAAAAAGCACTCTACACTCATTACCTCTACTGTCCCACCTTCCACTCACTTTTCAGCCCCTTACAATCTGGCTTCCATTCCCACTACTCAACTGAAACCTCTCTCATGAAGGTCACTGATTATTTCTTAATGACTAAATCCTTTTTCTCAATAGCCTTTTCTACATATCCTTTCTTCTTGATCTTTATGCAGCATTCGATGCTTAAACTTCCTCCTTCAAGAATCTAGATACTTTTTCTTCTCTTGGTTTTCTTCACACCAAATCAAATTCAAAGGTAAACTGAGGCCACTAAACCATACATAAGGATCCCTGCATATTGACTTAGTTTTCAAATGTAAGATTATCAATGTTTGATTGTATTTTCACTTATTTTGTTAAATATTTCCCAATTACATTTTAATCTGGCTCTGGCGGGAACCTTGTAAGCAATATACAGCCAGTGGGCCAGCAGAGTGTTTAACATCTCTGCATGAACTGCTTTATAGTGATTTTCTTTCTATATCCAAAAGATTTTTCTCGGTCACCTTTGTAAAATCATTATATATTTCTTTCCCCTACTCACTTTCACTGTCATCTCTCTCTCTCTCTTTCTCTCTCATTGTCTTTCAACATCACTCAAGGAGATCCTAGATTAGAGGATGAGGTCATACAAGGAGAGGAATTCTCTCTGCGATCTGTCAATTTTAAATCAACAATAAAGTGAGGAGGTTTTTGTCTCGTATATTTGTTTGAAGATCACAAATTTAAATTTATTCTATTTTTTGAACTTTTTAGTTATTTCAGTACAGGCTTCATAAGCCATGATGCCATGTCTCACAAAACTCATGAATGAATGAATGAATGATTGAATGAATGAATGAATGGGTGAATGAATTTAAACAATTTAGCAAAATAGCAAATTATAAAAGTAAATTACAATTTGTATTTTATTGCTCTTAATATAATACAGTGTTCACATCTTTTAGCACCTAAAAATAAGTCTGATCATGAAATAAATGATTCCCGCAGAAGAGTTTTAAACCTTCCTCAGAAAAGAGTGCTATATTTTCAACTTTCCAACCAAGCCCACTCAATAAGTGTGGTCTAATACTCAAAATATATAGGGAACTTACACAAATATAACTTTAAGATTAAAACTGCACTAAGATTTTTGGGGAATTCTATATAATATCAAGCATCATTACTCAATAGATGAGTAGTCAAGGGACAGAAAGTTTCCCCCCAAAATAAGATGGAAGCTCTAAATAACCATTAGAAAACATACTACAAATCACCAGTAGTAAGATAAATACAAATCAAAACCTCTCTAAACTTTCACCTCACCTTATACAAACTGGCAGAGATGAAAAAATATAGGAATAGTCAATGTTTTAGGAGTTATAGGAGAACACACACACTGATACTCTCTATTTGTGGAACTGTGAAATGATCCAATAAGTCTATATTTCAATTTGGAATTATACAAGGACTTTGTCCAAGCAAGCCTACCCTTAAGGATGTCAAAAATAGAAAAAAGGTCCAAAATATTTGCAAATATTCTTAATAACAATGTGTGGTAGAAAAGAAGTGGAAATAAATTAGATACTCATTGATTGACTCAAAAAACTATTTTATAGCAAATTAAATGGAATATTATCAAATAATATAAAATGACAAGTATAAAGAACTAGAGAAATGTGAGATGATTTGTATAATCAAATACAGAGTGAAATAAGCAAAATCAAGAAACAAAATACAATTACTGCTACAATGTAAATGAAAAGATCCCTAAAAAGACATTGAACTCTGAGTAATGGAAAAACCAATGGTCTTGAAGATGGCATAACAAAACATACCTTTCTTCATTCATGGCTCAGATGTAAACACTACTAGCACAGAATGTTGTATACATTGTCAGACAAGGTTTCCATATTAATTTTTTGCTTAATTGTTTTTCTTTGTCATGAGAAAAGGTTTAGTCTGGATGGAAGGGGTTAGAAGAGACTGTGATGTGATGACAAAAGGCATCAATAAAACTTTTTTTAAAAAAGAAGAAACTTGCCTATTCTGGTTTATCTACATAGGTCCTAATAGAGATTAGTTGTCATAGGTATTTTTAACCAGGATTTTCATATTTTATTACCATATTTAAATCTAATTTAACCAATTTGCCCTTGAAAGCCTTAAACAATGTTCAGTGAGGCATGAATTCCCCTAAAACTTAAAAAGCAGATACTGTGCATCTTAAAATAGAGTAACAGAAGAAAGGTCATAGCAACAAATCTGTGAAAGAAATTTACAATGAGGAAAGTCAAATAAAATCAACTATTCCACTGTAACTATAGGCTTTATACACTTGGAAATGTTATTTTCTATGGAACAGGAAAAATTCATGTGTGTTTTGTTATGAATTATTGCAATAAGTCCTTAAAATAAAGCTACTTGTAAATAACTTTTATATTATTTGTGTATATATGTATGTATATCTAACATATACACATAAATATTTGTTGTTGTTCAGTCATTTCTGACTCTTCGTGATCCCATTTGGGGATTCCATCGCAAAGCTACTGGAATGGTTTGCCATACACACACACACACACACATATGAATATACACACACACACACAAGTATACACACACACATATATACACATATATGTATGTATGCATGTATGTATATATAGTACATATACATATATATATGCCCAAACCTATGATTTTATGATTTTGTTGATGTAGGGTCATTAGAGAACTCATAGTGAAGAAGTGCAAATCTGCAAATTATAGTCTTAGAGGATCACCTGAGACACTGAAAGATTAAGTGACTTGCCCAGAGTCACGAAGCCACTATATGGCAGAAATGGAATTTGAATTCAGACTCTTTACCCACTTATACTAAGTTGACTCTATAAAGTTCTATTATTTAGTTGAAAGAGTGAGAAAGAGGAGAGAGAGAGAGAGATGGTAGAGGAATTTTAATTATGAATTTGACAGACATCAATAAAAATAATCATTTCCACATATATATGGGGCAATGAACAGAAAACCAGACTTCCCAAAGCATACTATATCATAAATTAATTACCAAAGATAATAAACTCAATGTAGTGATGAGGCACAATGGCTAAGATAACACATAACTTGTTAGGTGATGATGGTCCAACCTTTTGACCTGATTGATGATATTGTTTCTACACCCAAGTATTATCTTCATTTTGAACATTGACTAAATAAATGTTTATGAAATCAATTTAAACATATTACTAATATAACTTTATCCATAGCTTTATTAAATAACTTTTGTCAGTGTGCTGCATTTAGGGAAGTTACCAGCTGTTGTTTGACATTAATGGAAAAAACTGGATCCATGCTATGCTTCAGAACACAAAAAAAAAATCTATATGATAATATGATACTCTCTGGGAGCATCTTCTGTAGTTTTTAGCATCTAAAAGGAAAAATCAAGCTTCCTTCTGGAAGCTGGAAGATCATGTCATTTCATCAAATATTTTCCTTAATAAAGTTGGAATGTACTTGTGTTTCACATAATTAATCATTAAAATGTCAGATATGCCATTCCTTTTCCTTACATTTCAGTACATTCAATGTCCTTCAGTTTATTGTGATTTAAAAAAAAAACAATTTTTAGGAAGAGTTCAAATAATAAAATATCAGCCAATATCTGATACTAGACAGTATCTGCCAATATCTGATACTGGACAATGCTGTAGAGTTATAATGCCACATCAGAAAAAGATAGCTCTTTTCTTTGTAGCTGGACATAGGCTTTATATTAAAAACAAAACTGGGAAATGGGGGGGTGCTACATTTTATTAATTTCTTCTCAAATGAAACCATCTGGAGAAGTATAGGAAAAGCAAGCTCCCATTTCAAGTATTTGAAGAAAATCACACCGTGTATTCCAAATGTTAAATCCACTCATCTTCCACCTGTTGTTACATTCAGACAGCTGCTACTATGGACAATATCTTCTTAATTAGCAGAGTAAATATATGAATGCAGGATTATTTCAATGATAAGATAACAAAAGGGATTGAGTTTATTTTTGTTTTATTTTGTTTTTTAGCAACCTCAGCCTTTACATTTTTTGAGGAGGGTCATGCTACTCATGCATCATCAGTATAGATGAGGTGAGTTTATCTTCCAGTACTGGTAATGGATTGTTGTGCTGTTCACAAAGACCTTATTATTATTGTTATTAAACCTACAAATGCTCTAATTTCTATTATTTTACAGTCTCATCCTCATTAGTGCCTACATAAATATTATCATGGAGACAGATGTCAAATTTATATCAATGTTCAAAAAACAGGTTTTAACATCTTTTTCAAAGTAAATTCATGATGTTATACTTTTTGTTCTGAGTGAAGACACAGTTAATAAGTAGTTCCACATAAAGGTAATGGGTAAATTTTGAACCGCTGATGTTAATTTACTATTTAGAGATCAAGTTTTCTTATTTCATGTCAGCATTAGAACTCAATCTACTTGGAATCATACTTTAAAACTGTTCACTATGAAGTAGAACTCAGTGTGAAGCAGATTCATTTTGGACCCCAATAAAACGATTTAGTTAATGAAAGGCTGAAAGGCAATCTCCTATTACAGCTGATTTCACAGCACAAACCCTCAGGAAAACAAATTAACAAGGCTTAAGCAATAGAAATTGAGGCTGACAGATACAAGGCTCACATATGCTAACATTTTTGAGGTCCAAAGACACGAATACCAATAACACTATTCAGAAGTCAATGGAAATGCTAAAGTGAAGTATGCCATTTTCCCAGAGGTATTGCAGAATCATCAGGCTTGAGGGAACTCTGAGTGATCCATTCCAACTCCTGAATTCATATAAGACTATACCTATACTATTCCAGATCAGTAAGAATCCATGCATTCCAAAGTCCAATCATCCTGTCACGAACTTCTTTTAAAATCTAATCTAAGCAAAAAAAGAAAAAAAACAAACCTTCAACAAGTTGCTTGTATGTCATTCAGACGCTCAGTCAGAGTGGTGCAATGCTGTGGTGTTAAACTTAGGAAGAAACAGGGCCACTAAACCAAACATAAGGATCCCTGGGGGCCATAGATCAACTTATAAAACGACACATGATTATATGATTCTTTTTTTTATTAATACATCAACACATTAGAATCAGATAGAAACTACATTTTAATCTCATGCAAGCCACACTCGGGAGTGCTGTGGGCCATATGCTGCTGGATGTTCGATATCTCTGGTATAGTGTAAAAAGTCCTAAACTTTGGAATCAGCAAATTTTAGTTCTAATCCCAGCTCTGTCAATAATGAGTTACTTAACCTGGGGCAAACCACCCCTGAGTTTCCCTCTCTGTAAATGGAGCTGGACTAAATGATCTCTAACATCCCTCTCAGATCTGACATTCTTTAGTCTAATTTATTATGCATATAAACAGCACTTTAGTCTCTCACAGTTCAGAGTAAATTACTTAAAGACACAGGGCTATAACAAGGGTGAGGCAAATTAGGCACTTCCTGTTAGTACTCAAAGAGGCATAGAAAATATGTAAAATATGCATCTACTATATCAAGCATGCCATTAGGCTAGAAGGACACAATTTTATATTCTTGCCTCTGGTGTAAAGTTAGCTAGTTTAGTGCTGTGAAGACCATTACTGAGCACTTATATCAGCCGTTTCTCTTTCAAGTGTAATCATTATCTTTCTTTTGCTCTTTCCTCGTGTCTCATCTTCCAATCTCTTCTCCTTGGGACTCATCTCTGAACCTGCTAAAAGTTGTTCTTGATACACTTATCGAAAGTCAGCTTGTTAGGTTCTAGTTAACCTTTCAGGAAGACTAGTGTACTGGCTGTTTTATTTTAAAATTTCAATTCATAGAATCACTAAATGCTAAAGTTAGGAGGGGCATTAAGGATCCAACTCCCTCATTTTGTAGAAAGAGGAAACTGAAGCCCAGATTTGGGAAGGAAGGAAGGAAGGAAGGAAGGAAGGAAGGAAGGAAGGAAGGAGAAAGAAAAAAGAGACATAAAAGAATGAAAGAAAAGAAAGAGAGCTGTGTTATTCACTAATGTGATGTCTCTAGAAATCAAAATAGAAACAATATCCATGGTTCTTCCTTAGTACTAATAAACAGTTTCCACCACTTACTGCTGCCCAGTCTATAAGCATCTAGGGATCTAATATAATTGGGTTTGGAGATCCATTGAAAGTTATAATGTATCATTCTAGGCATTACATGTGTATAGTTGAGGGGGGGAGGTTTAACAGCTGAAGAAAGGATCCCCTTGAAAAGAATAATCATGTTTTACAGAATCAGAAAACAGTCTAACTACAGTCCAAATATTTTTCCTAAGATAGAGAAGACACCAACAGCTGATTTTCCAAAAAGCCATCCACATCCTTCAATGTAACTGTGTTTATATAACAGTTGCCATAAACTCTAATTGGCTGAGATCTCCCAGATTTAACATGATTAGGGGGAAGATGCTCAGAGCTAAATATGCTGAGTCAAGATGCTCTTAAGTTTCCCTCACAGGCTTCTGGAAGCACATCATGGAATAGAACTCTTCCGAAATAGTCATTTTTAAATATAGCTTTCTCTTTGAGGAAGCTTATTTAAGCTAAAAAGTCTCAAATACTATGTAAATACTGATAGAAACTGTGTCCTGTTAGATCACATGAAATCTTCACACACAATAGAACACAATTTGGTACATTTGCTGAATGCAGTACCAAAATAAATAAATAAAAGAAGTGTGTACCATGTAAAATCAGGAGGCCTCCCTCTCTTTCATCTCAGACACACCCTGATGAGTATTCATTCAACTTGGCTTCATTCCAAGAGTTCTAACGGATTCATTCATCTCTCGATTATCCATAGATATAATACAGTTTTAGACTCCTCCCCAAACTAAGCTTTTACCACAGTAGCAAAACAAAATGATTTGCAATTCATTGCCGCTTTCTTTGTCTCCCTATCCTCGCGTAGAGGCACTAATGAGCAGGAAGGAAGATGACTCAAAGGTGGATAGCAGGAGGGAGGAGGATGAGGAAAAGAAGAAAGGGGCTTGGATAATTCAATGGCTGAATAATTAGTTTTTAAATAATCAAGAGTTGGATGGAGAGACAGCACCAACCCTCTCCTCCTGCTCCCTCCCCCAACCCCATCACCATCCTCATTAAAGTTAAAAGCAGAATCCTTTTTCCTTGAGATCCCAAACCTTATGCAGGATATGTCAGATCCATAGTGAGAATAGAAATGACAACCCCAAAGAGAGAGCTGTGAGTCATCTAATGATGGTTTCCACTCACTGGGGTCTCTGTTTTTCTCTGATCATGCCTTGTTTATGTGATCTATAATATAACAGGAAATATATTTCTCTTGAAATCTTGTTTGTTATTGGATCTTGGGCTGGTTTTTTTTTCATCTTATTTTTCAGATCAGACCCTAATCATTGTAAGAGTTGGCCAGTTTAAGATCTCAGGCACTTAAATAACAAATTAAAACTTCTTAGCTTGGCATGTATGACTCACCACAATCTGGCATCATCCTACTTTTCTACCTTTATTTCATCCTGCTTTACTTTGTGTTCCAATCTGCTGTTCTCTGATTGTGTCATGCCATCTGATAGCACAAAAGGATCCTTTACCAAGAATGCACTCAATTCAAATCACTGAGCTAGGCACTAGGGCAGGAACTGTCTTTTGCCTTTCTTTGTATTATCAACACTCAGGACAGTGTCCAGCACACAGTAGGTCTTAATAAATCTGACTAACTGACAAAAAGAAAACAGTCTCTGCCATCAGGCGCTTACTTTCTACCAGGAGGGATACATGTGGCGCAGAAGTCTGGGTCAATTTGGCCAAGTGTTCTTGTCCCTGCCCTGCGGTGGAGACTTTGGCCACAGGGAGGACTAGCTAGTCTCCCAAGGTAACCTCAGACTCCCATTTCCGGAAGTCCTTAAAGCTCTGGATTTAGCCACTTTTCAAAAATGGAAACAATTGAAATAATGGTCTCACAACTTTATAGAAAAACTAACCTCAGTTAATTTTTTGGGAAGTAGCTCCATAAAGGTTCAGAATTCGGAGCCACAGAATGTGGCTCTGCTATTCAATTTCTATGTAACCTTAGGCAAGTCGTTCAGACAGCAAGGTGGCAGAGTGGACACTGTTTCAGAGAACTCAGGAAGACCTAAAAACAGATCCTGCCTCAGACACTGAACAAGTCACTTAACTTCTCTCAGTTTCATTTTCCTCATCTGTAAAATGAGGACCACCTATCTCAGAGACCTGTCATGAAGACCAAATGAGATAAAATAGGTAAAGTGCTTGGCAAACCTAAAAGTGCTGTATAAATTCTGTTTCCTCATCTTTAAAGTGACTGAGTTATAGTAGATGACTGCAAAGATCTTTTCCATCTCTAATTCTATGATCCTAATTGTACATACATTTTCTTCTTTGTCTCTTGTTGACAATCTTCTTAATTTAAGAACTCACTCAGTGTCATATCTTCCATGACACCTTTCTTGATCACTGATCTCCTCTGACAGCAATTTTCCTATCTTCAAGTTTTCTTTGAGTACTTTATCTAAATCTCTGTTTTGTCCCTTACATTCTATCTTGTAGTATCCTTATTTGTGTGTGTTGCATAAATTAATAAACAAGTGGCCCTTTAAAATTTTATTTTATTGACAGCACTTTGTACATAGTAGGTGATTTATAAATACTGGTTGAATTGAATTGAAATATAGTTATCAAGACATAGAATCTAGATGACTCTATGACCCATTAAGTGGACTGAATATATTCAACTGGCCATCTTTGACCTCATACAGATAGTCTTGAATCCTGGTCTGATCAATAGAAACCATTGAAGGGGGATCCCCAAATTCCTAGAATGATACAGTCTTAAAATAATTTCACCCAATATGAATAGTTCTGTTAAATGGGTTGAAATTATGATTAAAAAAGAGAATGCCACCAGGTGCCTCATTTAAGGAGAGGACTAATAGATAACCCAGGTTAGTAGGGGTTATTGACCAGAGATCCCAATTTCTATTGACTTGTCTCTTTAAGATTTTGATAACTGTATTCAATGTACTTGCTTTCTAATGTATTTGATGTGATGCATTTAAAAAAGTCTTCTGAGAAAGTGTTCATAGTTTTTTTCTAGACACTGCCAAATAGGTCTGTGAGACAAACAAAGGTTAAGAACTACAGGATAAGAAGTTTGGGGCCAGTCACTAGATTTCCAGAAAAGAAAAACTGGCTCTTCTCCTTCTGTTTCTTGGTCACAATAAGTATCTTATGCAGACATTCAACAGAATATCTTCTAAAACAGTCAACCCCCTTGTGCTCCACATGAAAAGGCCAGTCCTGAGCAAACTGAAATGGACAGTTGGTCTTCTGTGTTCCCAATTTCCCCTCTCTTATATCTTAATGTAAATTTAAGTTAGCATAAGTTTCAGGCACTATGATACATCTCCCTGGAGTACACTTAATTTAAGCCATATTTCTTTGTGGGAAAAGCTTTGGTCCATGTAAAACTTAGGAAAGAAATACCTTTCAAATAATAATAGTTGACATTATAGAGTGTTTTGAGACCTATACAGCACTATATATGTATATATGTTATGTATGATATATGTATATGCAATGTGTGAGATATATATAACATATAACATATATACATATTTTCATCTGTCACTCTTCTACTTAAGTGGGGGACCCTATGGCACTCTTTTTTTTTAAATCCTAACTCTTACACATTGCATAAGACAAGCTATGTTGGATGATATTATTTGAAATCCTTTTGTTGTGCTAGGAATTTGAGGATTCCCCCCCACAAGAAATGGTTTATACTGATCAGACTAGGACTCAAGACTATATACATGAGGTCAAGCATGGTCAGTTGAGTATACCTAGCCCACTTAATGGGTCATAGGGTCATACAGACCATATATCTAGATAACTATGGTTCAAATTGACTTAATCAATATTTATAAATCATCTAGTATATGCAAGGTGCTGTCAATAAAAAAAATATTTTAAAGGGCAGCTTGTTTCTTAATTGGGGATATGCAACACATACACACACAAATAAGGATACAAGATAGAATATAAGTGACAAAATAGGGGAGGCAGAGCCAAGATGGAGAAGTAAAAGCAGTGACTTGCTTGAGTTCTTCCCCAAACCCCTCCAAATACCTATAAAAATGGCTCTAAACAAATTCTAAAGCAGCAAAACCCACAAAAAGACAGAGTGAAACAAATTTCCAGCCTAAGACAACCAGGATGGTTAATCAGAAAGGTATATCACACTGGGCTCAGAGAAGAGCACAGTTTGGCACGGGCATGCAGTTAAATCAGGCTTCAGGGACCTGGAGCAGGCCTCAGAGGACTGAATCATGGGCAGCTGTGGTGGTTTCAAGAACTCTCAACCTACGAACACCAAAGACAACTTAGAAGGTCAGTGGGAAAAGTCTGTGTCTGTGGTGAAAGAGAGAAGTGCGGTGGTCTCATCTCCAGTCCCCAAGCATGCCCACGGGGCAGCGGCTGCTTCTTGAGCTTCTGGCCCACAGACTGAGGGGGAATCAAGTGGCTGATCAGAGGGGGATTGCAGAGATCTCTTTGCTGATGCAGGATTCTCTTGCTTTGCCCGTGCTTAGATCTGGGTCATAGTTCTGGGTGGAGGTCCTGGGGCAAGGAAGAGCTGTGGCATGGTGGAACTTATAGTGGTGGTGGAAAGGAAATCCTCCTCACGGTTCCAAGACAGAAAAGAGTGCTTGTGGTCACTCACAGACCAGAGCACAGGCCAGGAAAAGAGTAAACACCTTGCCCTTGGTCATAGCACCTTGGAAGAACTGAAAACTTACAGGTCCCTAGAAGTATCTCTGAAAACAGTTGTACAAACCCCCGAAGCTTGGGACAGTACATTTTCCACACTGGAAACAGACCCTCTACCTTAACAAAGAGTTTAGAACTCAAGTAATTAGTTGGGATCATGAGCAAGCAGCACAAAAAGAGTCAGACAATAAAATCTTACTTTGGTGACAAAGAAGATCAAAATATACAACCAGAAGAAGACAACAAAATCAAAGCTCCTACATCCAGAGCCTCCAAGAAAAATATGAATTGGTCCCAGGCCTTGGAAGAGCTCAAAAAGGATTTTGAGAAGCAAGTAAGAGAAGTAGAGGAAAAACTGAGAGTGATGCAAGAAAATCATGAAAAACAAGTCAACAGCTTGCTAAAGGAGACCCAAAAAAATACTGAAGAAAATAACACCTTAAAAAACAGCCTAACCCAAATGACAAAAGAGGTCCCAAAAGTCAATAAGGAGAAGAATGCCCTAAAAAGCAAAACTGGCCAAATGGAAAAGGAAGTCCAAAAGCTGACTGAAGAAAATACTTCCTTAAAAATTAGAATGGAGCAATTGGAAGCTAGTGACTTTATGAGAAATCAAGACACTGTAAAACAAATCCAAAAGAATGAAAAATTAGAAAACAATGTGAAATATCTCATTGGAAAAACAACTGACCTGGATCCAGGAGACAGAATTTAAAAATTATTGGACTATCTGAAAGCCATGATCAAAAAAACAGCCTAGACATCATCTTTCAAGAAATTATCAAGAAAAACTGTCCTGATATTTTAGAACCACAGGGCAAAATAGAAATTGAAAGAATCCAACAATCACCTCCTGAAAGAGATCCCCAAAGGAAATCTCCTAGGAACATTGTAGCCAAATTCCACAGTTCCCAGGTCAAGGAGCAAATATTACAAGCAGCCAGAAAGAAACAATTCAAATATTGTGGAAACACAATCAGGATAACACAGGATTTAGCAGCTTCTACATTAAAGGACCACAGGGCATGGAATATAATATTCTGGAGGGCAAAGGAGATAGGATTACAGCCAAGAATCACCTATCCTCAGGGTAAAAAATGGTCATTGGGTAAAATAGGAGACTTTCAAGCATTCTTGATGAAAAGACCAGAGCTGAACAGAAAATTTGACTTTCAAATACAAGACTCAAGTGAAACATGAAGAGGTAAACAGGAAAGAGAAATCATAAGAGACCTAGTAAGGTTGAGCTGTTTACACTCCTGCATGGAAAGATGATATTTGTAACTCATGAGACCTTTGTCAGTATTAGGGTAGTGAGAGGGAAAAACATATGTATGTATAGATAGATAGATAGATAGATAGATAGATAGATAGATAGATAGATA
>NW_020954557.1:12564897-12570764 GCF_900497805.2 Vombatus ursinus
ATAGATAGATAGATAGATAGATAGATAGATAGATAGATAGATAGATAGATAGATAGATAGAGGGCACATGGTGAGTTGAAGATGAAGGAGTGATATCTGGAAAATAAAATTAAGGGGATGAGAGAGGATTATACTGGGAGAAGGAGAAAGGGAGAGGTAGAATGGGGTAAATTATCTCACATGAAACAGACAATAAAAGGCTTTTACAGTGGAGGGGAAAAGGGGGAAGGTGAGAGGGAATGAGTGAATCTTACTCTCATAGAACTTTGTTTAAGGAGGGAATAACATACACAATTGGGTATGGAAATCTATTTTACCCTACAGGAAAATAAGGGGGGAAAGGGACAAGAGAGCAGGGGGATGATAGAGGGGCGGGCAGATTGGGGGAGGGGATAATCAGAAGCAAACACTTCTGAGGAGGGACAGGGTCAAAAGAGAGAATAGAATAAATGGGGGAGGCGGGATAGGATGAAGGGAAATATACTTAGTTTTTCACAACATGACTGCTATGGAAGTGTTTTGCATAACTACATGTGTATAACCTGTATCAAGTTTCTTGCCCTTTCAATAAGGGTGGGTGGGGAGGGAGTAAGGGAAAAAACTTGTAACCCAAAGTTTTAAAAACACACGTTAAAAAAATAGTTTTCACATACAACTGGGAAATAAGAAATACAGGAAATGGGGTATTAACATATATCCTGCCCTATAGGAAAATAGAAGGGGAAGGGGATAAGAGAAAGGGGGGTAGAGATAGAAGGAAGGGCAGATTAGGGAAAGGGGTATACAGAATGCATGCCATCTTCGGGTAGAGGGAGGGATGAGATGGGGAGAAAATTTGGAACTCAAAATCTTAGGGAAGTGAATATTGAAAACTAAAAATAAATAAATTTTTAAAAAAGAAAAAAGATAAAACAGAGATTCATATAGTATAATATATTCAGATAACACAAATACATACATTATATATAATGTATAATCTCATTTGATCTTCACAACAACCCTGTGATATAGATATTGCAGTTAACTATATATTGATAGATATGGAGATTGAGAATCAGAGAGGTTAAGTGACTTGTCTAGGGCAACACAGTTAGTAGGTGTCTGAGGAAGGATTCAAATCTAAACCTTCCTGAATCCAAGTCTCTCCCTGTATCCATTATACCACACTGCCCTATGGGAATATCCTACAAAAGGGAATCACTAAGATAGCTCTGGTAAAGGAAGCAACAGTAGTCCTAAAAAGGAAAAGTTCATCTATAATGGAATGGGAAGGGGGGAAAGAACTAATTTGATTATTTGGTAACTTAACAAAGTAAGCCATTGACCTTATTTCTCCTCACTCCTCACCCACACTTTCCTGCTATTCTCCAACAATGTAACAAGGCACAGGAGATACGGAAAAGTGTAATATTGTCAGGGGTAAACTACACATTCTCCAGAAGTCTTCTGAAATGCCAGAAGCAGTAGGGACAAAATTTAGAAAAGCAAACAGGATCTTCTTTACAGGGGTCCCACAACAATAGCTCAACCTGACTCTTATCCTATCCTGGGTCAGTGACTTTAACAGTAAAGCAACTGAAAGCATCCAAATAACCAGCAGAAACATCCCTGGGGTTGGGTAAGCACAGACAATTGCTTCAGCCCAAGTTTCCCAGGGACTCCTACTTCAAAGACAGGGAAGTCAGAACTGTAGGCACAGAAGTTCTGCATGAAGGGTTAAAGAGAGAACTCACTACCTAGTAACACTAACTAGTACTGAGAAAAAGAGGCAGGGGGTGGACAGCTAGGTGGTGCAGGGGATAGAGCTCTGGCTTTGGAGTCAGGAGGACCTGAGTTCAAATCCGGCCTCAGACACATAACACTCACTTAGCTGTGTGACCCTGGGCAAGTCACTGAACCCCCAATCGCCTCACCAAAAAGCAAGAAAAAAAAAAGAGAGAGAGAGAGAGACATACATACATGGATAGACAGATAGATGGACACATACATACATACACAGATGGGTAGACAGGTAGATACATACATACACACACATGCGTACACACATAGATGGATAGACAGATAGATAGATTTTAAAATCTACCTAAGAAACTCATATAAAATAGAAGAGGGGTGTGATTAGCTGATGCCAAACACCCCTCAGGTTCACACTGCCCTGTGGTGACCCTTTTCCTTCCTTTCCTTCTTCAAAATTGCTCTTGATCATTTTAACTGAAATTTATACTACAACAGATCACTGAAGACATTAAGGGAGAAATGTCCTAAAGTGCAAATTTCCACAACAACTTGGGAATTAACTCTGAAGAAAAAAGGAACAAAAAAAAATTTGAAGAGGCAACAAACCAAAATGTTTCTCAGAAGGAAAAAAGACAGTGTGCCATTCTTTCTCCTGATATAGTAACCACTGAGAGTTATGAATTTCATTAATAAAACCAGAAGTCCATACCTGGAGCAGTCACCACTAGAAGTCACATGAGAGTTGTGGAGGTGGTGACCCATGGTGGGGGCTTTGATTCCCCACGGACAATTCTGTGTTGTCACTCAGCCAGTATTGATTGCTGAGGAAGCCAAACTGTTTGCAGCTCAGCTGATCTAGCTACTGATAAAAGCTGTTGTTTGGACAAGACACAGATCTGGAAAGACCTCCAGTTCTTTTTTTTAAAATTTGCAAAGCAGATCAAAGGTAAGAAAGAGTCAATAAATAAAGAGGTGTTGCATATAAAGAACTCCAAAAACAAAGTTCTTTTGCAGAATGAACTAGTAAGAAGGAATAAATGTGTGTATATATACATATATAGTATATGTATATATATGTATATATATACCAAATTAAGACTAATCTTAAGATTTCATTTTCAATTTTAACTCCATGTTTTCTACAGCTTCTGAGTCATCAAATACAAAATAAAATAACAACCATAACACTCATAATAGAATGCAAACCTGTCTTTCCTAAGATAGCAATCCAGGTTGGAGGTTGAAATACAGGCACATATGTGTATATACATGTGTGTATATATGTATGCATGTATACATGTATATATATATGTATTACTTGGTGAAGAATAAATCTATTTGGGCAGAGGCTCTAATGCTTTAAATTACACATTTTTCTCAAAAGACTTTTGATGAAACATAATAATTTAGAGGATTTTTTCACTGGCTTTTCAAAATGGATCTATTTAAATTAAAACATAGAAATGTGTGTGTGTGTGTGTGTGTGTGTGTGTGTGTGTGTGTGTGGTGAGCCTTAGATGCTGAAATGCCACTATCTTCTCTCAGCCCATTTAGACTGTGTGTGTTTCTATGGAGCAGTAGTAATGGATTTCTTTTTCACTCTAGGAACTCTACAACTGGTAAGTCATTTGCACAAATTACAGTATACCCTTTTTCGTAGATTCATCCCTGGGGAGTGGTAGCCCGCATCATCTCTGCCTTCCTCTACACCTACTGGCACTCAATGAAACATTTGTGGCTCAGGGCCAACTGGAGGAAGTGGAATTATCAAACAAACTAATTTGGATAATAAATTTTATTCAGTAACTTAATTCTAATTATATAATTTGTTCATTCATTTTCTCTATTTCCTTTCTGTTATGCAGTAATCATATACCTGCAGCTTTGAGATAGCAGGAAGGAGGGAAAGATGTAAAAAGTTTTTCTTGGAGCATGAAGGAAAAAGAAAAACACTCATTTGACTGATTAGCATTGAATTGGTATTCCTACTCTCTACCTCACCTTTCTACATTTGCCCAAATCTTTATTTTCCCTAACTAGGTCACCTCTCAGTTTTTCTCTCTGATAATTTGGATATACAAAATACCCATCCCCCAGTTGCCCTTTTATAATGTTTATATACTATCCAGATGCTAATGATTTAACCTGCTCTACCTCTACACACAAGGGTTCTTAACCTTTTTTGTTTCAGTCTGGGTGAAACCTATGAAGTCCTTCTCAGAATAATATTTTTAAATGCATGAAGTGAAATACATAGAATTTTAAAGGAAATCAATTATACTGAAATTCAGTTATTGATGTATTTAAAAAAAAAACAAGGGAGTGGACCCCAGGTTAAGAACTACTGCTCCCTATGGCAGACAATTGAGTGAATTAGACTTTCCAGAAAACTCACAAATATCTTCCATACCAAAACAATTCACAGACATGGTACTTGTAATATGTAATGGTCTGAAAGTGCCCAAGGGAAGAGGCTACCCCCACCAGTAGGAGTAAAGAACATACTGAATGGCCAAATAAAAACTATAAAAGAGGCCATCATAAGGAAATGTCTTCATCACATGAGCCCAAGAATCAATCAACAACTCATCAATCAATAAGCATTTTTTTTAAGTGCCTATCATACACCAATGCCTGAGCTAGATGCCAAGGATTCAGCAACAAAAATGAAACAATCTCTGCCCCCTAAAAAGCATATATCCTATCAGGGGAGACAAAATGTACATAAACATATACAAAATATGTGATCCCTAAAATCAGGGTAATTTGGAGAGAGTGTTAGTGGCTGGGGGGATCAGGAAAGGCTTTAGGTAAAAGGTGGTGTCCCTTGAACAGAGTTTTGAAGGAAACAGGATTATGAAAGGCAGAGATGAGGTGGGAGCGCATTCTAAGCATAGAAGACAGCAATGCAAAGGCATAGAGATGATAGATGGTATATCATTTGTGAAGAACAGTTTGCATGGAACAGAGAGAGCAAGAAGGGTGTTAATATGTAAGACTGGAAAGACAGATTGGGGCCAGGTTCGAAAGGTTTTAAAAGATAAACAAGAGAGTTTTTATTTGATCACGGAGACAGCAGGAATAATTAGAGTTTCCTGGGTCAGGGAATGACATAAGAAGACCTGTATTTTAGGAAAATCACTTTGGCAGTGGTATGTAGGCTGGATTGGAGAAGGGAGAAACTTGAGGTAGGACATATTACACTGTCCAGGAAATAGAGGTCCATTCAAGTGCTTTTCCAACCAGAGCTCATACAGAACCTTAAAATCCACGAAGGCACAAGATGCATGTAGCACATTATTACAAAACCTTCGGATTCATCTGCAAGTTCACCAGTAGAAGTATTCCTTCCAGTAATGTAAATTTCATTCCATCCCTATCCTCTCAACCTGTAAATCTCTTGTCTATATCCTCCAATAAGTTTGTCACAAAGGAGCTATCCAACATATTTAGAACCATCTATGATTTCTTTTGCTATCATGATGGTATTAGTAGAATACATGAGCTGTCCATCAGTTATCGCTCAATATTGTTATAGAAGAGATCCAGCACACAGTCCAAGTCAAGTAGGGATTTCCTATAGATGATGAAGTGCTTTGGTTTATAAATGGAATGATCTCCCTCCTCATCTCTGCCTTCTAGCTTCCTTGTCTTCTTTCAAGAGCCAATTAAAATCCCATCTTCTACAGAAAACCCTCTAAATACTAGTTCCTTCCCTCTATTGTTTATTTCTAATTTATCCTACCTAGTTTGGTTGCCAACAGTTATGTTCATGTGGTCTCCCTCATTAGATTGTAAGCTGCTTGAGATCAGAGACTATCTTTTACCTTTCTTTGTATCCCCAGTGATTAGTACAGTGCCTGAAACACAGTGTTTAATAAATGTTTATTTCCTGACTGAAATGACATTGTTCTACTTGTATCAATCCCCAAAACAAAGCAAAGATTCCAAAATTAGAGGTAAAATAATTCAAAATAATTCTGTATAACTATCCAAACAGGAAAAATCAAATGGATTAAGAATGCCTATTGTCCAGATTATAATATGCAGTTGAATAGACAACCTATAGAGTTATGTGTATATATAGATAGATAGATAGATAGATAGATAGATAGATAGATAGATAGATA
>NW_020954557.1:12570774-12702883 GCF_900497805.2 Vombatus ursinus
ATAGATAGATAGATAGATAGATAGATAGATAGATAGATAGATAGATAGATATGAGGAATTACAAATGAGCAATGAGCTGGGTGAACTCAGAATTGAACATATTGAGGACAGCAAGTTGGATTTCTTTGCAAAGTTTTGTGTTTATTTAATGGTTCCAATCTTCCCTCTGAAATAAATTTCTTTCTTTTTTTAATAAATTTATTTATTTTTAGTTTTCAACATTTACTTCCACAAGATTTTGAGTTCCAAATTTTCACCCCATCTCACTCCTCCCCCCACACCAAGATGGCATACATTCTGAACACCCCTTCCCCTAGTCTGCCTTCCCTTCTATCTCTCCCCCCCTTCTCTTATCCCCTTCTTCTTCTACTTTACTGTAGGGCAGGATAGATTTCTGTACCCCATTTTCTTTATTTCTTATTTCCCAGTTGCATGTGAAAACACTTTTTTTAGACATGTGTTTTTAAAACTTTGGGTTCCAAATTTTCTCACTTCCTCCCTCCCCACCCACCCTCATTGAAAAGGCAAGCAACCCAATATAGTTATACATGTGCAGTTATGCAAAACACTTTCATAGTAGACATGCTGTGAAAAACTAACTCTATTTCCCTTAATCCTATCCCGCCCATCCATTTATTCTATTTTTTCTTTTGAACCTGTCCCTCCTCAGAAGTATTTGCTTCTGATTACTTTCTTTCCCAATCTTCCCTCCTCTCTATCATCCCCCTACTCTCTTGTCCCCTTCACCCCCTATTTTCCTGTAGGGTAAGACAGATTTCCATACCCTATTGAGTGTGTATGTTATTCCCTCCTTAAGTCAAATCCTATGAGAATAAGATTCACTCATTCCCTCTCACCTTCCCCCATTTCCCCTCCAATGTAAGAGCCTTTTCTTTTATGTTTTTTTTTTGTGAGATAATTTACCCTGTTCTACCTCTCCCTTACTCCTTTTCCTAGTGTAATCCTCTCTCACCCCTTAATTTTATTCTCCAGATATGACCCCTTCATCTTCAACTTACCCTGTGCCCTCTATGTATTTATATATATATATATATATGTACATATACATATACATACATATAATTTTTTCCCTTCCACTACCCTAATACTGACAAAGGTCTCATGAGTTACAAATATCATCTTTCCATGCAGGAATGTAAACAGTTCAACCTTAATAAGTCTCTTATGATTTCTCTTTCCTGTTTACCTCTTCATGTTCCACTTGAGTCTTATATTGGAAAGTCAAATTTTCTATTCAGCTCTGGTCTTTTCATCAAGAATGCTTGAAAGTACTCTATTTTACTGAATGACCATTTTTCCCCTGAAGGATTATACTCAGTTTTGCTGGGTAGGTGATTCTTGGCTGTAATCCTATCTCCTTTGCCCTCCAGAATATTATATTCCATGCCCTGTGGTCCCTTAATGTAGAAGCTGCTAAATCCTGTGTTATCCTGATTGTGTTTCCACAATATTTGAATTGTTTCTTTCTGGCTGCTTGTAATATTTGCTCCTTGACCTGGGAACTGTGGAATTTGGCTACAATATTCCTAGGAGTTTTCCTTTGGAGATCTCTTTCTGGAGGAGATCAGTGGATTCTTTCAATTTTTATTTTGCCCTGTGGTTCTAAAATATCAGGACAGTTTTCCTTGATCATTTCTTAAAAGATGATGTCTAGGCTTTTTTTTTGATCATGGCTTTCAGATAGTCAATAATTTTTAAATTCTCTCTCCTGGATCTATTTTCCAGGTCAGTTGTTTTTCCAATGAGATATTTCACATTGTTTTCTAATTTTTCATTCTTTTGGATTTGTTTTACAGTGTCTTGATTTCTCATAAAGTCACTAGCTTCCAATTGCTCCATTCTGATTTTTAAGGAAGTATTTTCTTCAGTCAGCTTTTGGACTTCCTTTTCCATTTGGCCAATTTTGCTTTTTAGGACATTCTTCTCCTCATTGGCTTTTTGGACCTCTTTTGCCATTTGGGTTAGGCTATTTTTTAAGGTGTTATTTTCTTCAGTATTTTTTTGGGTCTCCTTTAGCAAGCTGTTGACTTGTTTTTCATGATTTTCTTGCATCACTCTCATTTCTCTTCCCAATTTTTCCTCTACTTCTCTTACTTGCTTCTCAAAATCCCTTTTGAGCTCTTCCAAGGCCTGGGACCAATTCATATTTTTCTTGGAGCCTTTGGATGTAGGAGTTTTGACTGTGTTGTCTTCTTCTGGTTGAATGTTTTGATCTTCTTTGTCACCAAAGTAAGATGATATAGTCTGACTCTTTTTGAGCTGCTTACTCATGATCCCGGCCAATTACTTAAGTTTTAAACTCTTTGTTAAGGCAAAAATCTGCTTCCAACATGGAGAATGTACTGTCCCAAGCTTCGGTGGTTTGTACAGCTGTTTTCAGAGATACTTCTAGGGACCTGTAAATTTTCAGTTCTTCCAACATGGATGATACGGTGCAAGGTGTTTCCTCTCCACTGCCACAACAAGCTCCACCATGCTAGCACTCCTCCTCACCCCAGGACCACCCCCTCAGAACTGTGACCCAGATCCAAGCACAGGCAAAGCAAGAGATTCCTGCCTCAGCACTGGCAAAGAGATCCCTGCAATATCCCTCTGATCAGCCACTCGATTCCCCCTCAGTCTGTGGGCTGGGAGCTCAAGAGGCAGCCACTGCCCGCCCCTACTCGGGACTTGTGGCTCAGACCTCGCTTCTGTCTCACCAAAGTCACAGACTTTTCCCACTGACCTTCTAAGTTGTCTTTGGTGTTCGTGGGTTGAGAAGTCTGGAAACCACCGCAGCTGCCTGCAATTCAGTCCCCTGAGGCCTGCTCCAGGGTCACTACTGCGGCCTGCGTGCTGAACTGCGCTCCTCTCCCCACCCGACGCGATATACCTTTCTGATTAACCATCCAGGTTGTCTTGGCCTGGAAATTTGTTTCACTCTGTCTTTTTGGGGGTTCTGCTGTTTTAGAATTTGTTTAGAGCCATTTTTTTACAGGTATTTGGAGGGGTTTGGGGGAGAGTTCAAGCAAGTCACTGCTTTCACTCCGCCATCTTGGCTCTGCCCCAATTTATTTTTTTCTAATACCACATTCTTCCAGTAAAGCTATATGGCTATGAGTCATGGAAAACTACCATTTCCAGAGAGGTAGAGTTGAAATTACCCAAAGGATGGCAAGGCAAATGGTGGGCATAAGCAGGCTACAATATATTATGAAACACATCAAGATGAAAATACATTAACTCAACAAAACTTGTCTATAATTGTTTTTCTATAAGCAAAACTCAAAGTCTCAGAATTCAACCAAAGAATAGATATCAGAGATGAAAAGCTTAAGTATCTAACTACTCTCTCCCCATACCTCACTAAAATAAAATTATTCTTAATTTAATATTTTTTCCCTAGTCTAGTTTGAAGTCAAGTGGAACCCTGGTTCTTCACTAGCCTTTTAAATATAAGTTCCAAGAACACACTGTATTAATATAATTTAACCTTTATTCCTCCAAGCATATCTTAAATACAGATACTGGGCAAAGTTAAAGAGAAAAATAAAACAATCCCTTGAAGTGCTAATGATCCATTTTCAAGGCAGTTATCCTTTTCAGAAAGCTATATTCAGTGTTACCCCATAACCCTGCCCCTGGAGCAGCTAGGGCAGTGCAGATTCTTTTCATATCTTCTTGAATATTTATCAAAGACCTCCAATTCCAAGACTGTCTAGTATTCAGCTTGTTTTCCCCCAAAATTTCCTGATTAATGGGGACAAGATAGTCTTTACTGTGCCAATAATCCATGGGAAGCTACTTTCAACTTCTTCACAGTTGGGACTGTGGAGAGAAAAAAATAATAACAGCGTTCACTTGATCAACGCCACTGAATACAGAGCCAAGGAGATTTAACCTTGCCAAGACATTTAAGTCATTTAAAGTGAATGATAATCTAATTGGGAACAAAATGCTTGTCTGAACCAAAGAGCTAATACATCATTCTGCATGTTTATCTGGCAGCATAGTTTACTGAGCAAAGGTAAGTAAAGAATAAAATTTTCCTTAAAGGGAAAAACAATTATAGACAAGTTTTGTGGAGTTAATGTAGTTTCATCTTGATGTGTTTCATAATATATTGTAGCCTGCTTATACCCACCATTTGCCTTGCCATCCTTTGGGTAATTTTCAACTCTACCTCTCTGGAAATGGTAGTTTTCCATGACTCATAGCCATATAGCTTTACTGGAAGAATGTGGTATTAGAAATAGAATATAGGTGGAAGGTAGAATATAAGTGGCCAGTTCTTTTACTTCATGGTGCAGTATATACGCATATGCACATGCACAAGCACGCACACTTATAATTTATTTTTATATATACATATGACATATTCATAAAACACTTTTCAACTTACAAATCTCTTAGTTAGTTCTGACAACAAACCCCAAATTGACAACAAACTCCATTTTGCAATTGAGGAAATCAAGGCCAGGAGTGGCAAAGTGACTTGTCCATGGTCATACTGACAGTAAATGGCAAAGTCAAGATTTGAACCAAGGGCTTCTTACACCAAATCCAGTGTCCTTTTTGCTATGTCATACTGGCTAAAGATATTTCATTATCTTGTATGTAGATATGAAACAATTTAATGAGGAAATTTATATATATTCCTTCAAATGTCAATGACAGCCTCCTCTATTAAAGTTCAGCCTTTGCACTATTGCATTTTTTCATATTTAAAATGTTCATGCTTGGCCTGAAAAGATTTTCCTTCCTTTTTTCCCAGTCGAATGAAATTCTTTACATTTATTGCCTCCAGTGGAGTGGAAAGAACACTGACTCTGGAGATAGAGAACCTAGGACATTTACTCCCTGACATTTACTCCCAGGGTGACCCTGGACAAATCACAACCTCTCTGGACCTCAACTTCCCCATTTGTAAGATGAGGAGATTGTACTAGATGGACTCTGAGAGCTCTTTCAACTTTAGCTCTATGATTCTATGATTCTCCTTATTGAACCTACTATGTGCAAAGTATTGTTATTCTATTCTCACATGACCTAACCACAGCTACATGAGTACTAATTATAACTATCTATTCTGGTCACTCCCTAAAGAACTACATAACCCTAACAAAATTTCAGTAATAAATATGGATGTTAATCGCTCAAAACATTTTCTTCTTAGAAACAGAATCATTCAATCTATCCCTTGGGAACAGTATTAATATCTCACCCACGCAAACTTGAATCATAAAGCCTGATCCACAAGAAAGAATGTCTATGGAGACATCCTTCCTTCCAAATAGTTCTTCCAAATGAGCCAGAAAAGTTTCTAAATCTAGAAACCAGTGCAGCTATTCCTCCAAATTCCTTGCAAGATGTACCTTGAGCAGATTTATGTATTATTACCTTGGCTGCCTGCCCTTCTAACAACTAATTCTTGCTTATTATAATTCTTCCTCTTCCTCTTTCTCCTTCTTCTCATGTCTAAAAAATAAGCCTTGATCATCAAAAGGTATTACATATTGCACAAAACACAGAATTACAAGTCCATACCAATTCAGCTCACATTTTAAAACTGGGAAGCCAAGAAAAAAGTGGGATACATGGACATTGTTGACACAGAAATTGGGAACATAAAAAGTAACTAAATAAAGCTATAGTAACTGATCATACAAACTTCATAGCAGAGGAGATTACCTTGGCCTTTCTCTTCCATATAGCTATATTAATTTTAAAGATGCAAGGTACACATTAATATCCTAAAAGCCTTCATTGCCTCCCCAGTGTCTAAGGGATAAAATATAAAGTATCATCTCTTTATCCTGTTATTCAAGAATCCCTACAATCTTTACTTAACCTACTTTTCCAGATTTATCTCACATTATTCTCTCTCCTATCTACTCTGTAATCCAAACAAATATGCCACTCTTTCCAGCCTCTCCATTTTTCCTTGTACTTTTCCCCCTTCGCCATCTGTTGACATCCTACCTGCCTTAAAAGGCTCAGTTCAAAAGTTTACTCTTCTGTAAAGTTTTTCTTGATTCCTTCAGCTGAAAGTCATCTCATAACACTTTGAACTTTTATGTATTCATCATATTCTAATTTGTACTGAAGTTGTCTGTGTATTCAACTCTTCCACTAAACTGTAGTAAGCATTTGGAGGACAGGGACCCAATCTTTGTGACTATCACAGTTCCTACACAGTGTTCTGTACATATGAAATGATTAAGAAATGTTTATTAAATGATTATTTGTGATATATTGCATAAGTTTTAAGGCAAGTAATTTTCATTTAGAACACATTGTGATTCTTAGTTGTTAAAGAGACAGATGAAGATAGATAGATAGATAGTTGTGGCAATGAAATGACTATAAAATCATAACTTGATAGAGAACAATAAAAAGAAGGCTGCAATGATCAAAGGAAGATACAACCAAAAGAATGGGCAGAAGGAAATTCATGTATGAGAGATATTAAAAAGTATTAATTTTATTACAGGTTTATGTTCATTTTGGAGCACAGTTCTTGTCAACAGCTTAACAATAAAGTCTTCCAACTTGATAATTTAGTGCCCAGAACTGAGATATCTTGCTCCCAAATCCAATTCTGTCTCCTCCAGATTAAGAATACAGTTTTGCAATTTTCAGAATATTTGAAATTTTCAATTCTAAGTAGCAAATTTTAGAAGGATTGTATATAAACCTAGAGCTAAACATCACAATTCAGAGCACTTTCCCCTCCCCAAAATTGTATACTTTTCTCCATAGATTTTTGTTTTGTGTAAAGATTTCCACTCTTAATGAGAAATTAATTTCATAACCCAAGTCATTGGGTTTTTTTCTACTCTAGTAAAAACATACAATGTAGGACCACGGTTAAAGATAATTTCCTGGCTTTCCAAATTAAGCATTACAAAGAACTACCTCACTTCTGTGCATAGAATCTTAAAAGCTATTTCATATCTGTTACCTGATACTTTATATGCCTTTTTCCATCTTAAAAAATAGTGACTATATTATGCTGTATCAAAAGGATAACTTAGAGATCATATGCCTGTCCTGAGATTCCCAAAACAATTAGCTGCAAAGATCTACACCTAATTCTATGCCTGATTAGAGCCTGAACTCACGCTAAATGAAAAAAAAATGATTTTACCTACAAGCAGAGAACAATGAATACAATTCTACCAATGAACCACAAAGTAATTAAGATTCCTAATAGACTCCCTCTGCTTTATGCTATACATATTTGTGATTTGCTACAAGTTAACTCAGACTAATTATGACATTACTTCCTTCCTCATCTAAAAGTAAATACCCAAGAGCCTCCTCTATGGAAATACAAATGGAAATTCCCTCTAATGCAAAAAGTGCGGCAGCACACAATTGTAATATGATTACTTCCAGTCCCTGAGCAATTAATGATTCCATCCCTAGTCAAGTAAAGTCAACCATTATTAATTATGTATATACTGTGTTCCTAGCATTGTGCTAGGTACATTCAGGGACACAAAGAAATATAAGGAATAGTTCTTGCCTTTAAGAACCTTAAAACTTCAGAAGGCCAATTTGTGAAACAATAGAGAACACTGTAGCCTGAATGTTAAATGGTGAGACATAATCCCTAAGTGCTGAAGAAAATAGTGAGATCAGGATAAAAGAAGTCTGTAAGGAAGAGACTTTATGTTGGGCCTTTGAAGAATGGGTATGGTTTGATAGGGAGGAGGTAGACAGTCATTCAAAGAAAAGATGCAGTATGAGCAAAGATATAGAGGTGAACATTAATGATGTTAGGATATATAAGCCTAGCCCTAATGGCAAAATAGTTAAACTGGAGAATAGTAAGAGAAAAAATTGGTTAAGAGAGGTCAGGATAAAAGATGAAAGGCTCTGAATGTCAGGTTGAGGCATTGGGATCTGAATACATACATATATGTGTATGTATACAAATAGACATGTATTATTGGCAATGATTAGTATCACCTTCAATATACATCCTGAAAGTTGTTAAAATTATAATTTTTTTAATTTCAGGAATATTGCATTTTGAAAAAAATATATATTTTCTTTTCATTCACTCTACTATAGTCTTGAGACAATGTTGTACTTCATTTATCAGTCACAGATTTCAAAATACAACTTATTTCCATTATAAGTAGTTATTCTCGAGGACCTAAAAGTGAAGAGAGTCCATACCACACTTTATTCTTCTACCACTATAAAATCTTTCTCTGAAAATCAATGCAACCCTCCTCAACTTCAAATTATTATTTTACATATATACAATTTAGTCTGATAGATAGTATGGTGTAGTGCTGGGCTTGGAGCCAGAAATACATAAATCCTACCTCTGACACTTAGTAGCTATGCACCCTTGGACAAACCACTTAATCGATATATGCCTCTAGATACACTCTAGAAATGAGGCATTGTGATGAAGTAAAAAGAGCTGCTCTAAAGTTAAAAGACTTGAGTTTTAAGGGCCAGGGTTCAAATCCTGACTTTGTCACTTATTAACTCTGTAGCTTTGAACAAGTCCCTTCCCTTTTCTACACTTCTCTGTTTCTTCATCTGTAAAATGAAAAAGTTAAGTTAAATGAACTTTAAGGTCCTATCTAGCTCTAAATTTATGAGTCTATTATCTGATAATCTACCAAATCTTATCTGCTCTTTAGAACTTATCTATTAACCTAGGAGCCAGTATAGGTGAAGAAGTCAATAATCCTTCATAGATCATTCAGACTAATAAAAAATCAGTCTAGACTATATGTATATATAGACAAAAAGCATTTATTAAGTTCTATGTGCCAAGCACTGTGCTAAGCCCTGGGATACAAAGAAAGGTAAAAGACAGTTTTTGCTCTCAAGGAGCTGACAGTCAAACGGCGGAAAGCAGGCAAAGTGTTGGTAAAACCTCCTATTGTTCATTTTCATTAAGTACAGGAAAGATCACCAATAATTCCATATTTACTCCACAAGTTTTTATCTCTCTCACATATTAGAAAAATTAGAACTTCCATTCTGAACAGTACTGATGGGAAAATTAATCAAAAAAAGTTCATCTTTTGAGGGAAAAAAACATAAACAATTTACATTTTCTTTTAAACTACTTAACCTAAAGAATTCTGTGAGCTTATTAAACCCAGTCATTTTCAAAAGGTTTTTATCTCAAAGCAATGATAACAAACACCCAGTTGTCTTCCAGAAAGTCTGCAGACCAAATATCTAAACTCAACTCCTTTTTTATTTTCTTCCTCTGAAATTTCTTTATCAAGTAGTCATTTCTCTTCATTATGTTTGCATCAATTCCTCCAAAAATTAAAAATGGAGGAAAAAAGAGAAAAGAAAAAGTCTAAAGTAAAAGAGAAAAAAGAAAAGTACATATATGTTCCCAAACTGTAAACTAATAGCCACAGAAAGTAATAACAATTAGTAAATTTAATTAGTAAGAGCTCCATTTATACTGTTAGAACTAAATTTAGAACTGTAACATCTGTTAAAACTGGTGTTTCACCTTCATTATGATTTTTATGTCTGTAAATGAATATATCAAGACCACACCCAGCATATTTTCTATATACCACTACTTATAATAAAAGCAAGAAGTAGCCTAATGTAGTAGATGTAAAGTTGACCTCCGTATCAGAAAAAACTGATAAACTGGCTGTATGATCCCTAACAAGTCATTTAATCTATCAATGCCCCTAAACAACAGTTATTAATCTGCATCAGTAGCAGTTTTCTCAATAGGACATTGAAGACATAGATAACAATAACAATGATAATATTAATTATCTACCTATGTATAAATAAACCCCCAAAATCACAAAATATTGAATATAAAGGAAAATTAGGAAGACATTGACAAACAATAATAAAAATAATTAGCAAGGCATGATGTCTTTATAAAACTCAAAAACTGTTATCATTTTCATTATTATTATTTAAGATAATAAATTACTATTTACCCTAAGATCTTTCAGAATGATTCTTTAGGAAATATGCTACTCATTACTGTCTAATGCAGGATATTAACTGGTATTGGGTCTTAACCATTCTGTATAATGTCTAAGAATTGGTTAAAGATAAAAGGGAAAGTGAATAAGAATAACTAGACAAAGAATCCTGAGGGAGACTTATTTAGATAACTTACTAAAAGTTATCATGACACTTTATTCATTGAGAATAATTAATTTAAATGTGAATCATGTGTGAGTCAGTGTCACTAGTACATGGAGGGGGGTAAATTATAAGAAGACTAGAAAATAGGAAGGGGTCAGGTTATGAAAGCTTTAAAGGCCAAAGCGAGGATTTTATATTGGATCCTGGAGGTAACAGGGAGATACTGGAGTTTACTGAATAGGGGGGTCATGACATGGTCAGACCTGCACTTTAGGAAGATCATTTTGATATCTGAATGGAAGATGAATTGGGGTAGGGAGAGACATTAGGCATAGAAGATCAATATTGCAGCAGTCCAGTTGTTAAGTGAAGAGGGCCAGCACCAGGATGAAGGCACTGTCAGAGAGGAGGAGGTAGGTATATGCAAGAGATATTGAAAAGGCAGAATCAATAGAACTTGGCAAAAGATTGGATATGGGAGCCAGGGAGACAGAGTGAGAAGTCAAGGATGGCAACTAGATTGTGCACCTGAGAAACTGGAAGGATAATGGTGCCCTCAAAAGTAGTATAGGGGAGTTAGGAAGGAGTGAAGGTCGGGTTTGGGGGATGAGTTCAGTTTTGGAAAGGTTGAGTTTAAGATGTCTACAGGACATCCAGTTCGAGCTCGACAGGCATTCAATGATGCAAGATGGGAGGTCAGGAAAGAAGTTAGCACTAAATAAATAGATCTGAGAATCATCTGTACAGAGATAATAATTGAATCCATAGGAGCTGATGAGATTAGCAAGCAAAATAGTATACCAGAATGAGAGATTAGAGAAGAATATTAATAGAGATACTATTTAACTCATTGAATTGGTTTAGATCTTTCACTTCTTTAATATTGGTCACTAGTGGCAAACTGATAGTTTTGATGTAATACGACAATAATAATGGTTAGAATTTGTATAGATCTTTAAGATTTGTAAAACTCTTTGTAAGTGTTATCTCATTTTATCCTCACAACATCTCCGGGGGGTAGGTGCTATTATTATCTCCATTTTACAGATGGGTAAACTAAAGTAGAAGAGTTTAAGTGGTACACCCCAGATCCACAGCTAGTAAGTGTCTAAAGCTAGATTTGAACTCAGTTCTTTCTGACTTGAGCTACAGCACTCTATCTATTAAAATTGTCTTTACTGCTTAGAGAGCAAAAAACTGGTTAATGTCCGACATTCACCTGAGGGAGTGAGTAATAGTCAATGCAAAACAAAGTACTAAAAGAAAATCATCCTCTTAGAAGCACAAAAGCATCTTTCATTTTATGTCACATGTATGATTCTTAAGACCTAATAAATGAAAGTGCTAAGACTTACCAATAAAAATTGAAATTTTTGTTTTTCTATTCATATTGAATATTATACAACATTTCATGATAATGTTGGCCCTTAGGTAATATGTATATAGATAACATAATGAACTATTGTTCGATAGAAAATGTACAAGATCCTTAGTGGGGTGGGAGAGAACTATTTCCAGTATATGTTTTGCATCACGTACTTAGAGTATCAACTAGTGTAATAATTCAGGCCAAGAATGTAATGCTTAAGTGTGCTAGTTACCAAGTCATTCACTTTAACACATAGTCTTACATTTTTAACATATTCGTTGTACTATGTAATCATTTCATTAGTTCCAATTGTTTAACTTGGCATATTGTAATTATTATGAAATGAAAGTTACTCATTTGATCCCAGCGCCAACACTTACTGTGTGGCCATGAGCAAGTCGGTTAACCTTGCTCAAGCTCAGTTCCTTTATCTATAAGATGGAAATAATACCTCCCCCCTTCCCCTGCAGTTTTTGAGTAAAGTCCTTTATAAACCTTAGAAAGCCTCAGAACTGTGAACTATTATTACTTGGTTAATGATTAAGATAGGTTAAGGAAGGGGAAGAAGAAAAGCATTTATTAAGCTCCTACTATGTGTGAGGTACTATACTAGATGCTTTATAAAGACTGTCTCATTTCACCCTCACAACAGCCTTGGGAGGTAGGTACTATTACTACTCCCATTTTTACGGTTCAAGAAACTGAGACAAACAGAGGTTAAATGACTTGCCCAAGGTCACTTACAGAGGCCAGATCTGAACTCAGGTCTTCCTCACTCCAGAGCCAGGGCTCTTTCTACCACATCATTACCTAAGATATCATCTAGGCACTAGATTTTAATCTAAACCTCTCATTTTACCAATGAGCAAAGTGATAATGGTTAAGTAACTTGTTTAACTCACTCAGGATTTGTTGTTGTTGTTTGTCCTTCATTCTTGAAGAAAACCATGACATCAGAAAGGTGATGCCATGACTTCCAAGTGAATTGGATTTAAGTGAGGGAGAGCTGTGCAAAGTCACCAGCCTCACTTTCTCTTATTTTTTTCTTTTTTAGGCAATTGGTATTAAGTGACTTGCCCAGGGTCACGCAGCTAGTAAGTGTCAAGTGTTTTGGTCTGAGGCCGGATTTGAACTCAGGTCCTCCTGACTTCAGGGCCCATGCTCTATCCACTGCACCACCTAGCTGCCCCTTGCCTCACTTTCTCATCTGGAGCCATCTGGGTCCAGTGGCCAGATATGGATCAGAACAATTAGAGATGGCCCCAAATGCGGTGGGAGACCTTGGACTTTTTAAGTTAAGGCCTTTCCCAGGTCTCAGTCTGATTGACACAAAACCCATTCAGTGATTAAGGTGAGGTAAGAGATGGAATGATAAAAGATTATGATCAGATAAAGGAATTAGAGAGTTCATGAACATTTTTGGTTGATGCTAAGATCAAGGGTATAACTATCTCTGTTCATAGGTGTGATGGAGTTAATGAGCAGGTCATGGGAATCAAATAGATTGAGAAAATGGGAAATTAGAGTGTCAGGGCAACATGAATATGTATGTCTGTTGAAGACCCCCTACTATGAAGGTAGAAATTGTGGAGAGAGAAAGATGAGGGACCAAGCACTGACCTCACTGAGCATAGGAGGAGCATGTCCTGGGGATTGAGAGACAATGTTCATAAGGATTTGGAATAGATGATAAAAGTGGATAGAATGAACCTCAAAGGAGGAGAGGTTGCTGACTGATGATGGTAGAAGATGTTTGTAAATGGCATTGAGGAGTAAGGAATAGTTAAGATACATGAGAGAAAGTATAACCAGCACTACTTGAAGATGGAAGGAGTGAAAAAGGAAAAATGTTAAGATGAAGAGAAGTGTGTTAATTCTGGAGCAGGCTTTCCAGAAGCCATATTATAAGAGGCAGGCCAGTCTGAAGTGGATCCTTGCAAGGGTAGGTCTGAGATGGATGGGAGTAAGGGTGTAGGAGGTTGGGGATGGAGAATGTGGATGGTAAATTGGCAAGCAAAGGTACAGAATTATTGGAATGGAGAGATTATAAGGGAGTAAGTTTAGAGAATCACTGAGGAATGCATCCAGGCTACATATCAATGATTGAAGACAGGTCTTTTGAGGGAAGTAGGTGACTTGATTATCCAAGTTCCTCCTTCAAGGACCAACCTCATGGCAGGTCATGATGTTTTATACCATGAAGTCCCAATAGGCCAGACTCACAGCAAGTAAGAGCAGGAGAAGGCACAAAAAGGGCCAACCCTCCTGGGTCAGGAGGCCTGGATGACACCCGGGAGGTAAAGATTAAGGCTGGGGGTGGGTGGCAAGGTTCTGCCCCTTTCTAAATTATGTTGAGCTAATGCATTTGCTAATTTAATACAAGGAAAAACTTAATTTGAGGCAACATACACATGTCTACTTTGAACTATAATTTATACAATATTTGTTAATATGGTACATCTATAAACATAGAAACAAGAAAAATAATAATAGTTCACATTTTTGGAGAGATTTAAGGATTACCCAGTACTTTCCACACAATGACTCTGTGAAGTAGCTTGTGCAGGTATTATTATTTCCATTTCAAAGGTGAAGAAACTGAGGCTCATAGAAATTAAAGTGACTTTCTTAAAGTCACTCAGCTAGTAGGAGAGAAGGGGTTCAAATGAGATCAGCTGAATCCAAATCTGGGGCTTCTCTAGTTCTCAGCACCAGGCAATCTGGGGTGAAATAACTTTTATCAGTCTGTTGTTTCTTGCATTCTCTATATTAAGTGAGAAACTGCCTAAGTTAAACCAAATTAAATGGGTTCAAAATTTCTCTTCTGTCTGCTGAAGGAATGTTTCTGAAGTATTATGCAAATACTAATACTGACCTGCAGGCCTCAGTTAAAATATTAAGTTCCATGCTCTTTCATTTTATTTTCACTTCCACACGCCTACTAGGAGTGGGTAGTTAGTTATCAAGTAAAACAAAAATTTAGGGTATAATCCTGCTCAGCATATAAAATGTAATTTCCCACAACTTATCTTTAGCAAGAATATTATATTTTGTATTGTTTAACTATTGAAATCCCACCTCTTCCATGGAGTCTTTCCAGAGTAATCAGAGTAGCTGACAGCTTTCCCACCTGGGATGATTCAGTTCTCAAGTCCTCAAGGCCACATGTGGCTCTCTAGGCCCTCAAGTGCAGTCCTTTAACTAAATTCAAACTTTACAGAATCAGGGATTTGTTCTGTGAAGTTTGGATTAAGTCAAAGGGCCGCACTTGAGGACCTAGAGGGCCACATGTGGCCTGGAGGCTGCAGGTTCCCCACCCTGGGTCAGTTACTCCATCAACCAGCATCTACTATGTACCAGAAACTGTGCTTAGCCCTGAGTATACAAAGAAAAGCCAAAAACTATCCCTTCTTTAGCTGAGACTTGAAGGAAATCAGGGAAGCAAGGAAGTGGAGATGAGGAGGGGGAGATCATTCCACGCATGGAGGACAGCCAGTGAACACATTCAAAGTCTGGAAATAGGGTCTGAAGATGGATTGTTGTGTGTGAAAAAGAGCTGGAAGGTGCTTTGGAGATTATCTAGGATCAGAGATAAATTCTGACTACTGGTCAAGAAAGTGTGAGGATGGAGGGCAAGGAATTTGAGAGGTGAGGGCTCCCCTCCTTTGATCCTTGTTCTTCCCTTGGCCTCCCTTCACACGCTAGGCAGGATCTTGTGACCAGTGAGATGGAACATTAGTTATTTTCTGCAATCCTCTTCAACCCTTTAGCCTTAAAAGAAAGGAAATACGAGCCAGTTGTATAGTAATTAGAGCTAAATTCACAGGAGAAGAACATAGACCCAATGCTACCACCAACCATTCCTAGGCAAGGTAAAAACCTTAAGAGTTAACACCAAAGAACATTAATACTTAGAGTGCTCATTTAGCCACCTACCTCCACATCCCTGTGGCAGTGAACGAAAGAGTCACTGACTTGTGTCTAGGGACTGAGTCTAGGACAGGAACCTCTTCCATTTCAGGAAAGAAGAAAAGTTGAAGGACAAATTGGGTGGGGTGAAAATATGTTGGGTGTGCCTGTATTAGGCCCAGAGGAAAGAGGATAGAAAAACCACCTAGGACTACTCCAAGTCTCTCAAAGATTATTCAAGGCAGAGATTCAGACAATAATCAGCATCTCTTCCAAAGTAAAGAGGCTATGGCAGCCTTCTGCCCACAGGGCAGCCCAGCCTCCAGGATCTGCCTGCCAGAGAGTGGAGAGGAGCCAGAAAGGGACAAGGAATGCAAGAAAAAGGTTGAAACACAAAAAAAATGATTAAAAGAGACAGCCTCAATAAAAAATTTGCACATAAGCAGATAAATCAACAGTGTTGATTTCTAAAAATAGAAGTAAAAATGAATTAAACTTCAAACTGAAATAAGGTAGGATGAGCACAACTAAGTACCTGTGTGACCTTGGACGAATCGTTGAATATCTGTGCCTCAGCTCCTCATCTGTAAAATGAGAATATTGGACAAAATGGTCTCTAAGATCGTTTTCAGCTCAGAATTAATGATCTATAAGTATTATAATATGAAGGAAAGGGAACCAGAATCCTGTAGACTCCCCAGAAATCATGGAACAACAAGACAGTTTGGAAAGGTTCAAAAGAGAAATATAATACATAAAATAAGAAATCAGAAATTTTATCTCTTAATGCATCTTTTTAAATTAGTAGAGTAGGAAAATTTTAATCCATGATAGACAACCACTCTAAAGAAAGAGAAGTTATGAAAAAGAGATTAACAAACACACAATTGAAACACAAAAATGCTGAATTGGAGGTAAATTTATTTGACAGAATAAAAAGAAAACACAACATTAAAAAAATGCATGAATTCTATACAAGCCACTGTCTTTGAAGATAGGATGGGCAGAGATCATTTAAAGCTAATAGGTCACCCAAAAGAATAGTTAAAAGCCTTAACAACAAACAAGATTTTTTTTTCATACCAGAAGATCTTTTTTCTGCTCACTTGCAAAAATTTTTGTCATTAAAATCTTTTATTTTGACCACTATTCTCTTGAAAAGCGAATCCTACTCACCATTCTTTTCCAGGCGCACTTGTCATATCACATATGTGGTATGATAGTAAGAGCATTGGCTTTGGAGTCAGAGGATTTGGATTGAAATTCCACCTCTGACAATTATTGACTGTTTAATATCATCTGTCATAAATACTTATCCCATATGCTGTCTTTCTCTATGAGCACTTATCACACATGTGGCACAAGGGCAGCTAGGTGGCTCAGTGGATAGAGCACTAGACCTGCAATAAAAAAGACCTGAATTCAAATCCAGCCTCATACACTAATCAGTCAGCTAATAAACATTTATTAAGTGTCTGTTATGTGCCAGGCACTGTGCTAAGCCCCAGGGAAACCAAAAGAGGCAAAAGACAGTGCCTGCCCTCAAAGACCTCATAATATGATGGGGAAGACAATAGACAAACAACTACAGTTATCCCTTGCACTTGGTTAGAAGCATGATGCCGCCATGAACCAGAAAATTTGCATTAAAATTCTTGGACCACCCTTCGTACCATAAAATAAGCCTGAATCTTTTCTTTTTTTCTTTTTTAGGGTGTTTATAATACCTTATTACAAAATTTAGGTTGATATATAATACTATACAACTATTTTGTGCATTTCTGGGTTTCTAAACTTTTTCTATATCATCTGTGGTTCTGCAAAAGTCCCCAAAAATCCCATTCGATTTCTCATCCTGATCCATGATATATAGAAGATAGGAAAAGTCACAATGTGGAAAGGGTAACTATATGGACAAACAAGTTATATGCAGGCTATATGGGGACAGAGAAGGGGGATTAAAAAAGGAAGGTGCTAGAATTAAGAAGGGTTAAGAAGATGAGATTTTAGTTGAGAGATAAGGGAAGCCAGTAAGCAGAGGTGAGAAGGGAGACTGTTCCAGACATGGGGGATAGCCAAAGAAAATGCCCAGAGCCAAGAGATGGAGTGTCATGTTTGTGGGACAGCCAGAAGGCCAGTGTCACTGGTTTGAAGAATGTATGTTTGAGAGTAAGGTGTAAGAAGACTGGAAAGGTAAGAAAGGCTAGGTTATAAAGGTTTTAGAATACCAAACAGAGCATTTTGTATTTGATTCTGGAAGCTATAGGGAGCCACTAGTGCTTATTAAGTAGGGGAAGTAACATGGTCAAACCTACTCTTTAAGAAAATCACTTTGGTGACTGGATGGAAGATGAGTTGGAGCAGGGAGAAACTTGAGGCAGGCAGACCCATAAGCAGGCTATTGCAATAGTACAAGTATGAGGTGATGACGTCCTGCACCAGGTTAGTAGCAGTAGAGAATGATATCTAGGTTGTGAGCCTGAAGGACCTGAAGGAGGATGGTGTTCACTTCTATAATAATAGGCAAGTTAAAAAGGGGTGGGGGTAAGTTTGAAGGGAAAGACAATGAGTTAAGTTTTGGACACATTGAATTTAAGACATCTACTGGGCATCCAGTTCAAGGCGTCTGAAGGCAGTTGGAGATGCAAAATTGGAGGTCATCAGAGAGATTGGGGCAGGATAGGTAGATATGAGAATCATAACCATAGAGATGATAACTAAAACCGTGGGAGCTGATGAGATCACCAAGTGAATTATCATAGAGAAAGAAGAGAAAAGGACCCAGGGCAAAACCCTGTGGGATACATATAGTTAGAGGGCAGGATCTGGATGAAGATCCAGCAAAGAAGACTGACAAGGAGTGGTCAGACAGGTAGGAAGAGAACCAGGAGAGAGTGGTGTCCCAAAAACCTAGGGAAAAGAGCATTATCTAGCAGGAAAAGGTGATCCACAGTGTCAAAGACTGCAGAGAGGTCTAAGAGAATGAGGATTGAGAAGAGGCCATTGTTTTTGGCAACAGATGAGGAAACTGAGGCAGTTAGAGGTTAAGTGACTAGCTGTATGACCCTGGGCAAAGCACTTAATCTCTAATTGCCTCAATTTCATTATTTGTAAAATGGGGGTGATAATAGCACCTACCTCCCAGGTTTGCTGTGAGGATAAATTTAGACAATATTTGTAAAGCACTTTGTAAGCCTTAAAGTGTTAAATAAATGCTTTTATTATTAATCATAGTAAAAACAAGCACTGGCTCTGGAGAGAAAAGATTTGGGTTTAAATGCCACCTCTCACACTTAAGCAATTCATTTTAATCTCCCTGATCCTCAGTTTCCTCAGCTATACAATGGGAGTGCTAAACAAGATGAACTCTGAGGTCCCTTCCAGTTCCAGTTCTATGATCCTGTGTTTTTTTTAATTGGCATATACTATACTAACTACCAGAATTATAACTAGTCATAACTTCATTTAGCAATAACAAATTCAACATTTTTCCTCTTTTATTTCATTTTATTTGGGGGAGGGGAGTAATAATACAGAGGGCCATTTGAGGTGACATCCAGAAGGAGTAAAAGAAAGCAAGCCCCTCCTCCAGATGTCCAGCCCTGCCATTTCTAGCTCTGCTAATAACCCCTACTATATTTCCACCCACATCCCTCCCTTGACCAAATCCCAAATATACTCTATGCAGTGGAACTAATAATAAGGCAAACCCTGCAGACCCACAGTTTTATAGTTACTGAACAGTGCCTGGTCAGTTTCTCAAGGTGTTGGGGCAACTTAGGGAGGAGGGGAGAGAACTTACTTTCAGATCTTTCCTGATTTATGAGGATCAGTATAGAATTAGGAGTGGTCATCATCCTTCTCCCTCCTAATTCCAAATAAAAATATAGTTGCACCTTTAGGGCTCCCAGAGACGAATGAAGGGGACTATCTGTATGGACAGGTGAAAATAGCAAGAAAGAGGTTATCAAGATGTATTTCTCCTTGCTGAAAGGACATCAACTCTTTTAGGCATAAATTCATAGTGCCTACCATTGCTTCTGAGCAAAAAGTCACTGGGAACTGAACTTTTTAAATAACATTTCCTCAAGCCAAAAATGGGTAGTAAAGGTTTTCCATCTATACATGGAAACATTTCCTGACTCTGCCAAGTACCTAGAAGAGTCTCCTTAATTCTATTCTGGTGATATGAATCATGATTTAAACAGCAAATTCCAAACTCAAAACAGTTTCCAAGTGAAGAAAAAAGGACTTCACCAGCCAAATGCATACAGTATCTCCTGGAATGAATAGCTGTGGCAAACTGAATGGCACATTCATCTTCTAGGACTAAATCTACCACCACAGAAATAGCAAAGACTCCCCTTCAGCATTTTTTTAAAAGGACTGTATATTTTTATTATTGTATTGCTTTAAAAAGACCACTAACCTTGCTATTGAGACAAGGAATTCAGACCCTTGTCCACAGATCATTAAACAGATTATTAAACATTTATAAGCTCAATATTTTCTTCAACATGTCCTTATAATTTTTTTCACTCCTTATGATTTCATATAGCTTTTTTTAGAGTGTTTTCTGCAGTGCATAGAAATAAAAGAGATGTTAAATGCCTCCTTTTTCTGCAAGAAGAGGGCTACTACTAAGTCTCTGAAATCTCTATAGTGAACAAAAAATACTACAAAAATAGTTTCTTTAGAGGATTATTACCTCCTCCTCTACTGGATTGCAAACATGTACTTAACTCAGATGTCTTTTTGCTATTCAGTGTCAGTAGGTGGAGAAGTATCATCTATATGAAGAATATACTTTTTGTTAAATGTGATAAAAATTTAAGGTATCTACTTATTATTTTCTTTACTTTTATTACTCATAATGAAAACATAAAATTGGTATATATTTAACATTACCTGTGTTTGAATTTACTTAATAGGATTGTACATAAAGATCTGCCTATAAAATACAGATACATGTGCTACCATGTTTTTATCTTATCTGCTATCCCCCACCACCTATATTTTCTTCCTTAAGATGTTTTGTCACTGTGAAAATTAAATAGGCATTATTTAATACTTAAAGTTGTCATTCTTGTTGTTGTGTTGCCTTTATCTCTCCCATGATGTCCTAGTACAATACATCTTTCGTGATTTACTCATAAAAGGAGAATAAAAGACCAAGATAAGTGAGAGGAACCAGACAGCACCTGGCCATTCCCAATAAATACAAGTCCTTCCAAATATCATAAGGCCCATGTCCATAAGAGCCACCCGGGACTTTCAAAAGATATCTGCAGCAGCTAAGAAGCCATTATTCTCAATGGCCCCTGACTGTTCTACATCTTGTGCTCTTCCTGTCCAGTTCATGGTATGCTTAATACTGATCTGTTAACCCAAGCATTTTTTTCAGATCTGTCTGCTTAAGATCTTTCTGTTCTTAAATTCTTACACACACACACACACACACACACACACACACACACACAATTTTGTCTCCCTACTTCATAAGATGCGCTCAGATTCAGCTCTCTGATTGTCCATGGTCTCTATTCCAACAAATGATAGTGAGATCCCTGGCCTTCCTATTAGAACATAATAAGAAGGTAAGAGGCCTTGCCCCAAATGGTAAGGCTCTCTGCTGGCCCTGACTGTTATATTCACTACTAGACCATGCCTTGCTATCCATTCCCTAACACAACGCTCAGTTAATCCTTTGCATCCCAGGCTGCCTTGATATGCTATAAGAATAAAAAAGTCCCACATTCAGATTGGAAAAAATTGAACAAGATTTATTTGTGCACCTGTCTTGATAGCAATTCAAATTTTGGTTATTCCCAAAGTTGCTGCAATTTCAAGTTACATTAATATATCAAGAGAGGCAACATGGAAGATATTTACTGATTGTCAGAGAACATTGTGAGTTTTATATTTAGTTCTAGGTGCCATCTTTCAAGATAATATTGGAAAATTTGTGCACATCCAGAGGAAAATAACCAGAATGGTGAGAACATATGAAAACAGTATCATGAAGCAACCAAAGAAGGTTGCTTCTTATGGTTCCTTATGAAAGGAAGCTTTAAGGGTTACATGATTGCTGTCTTCAAAAATATAAAGCATTTCATATAAAAAGACATTCTATATTACTTTAGGGAGTATAACTATCAATTATCAACATCAGTAGATAGAGAAGCAATATCTGTATTTAGTATATAATTTCTGTTATTTATAAATCATATTTTAAGGTACATATCTAACACTGCTATCTTTCCTAAAGGTTGGGCTGGACCCTGTCGCTCAATAAACTTCATTGCTCTCCATTACCATAACCAAATGTAAATTCCTCTGTTTAGCATTAAAACTTTTTACAACCAAGCCTCATCCTATCCTGTTCTTCTAGTCTTTTACAAATGGTTTCCCTCCATATACTCTAAGGTCCAGTATACTAGCCTACTTACAAATATACAACATGACACTCCATTTCCCATCTTCATACCTTTTTCATTAGCTGTCACAAATAACTTGAACTCCCGGTGTCTTCTTGGAAATCTTTGTTTCTTGCAAAACTCAGCTCAAGTACCTCCTTGTACATGAGAATTTTCCTACCCTTCCCCAAGATACTAGCTCCTCCTCCACCAAGTTTTATCTATCTCTATTTTATATGTGTTTTATGTATTCATATATACATATATTTGCATATACCTATATATGTACAGGTCTCTTCTATTAAAATATAATCTCCTTAAGAGCTGGGACTGTTTTGCTTTTGCCTTTCTATAACCAGCACCTAGTGTATTGTCTGGCACATAATAGGTGCTTAATTTATTGATTAGAGGTGGATTTTGGCAGTTCAATATATGGAAAAAAATGTTTTAACAAATAGGGCCATCTAACAATGAAATGAACAGCCTCAAAAACAGAGTTCTCGTTACTGAGTGTGCACCAGCAGAGGTTCAATGACCACTTGTCAGAGGTGTTAGAAAAGGTTGGACTAGATGACATCTAAGGTTTCTTGCAACTCTAAAATTTAATTATCGTATGTTTTTTCCACCCTCATGAATGCATGCAATATATGTAGTATAAATTGAACAATGTGAAGGCTAGCAAACCTAAAATTAGCTTTGAGGATTAAGTGTGTGTATATATATACAGTCCATCATTCCTCCATCTGCCCCATCTAATTTTGTAAACCAGCCCTGTTCAAACACATATAAGAATATGAAACAAAAATCCCAATGTTGTATAATGTTATGATCCTAAAGATAAAACTTTCTAAAGGAAAAGTTTGGATCAAACATGTATTAGTATACATTCATTTATTTAGCTCAGCTAAATATGATGCCAAAGAAACTATTCCTGATGGCATTCTGGGGGTTTGGAGGAGGGGGAAGGTTGCTTCAATCCATTCCAAGGCCAGACAGTACAGCCCCATAAGCTAGATTGCAAAAACAGTAAGACTTGTCATAATTTAGAGCAGGTGAAAGAATATGAATGATTCACCAAAAACCTAATAGTCAATACTAAGAGAAAGCAGCTCACAGCATGAGAGTAAGTCAGGAACATCACATCTGATACTAGTGATTCATCCCCTCCCCACTACCAGTTAGTAAGAAACTTTCCCCTAATACTCCTCCTAGAACTTTGTTTTGTAATTTCCTAATGGACTTATCATGTAGTATGCTTAGTAGCAATCTGCTGGTGTCATCTTCTTTCTCTACAGTTAGTTCACTAAGGGCAGTGACCAAGAATTTCCTAAACTTTTCATCTCCTGCCTCTAAAAAAAGTATTTGTTGAATTTTATTACTGCCTATGAAGGATACCATATAACATATAATATTTTCATCGGAGTGATCAAAACCATATCCTGAATGATTGACACTGTAAAATAATTTAAACCCCAGAATCCTATACAAATTATCTAATATTCAAACACAATTATTTTAATTATGATGATTATCTCCATCCAAACTCACCCCAAATCTCCCAGAACACAGCAGATAGTGTTTCTATTATCATAACTTTTATGTCTCTTAGCAACCTAATTTTCTCAGGAGCTTTCAAAATGTAGCACAATGATCAAAATTTATTACATCGTGTTTCACTCAATAAACATCATTGAGTCTTACTATGTGCAAGGCACATAAAGACTAAAGGATGGTCCTTAATTCAAAGGAGTTTACAACTTAGTCAAAGGAGCTAAAATTCTATCATTCAGTTCTCAATTATCAAATATTAGTTTAGTCTCTACAATATTCATTGCATTGAAGCTGAAGCTTAAATACTTTGAGAAAACAGGACTCATTGGAAAAGATGCTGATGTTGTGAAAGATTGGAAGCAAAAGGAAAAGGGGCAGAGGATGAGATGGATAGATAATGTCATGGAAACAATGAACACAAACTTGTACAGAGATAGTAGAGGATAGAAGGGCCTGGTGTGCTATGGTCCATGGGGTCACAAAGAGTCAGAAATGACTGAATGACTGAACAACAACATTTTGTAAGATACTGTGCCCTAGGCTACAAAGAAGCAAAAGACTCAATCACTATTATCCAAAAAGGTCAATGTCTATGTTTTTATATTTTAGTACATAAAACATTCATTTTATTTCATAAGTACAAAATCTTAGCTGTTCCTTCCCTCTCCTTGACACTTTCATTCAGGACTTGGTATTCTACCCTCATGCAAAACTGGCTTTTGAATTACTGTAGTATCATAGAATGTTAAAATTGAACACAGCTTTAAGTGTTTCCTAGTCCAGTCTCCTCTTTTTTGTTCTTTGAAAACACAAGAATTATATATCATTTATTTTAGTCTCTGAATAAAGCCCTATGCATGAGTATAATTTCTCTTTGAGGAGATGTCTTGACAAGTTGGCACTACCCTTGAGGGGCAGTTACATACCATTTGGTACTCTGATTTTCTGTTTCTATTACATGTTATAAGACATTTTAAAAGGAGGGAAAATATTTCTTTATATCCATTTAGTTAAATGTAAATACAAAAATGGAAGAAAGTGATATTACTAAGGATAGATATTGCTAATTTGGATTCAAAGATAAAAATCATGACCAGATTGATAAATCTTTATATTCCCAGAAAAGGATGTGATTTACCATAGTAGTTTCCTCAGGAAGGGTGGAGGGGATAAAAAAACCACTAACCTCTTATTTTTGTATGCACGTGAAGCTCCCAGTAATAGCACATTAAAACAGACAGTAGACTGCCAATGTGAAACTAAACATTTTTACTCTTCTAGCACAGGTACTTTGAATCTCCTCAGCATGTAACCAAGAAAAACTTGGAATGCAAACTACCACTTCACAGGCAAAATTCGGTTGACTTTTTTCCAAACTCTTTAATAGCAGTAAAATCAAAAGAAGTTTTTTTTTAATTAACCATGGATAAAAATAAGAGCATCACCCTAGATCTTCAAGTATACTGCATCCCCTTTTTAAGTATGTGATATTTATAAGGTTTCATCTGATTACTTTTCATATCCTGTATTATCATGTTCACTAATCAGAATTACTTGATGAGAAATACTTTTTCCAAGCTTATTTTTGGTGATTAAGTCTCTTGGGGATCTTGACTCTTTCTATTATAAAGAGCATTGGACTAGAAGTCAGAAAACCTGAGTTATAGACCAGTTCTTTCATTAACTATGTGATCTTTAAGCAAAAATATCTAATCTCTTGGGATTCCAGTTTCTTTATCTGCACAATGAGATTAAACTGGATTATCTCTAAAGTTCCCTTCAGTTCTTAAAAAGTCAATGATTTTAACTCAACAAGGTTTACTTGCTGATTTTTATGAGAAATAGTACAAAACAGGAAAATAAGCTCCCTATGGAAACAATTGTCTTTGATATTGTTGCATGAGTTACTTTATCTTCCCAGAATTCAACTCAAAAGAGACCACCACTCATTCTACCTCACTGTTTCCCCAGGTCACATATAGATTTTCAAAAATTATACTACTTTAATAAAGCTAGGAGAAAAAATGGAGTGATCTAATTATCTAGAGACTACATGCACACTTTGAAGGAAAATATTTTTAGTTTTGTGGGATTGTTTTGTGGTTTCTTCTCCTCCAAGTCCATCTGTAAAACCTACTTCTTCATGTAATCTTATAATAAGCATCCTTCACAAAAAAAAAAAAGCTACTGGAAATAAGATTCAAAGACTTACCAATAAGACAACTATAGACAAAGAAGCAGTGTTGAAAAAATGAAATAGGAAGCAGAATATTCAATTAACACTATCCAAGAGTTTCCGTTGATGCTCTGTTAGGCTACAGATCCAAGGGCCAGGGACTACGTGTTCTTTCAGGCTCTGGACAGTGCCTACAGCACTCTCCGTACCTAAACTAAATCATTCTAAATTTTTATGCCTTTGTGCTACACGTACAAGAAAAGAAGAACATTAAATTGGCCCCATACCATTCCCTTAACTTAATATTCCCAACTAAATCTTAATTTCTTTCAATACAAAATATGCCCCTCCCATTTTAACTAAGGTGAAACCAAATACTCAAGGTCCTAAACTGCAAGTTTATCACTGTAATATTAATCATCACTAAGCTTTATTCCTCTGAGGAAAATGAAGGTTAAGCCCAAAAATTTCCATATAGGAAAAAAAAGTAACTGGATGAAAGCAAAACAAAGCCAAAGCTATTTTAAAAATTTTAACTGAGTGCATATAAACAAGGACCACTAAACTTTAATCAGAGAACATTCAAATGTTTGAGAAAATTGCTGGTTTGAATAAAGGAGTGTATAATCAGACAGATGTGTAAAGATCATGTGGATAAACAGTTTTATGTGCCTTATATTTTAAGGCCTCTGCCATGTTTTACATACGTATCATGAGCAGAATGTAGAGGAAATATATTTTAAACTGTGTAATAATTTATGAAATATCCATTATATTTGTACTTATTTAGTACACATGCAAATGATTAAACCTACAAATGTATAAGGCATTGATACTATATCCCTAGGGCAGTATCAGAGGAGCACAAGCAACTTGACTGAAAGTTCACAATCTATAATCTGTGGTTGGTTATATAAGTTGGAACACATTATTACCTAGGCCAAGGTCATCAACTAACCAATCAACATTTATTAAGCTCTTACTAAGTGCCAGACACTAGACTAAGCATAGGTGATACAAAGAAAAAGCAACACTAGGTCATGAGTTCAACATCACTAGAAACCATTAGTTTTTTACTATGCTCTGATGGCTGCCAGTCTAAGCTCAGAGAGGACAAGACTACAGTTCAGTGGTCACAACAGGGACTCGACAAGAAAGGATGACATATGAGTTTACTTGAATGGGTTAACAAGTACCTAAACTCACCCAAACTCAAACAAGCACAAAACTCACATCAAGTACTTCAGGGCAACATTATGGCTAGGCTTCAATCAATCAACAAGCGTTTATTAAGTGCCTACTATGTGCCAGATACGGGAATACAAATAGTGGAGATACAGGATAATAATGCCTATGCTCAGGAAGTTCACATGCTATCTGAGGAAGCAGCATGCAATATATGCAAAATATAATCGAAGGATAAACAAAGTAATTTGGGGTAAAGAGGAGGAGCTAGAAGCTGAGGAGATCAGGAAGGACCTCATCATATTGGCTGTATATGTGTTGGCATATGTGTATGTGTGGATATGTATAATTCTCACAGCTGGCCTTCATCAGTGTGTCTCCTTCACCCAAGTTTTCTCACTCAAGGCATATTTTTCACAAATTAGTTTTGGGTTCCATAGCTATGACATGATACCAAATCGTGAAGTTTCAAACTTTGCTTCTTCTAAATACAAAAAGCAATGCCGAGACTCATTTGAAGTTGATATTTAGTACCTACTAATAAAGTATTTCTTGTTTACTTATCAACTTGGCATGTCATTCAAATAACACTTTCAAAGTATTCTGTTAAAAGTAACAATTTACTGAAATATGATTGTTGTCTGCATTGCTCAATGTCTCAGGCTAGCAAACTTAAAAGAAATCAATGCATAATGTTTTATGATCAGCATACATTTTATGTTGTTCAGTTGTTTTTAGTCATGTCTGACTCTTAGTGACCCTATATGGCAAAGATACTGGAGTGGTTTGTCATTTCCTTCTCCAGCTCACTTTACAAATGAGGAAACTGAGGCAAGCAGGGTTAAGTGACTTGCCCAGAGTCACACAGCTAGTAAATGTCTGAGGCCAAATTTGAACTCAAAAAAATGAGTCTTGCTGACTTCAGGCCCAGCACTCTATCTATTGAGCCACCTAGCTCCTTTTTAAAATGTTCTTATTTTACTTCTTCCTAGAATGATATGAAATCAACATATATTAAAAAAGAAAGTTAAATGAATAAGCAGAAATACAACAAAGAGAAAAGCTGAAATGATTAATTTTTGCCTTGCCAATGTTTTCCCTTAGATTCTTCAAAGTTAGCCAAGAGATCATTAGTGGTTGACAGTTTTAAAAAAGAAAATTTTATATAAGAATCAGCCTTTAGAATTGGGAGATGTATTCAGTGTCTGCGGCGCTTTTTTTTTCTTTTATGGAACAAATCTTTATTTTTTTGACTATGGCTTTGGTTTTCAGAAACAGCCAAAAGTCATTCCACACAAAGAGTGATGAACCAAGCAAGAGACCAAACTAAGGAATACCATTTTTGGTCAAAAACAAGGTGTGATTGTAAAGTAGCAATGTGATTAATTTTCTAGGACAGCTCATAAAATTGCCACGAAGGTGATTCCAAAAGAGGAATTCTAAAAAGTGTAAAGCAATGGCAGGGGCCTAAGAATATATACAGAGCCTTCTAAGGCAGGATTACTTAGAGAGACAACACTGATAACTGATTCCTCTTTGGCTGTAATTGTGCCCATCCAGTTACACAATTCTCTTGGATTTTAAGTGATATATTAGCTTCCTGATAGCTAATTTCCAAACGGTGTTTCTAGAGATAGAGCACTGGGCCTGGTGTCAGGAAGACTTGAGTTCAAATCTGGCCTTAGACACTTACTAGCTCTTTGACCCTGAGCAAGTCACTTAACCCTGCTTGCCTCAGTTTCCTCATCTGTAAAATGACCTGGGGAAGGAAATAGCAAAACATTCCAGCATCTTTGCCAAGAAAACCCCAAATGGGGTTACAAAGAATTGGACACAATTGAATCTACAAAACAAGTGCATAGTAAAACAAAAGAGATTCCCACAATCGCTATATGTAAATATGTATATAATAAAAAAATGCCTAATTCTGACCCAAAATGCGTCACCTCTCTGTAACAGATAACATATTTCATCCTCTGTCATCTGAAGTCATGAATGGTTACTCTATTAATCATAGTTCTTAGAGCTTTCAAAATTGTTTGTCTTTACAGTGTTATTATTGTATAAATTACTGTTTTATTGTATAAATATACTGGTTCTGCTCATTTCATTCTTTGTCAGTTTATAGAAGTCTTCAAATTTGTTCATCTTTGTCATTTTGATGTAATAGTATAAATTATTCCTCTTTCTGTATCAGTTTATATAATTCTCTTTGAAATCATATATCTCCTCATTTCCTTTATTTCTTCATTTCTTCTATAGAGCACAATAGTATTCCATCACATTCATATGCCAGAACTTATTCAATCATTCCTCAGTTGATGGGAATTCCCTTAGTTTCCAAGGTTTTGCTACCACAAAAAGAGAAGGTACAAATATTTTTTGTGCATGAAGGATCTTATCCTCCTTCTTTGATCTCTTTTGAGTACAGACCCAGTAGTGGTAGTCATGGGTCAGAGGACACTATGATCACTTGAAAGTAGTTCCATTTTACTTACTTATCTTTCTTTTATATGACAAGCATGCAGAGTATTAGACTATACACATGGTCATATCAAAGGAATAGATGGTACAGTTCTCTGCCTGGTGCATATAGTGGACATTTAAGAAATGTATGAATGAAAATGAAAAATTCTCTGCCTGGAGCTTACAATCTATTTTAGGAGATGTGATGTTTTAATATCAAACAACTAAAGTATAATCCCAGGGCATCATTTATGAACAAGTACAAAGGAATTTATAAATACTGAGGAAATTCAAAGTAAAGGAATGATCAGTATAGGGTTAAGTTGACTAAGGTTAACTTGACTAACACTTTTCACTTAGGGGAAATGAGTCTTCAGCTGGGCCTTCAAGAAAGTATATAATTTGGTTTGGCAAAGAGGAAAGAACAAAAAGTATTCAAAGGAAGGGATTTTGAGATGGAAAGAGAATGAAAATTGCATTAATAAAGCACCCAGAGGAAAACAAATGATCAAGAAGTATGAAGGTAGGGGTAGCTAGGTGGCATAGTGGATAGAGCACCCACCCTGAAGTCAGGAGGACCTGACTTCAAATCTGACCTCAGACCAAACACTTGACACTTACCAGCTGTGTGACCCTGGGCAAGTCACTTAACCCCAATTGCCTGGAAATTTAAAAAAGCTCCTTTGACCCAGCAATAGCCCTTCTACGGCTATATCCCAAAGAGATCATACAAAAGGGAAAAGGACCCACATGCACAAAAATATTCATAGCAGCTCTTTTTGTGGTGGCAAAGAATTGGAAATTGAGAGGATGCCCATCAATTGGGGAATGGCTGAGCAAGTTGTGGTATATGAATGTAATGGAATACTACTGTGCTATAAGAAACGATGAACAGACTGACTTCACAAAAACCTGGGAAGACTTGTATGGTCTGATGCTGGGTGAAGTGAGCAGAACCAAGAGAATGTTGTACACAATAACAGCCACATTGTGTGATGACTAATAGTGAAAACTTAACTGTTCGCAGCAACACAAGGATCTAAGACATCTCCAGAGGCCTTGTGATGGAAAATGCTATCCACACCCAAAGAAAGAACAATGGAAGTTGAATTGTTATTTTTTTCTCTTCTGTTGAGTTTTGTTTCCTCTTTCTGATGGTTCCTCCTATTGGTTTTAATTTTTACTTACAACATCACTAATGTGAAAATATGTTTAATAGGAACATAAATGTATAGCCTACATCAGATTGTGTGCCGTCTTGGGGAGGGTAGTGGGGAGGAAGAGGGAGAAAAATTTTAAACTCAAAAGCATATGGAAGTGATAATTAATAAATCAAAATAAATTAATAAAAAAATTTTTTTTTAAATCTTGCCTCAGAAAAAAAAAAGAAGTATGAAGGTAATTCAGCCTATATGTAGCAAAGGGAACTATGATAAGTAAATGGAATGATATTAGATAGATAATCAGTGGCAGAAGCCCTTTCTGTTCAAATTCAACCAAACACCTATTAAACATTGTATGCAGCACTGTGCTTGACACCAAGCTTCCATAACAATGTCTCTGCCTTTATGGAGTTTATGATTTAGGAAAGAGATGTGACACATACACAAATAACAATGATATACATGATTAATTTGCAAAGGGTGTAAACAAAATGTTTTGTAAAGTCAGAGAAGGAAAGATCATTACCAATTTGAAGGTGTGGGGAATTTTCCTGGAAGAGGGGTGATATTCGAGTTTATCTTTAAAATTAGGAATTTGACAGGAAAAAGACATTTATGCAAAAAAATCAAATAGGAGCCAAGATACAAAGATAATAAGGAATGGAGTGTGTATGGGAGACAAAAAGTAGTCCAGTTTTGTTGGAGCATACACTTTGGGTTAGAAGGTGAAAAGAGGGAGCGCCACATTATAAAGAGCACTAAATGCAAGGCTAAAGTAAAGTAGACTTACAAAGTAGACTTAAGGTGCCATTATAAGATTTTGAGAAGAGGAATGACATAAAAATTCTAAGCATAAGGAAAATTAACCTGGCAGTAGTGTGAAGGGTAAATTATGAAGGGAGAGAGGCAGGAAGACTTGCTAGGAAGCTATAGTAATACTTCAAGTGGAATATAATAATGAGGTCCTTGACCAAGGTGGTGGTAGTGGGTATAGAGAGGCAGAGATGAATGTGAAAGACGATGTAAAAGGAGAATAAACGGGATAAAATCTCTGGTTGGGTAAGTGAAGGAAGGCTCACAAATAACTGGCCTTAAATACCAATTGGAAAAATATGGATGACTACTCATGTATTCGAAGAGCCAAATGTTCATATTGATTTACCTCCTCAGGCTGAAGGTTACACATCTGGGTTTTTATTTTGGCTTTGTTTTGGTTTTGCCAAAGTATGTCATTCTTTTTTTTTTAATAATTAATTTGTTTTAAGTTTTTAACATTCACTTCCATAAGATTTTGAGTTTTAAATTTTCTCCTCCTCCCTCTCCTCCCCCCTCCTCCCTCTTCTCCCCCCTCCTCAAGACATCATGCAATCTGATATAGGCTCCAGTTATATATTCACATTAAGCATATCAAAGCATTTCATTCTTGTAGGAGCATTTTTTCCTACTCGATGTTCTTGTTTTCTATATTTGATGTTTTAATATATTTGTGTTGGACATTTGCCTTTCTTTTATTGGTTAGGAGGAAAATTCATGGGACCAAAATATCTATATGACTTTCCCTTTCTGGAAGGAATAAAACTAAATTTTTTTACCAAGAGAAAAGGACAAACTCAGGGTGAGGTCTATAGCTCAATATTAAATAGTCCAGAATATGGGAGTGGGCAAGAATAAAGGGTGATGAAAAGGAAGAGTGATTAGAATTGTTGGAGAGGGAGCCAAAGTTGGAATGATAAACTGGTTCCATGTGAGTATTACATGCAAAATGAGCTCATTTTCTTATAGATACATTTTATGGTAGATCAAACCCCACCCTGTGTACCATCCTCCACCCATTTGGGAACTGATCTTTCTCACTGATTTGTGTGACTGAGAAGGGAAGGCATAGCATATCTTTCTGGATTCTTACACTTTGCCAATTAATATTACATATATAAGACAAATGTTTATAAACAGCCATAATATAGATATGTAAGTCTCTCCATTTTTTAAAATGATCTGATAACACCAAATATATGAAGATTACTAAAGCTCTTCTGAGCAGAGAGAATTATTATTCCTCCCAAAGAAGTTATAAATGAAATTACATGGCAGTCTTTTTTGACTTTACTGTTGTTCCTATGGAGGCAAGAGCTCAGGAGTAACTATCAAGAACATACAGCTGCCAGGTGACAAAATGTAATGACTCCATACACATTGTGGTAAAGATGAATTTATGCTCACTTCAGATTTCTTCAATATTTTCAAATATTGTCACTCAAAACTGAAGTTTTGCCAGTAGTAAGTTTCTGTTTTAAATATAAATGTCCAGCTATAACATCTGACTTAAATCCAGAAATGTTTTCCCTCAAAACTTACAGACATTAAGTCAAATAATTTACTGTCTCTATAAATGAACTTCCTTCACACTTCAGGAACAGTTGGGCACAACTCTATATAGCCTTACTATAACTTACATTTATATGGGCATTCATATCTGCCAAATACATGATCACACATGAGGCTCAGAACAACTTTGAAAGATAAATACTACAAGTATTACCACCATCTTATAGATGAAGAAATTGAAACTCAGGGGTTAAATGACTTCTCTGTGGTCACATAGCTAGTAAGCATTACATTGGATTTAAACCCTAGTTCCTGACTCCAACTTCTATACTCTATTCTATCCACTATTTCACATCAAACACCAGACACCCTGTACTTTATGGTAATCTGGGTAGAGGGAGAAAGAGGAAGAGGAGAAATAGAAAGAAAAAGAAGGAGAGAGGAGGACCCACATTTAAACCCTATCTCTGACACTAGCTAGGTGAACTTGTGCAAGTAGAATCCCCTCCTTGGGTCTCATTTTCCCAATTTTAAATCTGAGATTTTAAGATCTTATGCCCATGATTTCAGTTATTTCTATGCAAATGACTCCAAAACTCTTCCAGCTCCACATCTTTCCTCTGAGCTAAGTCCTACTCACTGGACATCAATGAGTTAACAAGCATGTAATAAGGACCTGCTACGTGCCAGGCACTATGCGAAAGCACTGAAAATACAAAAAAAAAATTTAAGTTCTTGCTCTCAAGAAGCTTACATTTCTGTCTGGATGTCACAACAGTTCTTCCTCCTGGTTTCCCTATTTTATTTGACAATATCATCATCGTCCCAGTCACCCAGATTAGAGACTCTGAAATCATCTTTGATTCTTCCTTCTCTCTTACCCCATAAAAAAAAAAATGAATCCAATCAGTTACAAAGTCCTATCAGTTCTTACTTCAAAATATGCCTTTAATCAGTGCCTGCCCTTCATTGCCACAAACATAAATCTAGTCCAGGTCATAGAATCTTCAAATTTAGAGTAGGAAGGAACTTCAGCAGTCAACTAGTCCAACCCAAACAAAACGAATTCTAGCTATAACATTCTAGTCAAATGGTCATCTAGCCCCTCCTTGGAGACCTCCCCAAAGCATCCCATTCCATTTTTGGAGAGCTCCAATTGTTAGAAAGCCTTCCTGACATCAAGCTGCCTAAATTTGCCCATTTGAAACATCCATCTATTGCTACTTATTCTGCCCTCTAGGAACAAATAGAATATAAACTTTCTTCCAAAAGATAGCCGTTCAAACACTTGAAGACAATTATAATTGTCCCCATGGTTCTTCTCTTCTACAGGCTACATATTTCTAATTCCTTCCACCAAACCTCATGGATTTAAGGCACTGGACCAACCTACTAGCCCTCCTCCATTTGCTCTAGCATATCAGTGTCTTCCTTAAACTGTCCTAATCAACCCTCTCTTAGACCATTGTATCAACCTCCTAACTGATCTTCACAACACTACTCTCTGCCTGCTCCAGTCTTCATGGACAATATGATATCTTCCCCCCTTAAAAAAAACACCTAATATACAACATGATTGTAAGCTTCAAGTGCCCAGTACCCAGAACAATATAGGATAAGTAATGAAACAAATTCATGAATATAGTTTCACTTTTACATTTCAGTTGTGAAGAATGATCATATATCAGCTTTTTTAAAGCCCAATATTTGAATTACAGTATCAGCCCATTCAAGTGTTGACTGAGTCTGGATTCCTATTATGAAATTAAAATGTGGACATTCAAAGCCACTGTTTTCACTCATGAGCACTGATGGTTTTTAAGAAAGATATTTCATTTAAAACAATCAACCTTGACACCAAAAATGTAAGCAATGTACATTTAATAAGAGTACATTTTGCTCATCCTTCTTATCTATGTGACATTTGTTCAGTTCCTAATCAATGTCCAATCACTAAATTGTCAAAAAGAGAAATAGAATTGGGTTTAATAGAAGAATAAGTACAGTCAGTATAAACCCAAGGTATCATCAAAGTAAAGTACCACCATTCCTAATCCCACCCATTGATTTGTCTCCCTTGTCAGGTACTCATATATAAATAATTGTTTAATAATATCTGGCTGAAGAAATGAGTGAAACTGGCCTTGGGACTCAGCTACTTATTTTTATATCTCAGTGCTATTTATCAGCCTCACACTAAGGTATAAAATCTCCTCCTACATAAGAATGTTCTCCAGTTCTCTGGGGATTCTTGAGATTTAACTAGTTTCAGTAGTTAAAAATTGGCTTTAATTTATATACAAAATGGTTGACTCAGTTGAAGCTTTCACACAGTAAATCAAAAGTAAACAGGATGTTACTTTAGCAAAGAGAGAGGTCAAATGAAATAAAACACCCTTGGGGATATTGCCACAGCACATTTTAAAGATAGTTTCCAAAATTTCTAAGTAATTAAAGTGTACTTCACATATGATACCTACATGTGTAAATATATATGGGTGGACATAGAGATATATAGAAAATATGAAGGAAACTCACTTAAATGAAAACATTCTTTTATTCCACATCATAGATATAGCACCTGGGCATTACCCACTGAATACTCAATTTAGTTCAGCAGACATTTATTAAGCACCTACTATTTGCAAGGCACTCTGTAAGGTATTGTGAAAAGTACAAAGAAGCATAAAATACAGCCTCTACCATGATAAAATAAAGCAATTGCTGATATACATTAGTAAAGAGAGTATCCTTAATGAAAGTCTCCCACACCAAGGAAATCATAGATCCACCAATTTTGTTTTGAAAGAAAGAAAGGCTTTCATGAAAACAGACCTTCAGAATTTATGACAAAGCAAGAGATGGAGAGGATCACAAGAAGTAAAATGGATAATTTGATTACATTAAATTAAAAAGTTTGCACAAACAAACCAATGCAGCCAAGCTTAGAAAGAAAGCAAGAAACTGGGAGAAAAGATATGTAGCAAGTTTCTCTGATAAAGGTCTCATTTCTCAAATATAAAGGAAACTGAACCAAATTGATAAAAATACAAGTCATTACCCAATTGATAATTGGCCAAAGGATATGAACAGTTTTCAGAAGAAGAAATCAAAGCTATATAGGAAGTCATATAGAAATGCTCTAAATCATTATTAGTAGAGAAATACAAATTAAAATAACTCTGAGGTACCACCTCACACCTATCAGATAGGCTAACATGACAGAAAAGGAGGGGATGTGGGAAAATTGGGACATTAATGCATGTCTGCTAGAGTTGTGAACTGGTCCAACCATCCTGCAGAACAATTTGGAACTATGCCCAAAGGGCTATAAAACTATGTATACCCTTTGATTTAGCAATTCCATCTATCTATCTATCTATCTATCTATATATATATATATTTATATATAATACTAGCAATACTATAGATTACTATCATGCTATAAGAAATGTTGAGGGGGATGGTTTTCGAAAAACCTGGGAAGACTTACATGAACTGATACAAAGTGAAGTGATCAGAAGAAGGAGAACACTGTACATAATAACAGCAACATCGTACTATGATCAACTGTGAATGACTTAGCTATTCTCAGTAATACAATGATCCAAGATAATTCTGAAGGACCCATGATGAAAAATACTGTCCAGACAGAGAACGCATGAAGTCAGAGTGCAAATTAAAGCATATTTTTCCATTTTATTTTTCTTGTTCTTTTGCAACATAGCTAATACGGAAATATGTTTTGCATGGTTTCACGTGTAAAATTGAGATCTCTTTTTTTACCTTCTTAATGGGTGGGGAGAGGCAGGAGGGAGGGAGAGAATTCAGAACTCAAAAATTTTAAACAATGAAAACTTTTACTAAAAAAGAAAGGAGAAAGAAAAGAGTCTTTTGGAGATTGGAAATATCACAGGTGTATCACAAAATGTTAGAAGAATAAGGAACTTTAGATATTGGCAAGCCCAGCAACCTTATTTTACAGAGAAGATACTGAGACCAAGAGAAGCGGCATGATTTGCCCAAGGTCCTATGTGGTATTACTGAGGTTGGACAGGAAAGTTCAATAACCTTTAGCAATTTTTATCATTACTGTTCTTTAGCAAAATATCCAAATGTCATCTATTGTTCAATTCCATAGACTTTTTCTTGCAGAAACTATGGTTTAATTGCTATACATAGATACCACCTGTCACCAATTATTAGTTATGGAGAAAACTTCCAAATTTGGCTTCCTTTACCTGTTAACTTTTCAGAAGGTTTTCTGTCCATCAAGGTCTAAGAAGTTTATGTTTAAACTGCCACACAAAAGTGGAAGTTAAGAGGCCTGAGTTAGATTCTTGGGTTTGACACTAATTTGCTCTGCATCCTCAGATAAGTCATTTAAGGTCTCTGGGCATTAATTTCATCACCTATAAAATGAGGGGGTTGGACTTGATAATCTCTAAGATTCCTTTCAGCTCTAACAATCTAAAAATTCATACATCTGATATAAACCTTTTGGAGCTGTATCTTTTTTTTTCATCTGTATCAGGAACCCCCAAAGAAAAGTAATTTTTCATCAACATTTTTACATTGAATCAAGATATTCTGAAAAAAATCATCTTTGAATGTGATCCATCAAAAACATACTTCAATAGCAGAGTAAGGATTATGGTTAAGCTGGGGTTTGTTTCATAAATATTGACATTCAACCTGGATAAACTAGGATTCATGAGAGAACATGGAAGCTACTTTTCTGATTTTACAACTGCATAATATAAATACACATATTCCATTCTAGGATTTCTCTAGAAAAGCTTTGGTTTTTTTTTTAATTCTAATAACTCAGCTCTATTTCCTTTTTAGATAGATCTTGCATGAAATCTGAAATATAGGGATAAATTAACAATAGCTTATTATAATAATGCTGAATATAAATGAACAGTATTAGAGAAGTTTTAAGACTACTTTATTAAAGATGATTCATTCTGATGAAGCAAAATCTAACCACAAGTTGTCGTCGGCTATGCTCAAGTCAATTGAAAAAAAATACACAGTGAAGTGATCAGCTACTTGAAGGCACCCATTATTTCTCCTTCAGTCTTCTCATCTCCAGGCTAAACCTATCCTTTTCCTTCCTAAAAAAAAATCTCACATCACATAATTCCTTCCACCATTGTGGTCACCTTCCAGCTTAGGAAGTGTGGTGTCCAGTATTGAACACAATATTTCAGATTTGGTAAGACCGGGGCAGAGTACAGATAAAAAGAAAGTCTGTTGCAAACATAGGAGACAATATTCAGATGGTTCTTGCCCCATTCCAGAATTCTTTTCATCCCAACACACTGCCTCACATTAACTTGTGGGGATGAGAGGATCAAAGGATGTGGATGATGGTGGTGGTGGTAGATTGTTTCTTGTTACTATGGGGAAGATTTGAGTAAGTTTACAGACAGAGTAGAAGAAGGAGGTACCAATGAAGAAACTGGAGATTCAGAAATAAAAGAGATGATTGAAAGAGCAAGGTCCCAAAAGGGGAAGAAAGGGGAGGATCAAGAGTGTAGATGAAGGATTTAGCCTTGGCGAGGAGAGCCACTTCATTCTCTGAGACCAGAGGAAGGGAATCTATTAAAAGGTCAGTAATGGGAAAAGGTGGAGAAGCAGATTTGGAATAAGATAATGGAAGCTTAGGATATACACAAAAATAACTTTTAATTTGCCCCCAACTCTAAGACTTTCCAGTGGTCTAGTTACCTTGAATTTTAGTAGTTTCTTTTCTTCTCTGAGAAGTTTAATAGATGACTATTTTATACTAGTTTTGATTATTTACAATTTGAGACAGTATTAGCAAGGATATTTCTACTGTTTACCCCAATGTCATCGTTTCCTAACCCAATCTCATCCATTCACAGAATCACAGAATATTAGAAATGGAGGGAATCTAGAGGTGATCTAGTCTTAACTCCTCATTTTAAAAATGGTAAAAATGTGGTCCCAAAACCGGAAGTGACTTAGCTAGGAAGGGGGAAAGTAGAGACTGGAACCCAGGGCTTCTGATTCCAAGTCTACTACCTTTTTCTAGCTATGCCACACTGCCTACGCCATACTCTACCTTCATTACAGAAATATTTATTGAAGATCAATTTTATGGAGTCATTATTTTATTGCTGTGGGGGATATATATATGTATGTCCATATATGTGTTTGTATGTATATATTGCATATATACATATGTGTATATATATGTATATATTGTGTATGTGTATATGCACATACACACACACATACACACACACACATACACACACACACATACACATACACACACACACATATATGAGATAAAGATTCTACCTAAAGCTCAAAGACTAGGACAGTAGAGAAGACATGTCTGTCTACAAATAGTGAGTATACTAGCCAGGGCTTCTTTTGGAAAGTGCCATATAATTGCTTCCAACAAAGCATTATTTGAGTTTCAGACAATAGAAAAATCACTACCAGGTGAAATTTTTCACTAATAGTTCCCAATCTGAGTGGGAATGGTGGTGGAGGAGAGATAAGCATTTATACAGCATCCACTATGTGGCAAGTACTTTACTAAGTACAAATATTATCTCATTTGATGCTCACAACAACCCTGTAAAGTATGGTTTACAATTGAGGAAACTAAGGTGAACAGAGGTTAAGTGACTTGCCCAGGATCATCTAGTTAGTGAGAATCTGAGGTGGAATTTGAGCTCAGGTCTTTGAGACTCCAGGCACAGCATGCTACCTGCCTAGACATCATATTACCGACTTTTTAGCTGACCTGTCTTCTTGTTTTCAAAAGGTACGATCTAGAAAAATGCCATGTTACATAAAGGTGCAATTTAAATTTTATCACTGACTTTGCATAGGAGAGAGACTTAAATGCTGGGATTAGAAGAGATGGCCTCTGTGGTCTCTGCCATTCTGTTACTGTCTGTCTATTAATCTTCCAAGTCGTCATCACTTTGAATGGATATTGTGTCAGACTGACCTTCAGTCTGGGACCTTGTGAAGTTGATGATTAATTCATCATGTATTACCTCTCATTCTGCCTCCCCAAAGCCCAACATTAGAAATTAAGCAGCAATCCAGTATCAAACATCTTTTTGTAAGCAGTGGTCAGACCCACAAGCAAAAGAAAACCATACAGACACATATTAGCTCTCTCAACCACTCATTGCACTTTGGCATTAAAAGTTAAACTGAGAAATAAGTAAGGGGAAATGAATAAAATGGGGATGGAGAAACAGAGTCAATATTCCCATCACAAAATTTTTAGAAGATACAGAGAAAAATTGCCCCTGTTTCCAATGCTAAAAGCAAGAGTAGGGGGGGTGCCTTCTGACATTGAACCTCCAGGATCCATTATCACAGAGCCCACTGCTTCTAAGGGAGAAGAGATATTGGCAAATTAAACTCTCCTTGGATCTCAATTTCCAGTTCTCCTAGACCTCATACAAATTTGAAAATTCCAAGAATACCACAAAGGAAAAAAGTGGGTTTCATTCCATACAGTAAAACATTGGTGTTGCATCAGAAATTTCCTCCTACAAAGAAAATGACAACAATGTAGGGAGTGAGGTGAAAATCACTTTTATATAGTTCCAACTATGTGCTAGGCACTGTACTAAGCACTTAAAAGCATTGACTTATTTGATCCTCACAAATTTTACAGGAAACCAAGGCAACAAGAGGTTAAATAATGCCCAGGATCAAATAGTAGTGTCTCAGGCTGGATTTGAACTCAAATCTTCCTGACTCCTGGCCCATAATTCTATCCACTGCACTACCTAACTAACTGTTAATGTGAGTCTCTATTCCAAGGAGATAGAGAATGTTTGTCACAATGCTAGTGGCACAGTGTATACAGCAATGGGTCTAGAATCAGGGAAATCTGCATTCAGATATGGCCTGAGACATTAGCTGTGTGACCCTGGGTAAAGCATGTAACTTCTATTTGCCCCCGTTTACTCAACTGTGAAATGGGATAATAATAGCACCTACCACACAGGGTTGTTGTGAGAATTAAATGAGATAATATTTGCTTTAAAAAAGCACTGTGCTAAGACATGAAATAGATGCTTATTCCCTTACCCCTCTCAATGAAACATCCTCTCAAGGACTTGGTACTTACTTTTTTTTAAAAAAATTCAGATCTCTGATTTCACTAGTATACAGAACTCAAGGAGAGAAAACTCCTACCAATATAGGTCTGCAACTGTTGTACAATTTTTAGTCTTAGAGCATTTACTGGGACACTGATAGGTTATTTGCCCAACTCTCACAGTAAATGTGCCACCTTCAAATCATGCTTTTAGCACTTGCTAGCTGGGTGAGCATAGGCAAGTTAGGTAACCTCCACCTCAGTTTCCTTAACTGTTAAATTGAGATAATAATTACGGTGTTACATAGCTCACAGGGTGATTGTGAGGCTCAAACGAAATGTATATAAAGCACTTTGCAAACTTTAAAGAGCTATATAAATATCAGTCATTATTAGCAATTGTTCAGTGTCCATGTTTTACATATTCTACTTGATTCTCACTCTGAGTCTGGATGGGTATTGTACTTAAAAGATAAAAAACATCCTCATATAACAAAAAAAGTAGGGCAAATGGGGATAAATGACACTATATGAAAATTATGTTAATGGGTAGAGCATTGGGGTCTGGAGTCAAGAAGATCTGAATTCAAATCTGGCCATTCTAGCTGTGTGACCCTGGGTAAGTCACTTAATTTGTGCCTCAATTTCCTCAATTGTAAAATGGAGACAATAATAGCACCTACCTCTCAGGGTTGTTACAAGTATCAAATGAGATAACATTTGTAAAGCCTTCACACAATACCTGGCATGTAGTAGGTACTTAATAAGTGCTCATTCCCTTCTCCCTTTATGTTATGCTTCATTATTGTTTCTAACACCATTTCATCCATTTCTATCAGGGGAAGGAGAGTCAAAAGCATTTGTGGAGAACACGTAAAAGGTTACTAGGCAGCTTGATAAGTAAGAAGCAGCTTGGGGAAGTTAATGGCAACCTCACCCTGCAGTCAGGAAGACTCATCTTCCTGAGTTCAAATCTGGCCTCAGACACTTACTAGCTGTGTGACTCTGGGCAAGTCACTTTACCCTGTTTGCCTCTAATGGATCCTATCGAGCTGGAACAGCTCTGAAGATGGGCCTGGTGTTATACTTTGTCTATTGTCTAAACAGCATACTTTAAACTAGGGAAGCATGGCTACCATCCTGTCTGCAGCAGTTGGAGCAAGGGTTCACACAGGTGAAATTAGGGATGTTTGAAGTAGTGAGGTCACTTTTTTTCAAGACTAGATAAGAGATTTACCCCCTTATCAAAATAATGATAACATTTACATAAGGCTTTTAGGTCTGCAAAGCATTTTACAAGTACTATCTCAATTCATCCTCAAAATACCTTGGGTGGTTGATGTGATTTTCATGCCCATTTTACAGATGAGGACACTGAGACAGAGATTAAGTGACTTCCCTAGGATCACACAGTTAGTAAATGTGTGAGGCCAGATTTGAACTTAAGAAGATGAGTCTTTCTGACTCTAGGCCTGGCACTCTACCACTGCACCACCTAGCTGCCTAGTATAAAATATCTGTTCATTTCTACACTAAAATCCCCAGAGCTTTTCTGCATTTTATGAATATTATTGGTCCAGCTGTGATATGGAAACTAAATTATTTTTAAAGTAATATAATTAGACAAAATATAACTCACTTGAAAAGTTGTGGTTAGGTTTTTATTTCTTTCAAAAGCTTAAAACTAATTATATTCATAGCCTTTCTATATTCTTCACATTTCCCTATGTTTATCTTAATTACTTAACATGTGTATGCAATCATTTGCACAGACCTTTATGCATGAACATAATAAAAAGAGGGTTTTCATCAAGTTGGATATGAAATTTATTGAGTTTATTTCCCCCACTCTTCACCAAGAAGAGCTATTAAGAAAAAGTAAATTGTGAGCCTGCCTGAATTTTCTTTCTTCTATGATGACTGACATAATTGAACACTAGAAATATGCTACAGTGCACAATTAAAAGATAACCAGAATTTGAGTTTTGCCCAGGTTGCAGTTCACTGCATTTCAAAGCATTAAAAAACTTACACTTTTAGGGGTATCTGCACATAATTATGTCTTTTAAAGAAATTGATTGCATATTCTTTCCTAAAGCAAAAAAATTCATTTTTCATGATTGTATTCCAAAGAGCAAATAGTTACAGTACTACTGAAATTATGGCTTCAGATCACCTTTAGATTCACTGGCAACAGGATAGTGTTATATTTGTGATTAACAGATAAACATTTGATACATTTGCTTTCTTGTTATTTTTTTACTGTTGTTTTGTTTTTGGTTTTGTTTTACAGGAGGAATAGCTTGTTAGTCACTGCCTGTATTATGTGTCCTTGTCTTCAAATCAGTCAGTCGACAAGTATTTCTTAAGCATCTACTATATGGCCAGTCTTCTGTGCTATACGCTGTAGACCTTTCTCCTGGATTATTTGTGTAATAAATAGTAAGTAAAGCTCCCACTAGGTGGCGCAGTGGATAAAGTGCCAGGCCTGGAGTCAGGAAGACCTGAGTTCAAATTCAGCCTCATATACATACTAGCTGTGGGACCCTAGGCAAGTCAATTAAACTTGTTTGCCCCAGTTTCCTCATCTGTAAAATGAGGTGGAGAAGGAAATGGCAAACCACTCCAGTATCTCTTCCAAGGAAACTCCAAATGGGGTCACAAAGAGTCAGACACAACTGAAAAATGTCTGAACAACACCAATATTCTCAAAGAAGAGCTAGTAGTTGTAGGAACCTGGGTATTATCAGGAGAATGAATATGTTAGCCTAGAACTAGCTCTTAACCAATTGGGAAGGAAGAGAAAAGTGGAATGTTTTCTTTCCCCTTTACTAGCTCTTTATGTAACGAACTACTTGTGTGATGCTAGATTGAAAAAAAAAAAGGATAAAGAGAGGGTGGAGAGCTCAAGTTTTGTCCCATGGCTAGTGCATTGGGCTTCTACACATCTGAAACAGATCTAGATTCATTAAGCACACATTCTTGAAGCTCTTCTTAAGAGATTTCAGTGGCATCCTGTTAATATATTCAAGTAAACTGAAACCAGCTTCATTCACATTTTCTAACCTACAAGATATAGCCTCACCTTAAAAGAAGTCTTCTATGCTATCAGATATAAACCAAGCCTACTTACCAAGTCCAAAAAAATGTTCTTAGGGAGATACTAAGTGAAACATTTAAAATCCAAATAACTTCATTCTCAAAAACAACTTAAAATCTTTCTGTTATTGAATCACACATGTTTTATTAATTACTTAGTCTTCAATATAGAATACATACTGACACATATTGGCTGTGGAGTCCTGAGAAAATCACTTAACTTCTCATTCATTGTCCCAAGCAACTTCCTAAACCTAAAGTGCAGAGCAGATGACGGTCTAAATTGGGAAAAGCAATTTAGTAGTGGGAACTCCCTAGACCTAAATTGATAAAATCACAGGTCCAGACCCCCTCCCAATTTTTTTCAGCATATAGCCCTGATGTTTCCCATCTTTAACTTCATTTCCCCTACAATGTCCCTTCAGTTTAATTGAATTCTATCTGCAATTATCTAAAAGCTGTTTGAGTCTACCCACAAGCCCCCATTTTCCCTTTCATTCTTGATGAACCAGCAGAGTTTTACACACACACACACACACACACACACACACACCATATATCACAAAAATGCAAAAGGACATTTACTTAAAATAGAAATTCAATATAAATAACAAAAAAACTATAATGAATAGCAAAATACTCTCCTCCCTCCTTTGCCCTTAAAAAAAAAAAAAAGGCTCTCTATCACCAAGAATGAAAGGGTGTGAGTCCAGCTCCCTACTGCTAAATAGGCATGAGCATTCTACTTGCATAAACAGTAAAAGGTGAATTGTCAACTTGCCCACTGGATAGACACTAAAGATTTCTCTTTTTGATGTACAGGATGCCCCTCTCTCACCACTGTGAGTCTTCAGAATTCTTCACTTCCATTTCTCAGCACAAAAAGATGAGAGACTCAATGGGCTACCAAAGCAGAACTGCATCAAAGTCTGAACATCTATTCATGGCATGAGTGGAGAGATGCCTCACTAGCCTGCCAAGGTGCTGCCAGATTAATGCCATTTAGCATTAGACAATTAGCATCATTCAGAGGGATGTCAATACCTCAGTGCATTCTAGCCCCAGTAGGAGACATAGCCCAAAGACAGCTCCTAGCTTAACAGCCATCTCTTCTATTCCTCCTTTGATTTACACCTGCTTAGTTCTTTCCAAAAGCCCTGTATCTCATTAGCCAGAATGTCCTGAGTGAGGACATTACTGAACTCTCATACAGAATGTATGAGCCCTAAATTGACAGGCAGGTAGGTGGTGCAGTGGATAGAGCTTTGGGCCTGGAATCAGGAAGATTCAATTTCATGAGTTCAAATACAACCTCAGATAATTTCCAGCTGTGTGAACCAGGGCAAGTTACTTAACCCGGTTTGCCTCAGTTCCTCATCTGTAAAGTGAGCTGGAAAAGGAAATGGCAAACCACTCAAGAAAACCCCAAATAGGGTCAAAAAGAATCAGACACGACTGCAAAAAGATTGAACAAGAAGTCCTAAAATGAATATGGTACAATCTCTAATCAGGGACGTGATTCCCCCACCCATTAAACTTTCTTCCAAAAATTTAAAAAGCATAATCTTTACAAAGAAGGAAAAGGGTTCCTACAATTATCTGTATATGACCTAATCGCACATCCAGTGATTACAAAATAATTTTTGATCAGTAAATTAATGAATTCTATATGAATGGCTGGTAAAAATGTAATGGGTAATGTAAGATGATACTTCTTAATAAAGCATATAATGCTAGGGTATTTTCATTCTATAATTCAATCTCCTCATTGAAAATTGGTTAGGCCTGACCTCTGTCATTCAGAAATAAGAATCACTGAGAGTAACAAAATGATGCAGATACCAAGTCATGTGGAAAACTTTTTTTAAAGCCTTTGAAAAGATCATATCTACCTGGCATATGAAATATATTACAGGCAAGGTTTTGTTTCCAGTGGAGTTGTTGTCATTTACAAGTTATAGTACACATGCTGGTAGTAGTAACTTCCATTTCTAGATTTAGCTTTTAAGAGCTAACTTGCACTATTACAAGCCCTTCACTCAGGTCCTTGTGTCCATTTTACAGATAATGAAAGAGGATCAAAGAAATTTAGGGACTTTCCTAGGGTCACAAAGATAGTAAGGATATTTCCACTCTATAAAATATCTCTTTTTATTTTTTTGTCTTGTTTTTTTTTTTTTTGCAATTGGGGTTAAGTGACTTGCCCAGGGTCACACAGCTAGTAAGTGTCAAATGTTTGGTCTGAGGCCGAATTTGAACTCAGGTCCTCCTGACTTCAGGGTCGGTGCTCTATCCACTGTGCCACCTAGCTGCCCCAATATCTCTTTTTATTGTTATTATGAAAATGTTTTATATAGCTAGAACAGATTTATTTCTACTTGGTTTTTGTTATGTCCAATTTGATAGTGTTAACATTTGGCTAAAGAAAATTATCTAAATTCCTCTGAATGTAACAGTTCAGTATATAAATAATAACAGTAATTTTACATGACTTAACATGATATAACATAGTACAATCAAAGGAGTTCTGTTAACCAACCAGCAGAAACCAAAATTACAAAGAAATAACTCCAGACAAAGATAACTACTCAATTGTGTCAATCAATCAACAAATGCTTGTTGAGGGCCCACCATTGTACAAACACTACTTTTTAAAACAAAAATTTTAAAAGGATGGTTCAGGGGTGGGGAACCTGCAGGTCCACAGGTGGCCTCAAAGTCGCAGGTTCCCCACCTCTGTTAAAAGTCTTTCTACTCATGGAACTTTCAATGTAGAAAATATCCTGGGAAAAGTTCATTTGCAATTTCAGAATAAATGCTCCAAGCACTCTTCAATGGCCAAAAAATTTCCTATAGTTTTAGGTTTAAAATTTTAAAATTCTAATGCTTCCCTCCTCCAAGAAAAACATGTAGAAAGGATTACCAAGGCCAAGGTAAGTAATCAAACTAAACTAAACTAAACTAAAAAAAAAGGGAGACCATTTTTGATAGTTTGTAATCCCCAGTGCACCCCCACCAGAAATTCTACGGTTTCATTGTTCCTTTGTTTTTAATGAATAAGAAGAAAAATGTTTGTTTTGAAGCCTGTTTCTAATCTTTTCCCTTGTCTGTAGACATGGTGTTTTTAATGTCTCAGTGAAGTCTAATGTATGTAATAGTTGATGCTCAGTGTGTCTAAGCAACAAACTAAAAATATAAAAACTGTGTCTGAATCCCAGGCAAGGCAAATTTACCCTCCTGGTATCTCATTTTCCTTATATGTAATATGAGGATAACAATACCAGCCTATCTCACACATACGATGGAACAAAAAACTAATGAAAGTTATCAACCATCTTGTAAATATTGGTAGCAGTAGAATGGTAGAGCAGGAAGGTACTTTAGTGACCATCTATCCCAAATTCCTCATTTTAAAGTTAAGGAAATTGAGATCCAAAGGAGTTGTCACTTGTCCAAAGTCGCACAGCTAGTCAATGGCAGACTCAAGTCTAGAATCCAAATCTCCTATGTCTTGGGGCTTTTCCAAAACAACATCCTGCATTCTTTTTAAATGACTTAGAAATATTGCATCATGACAGAAAGTCGTGGCATAAAACAGTTCTCAAGTAGTCATTGGCTTCATTCAACTTCTCTTTGAGAAATCCTTTTTAAAGTCTAACTTGCAAGCAGCATCAGTAAGGTGGAATAGAAAGTGAGAGAAGAGTTTTGATAAGGTTACATAATGATAACTGTCATATCAATCCAGAATAAAAATGTTTCTCTGCCCTTGTAGTTACCAATAGCTTGAAAAGGCAAAAGGTCACAAAATAAGCAGTCCGGGCTTTTCCTTGTGATGCCTGCATGGAAATCATGTCACAGAGTAGGCTGAATTTTCTCAGAATTATATTTGTATAATTGGGCATTGCTTTCCCAAGCAAGGTCTCTATACCACAGGATCATAGGATACAGAGCTTGAAAGAGACCATAGAGATACCTAGCCTCCTCATTTTGCAGATAAGGAATCTGATACCTAGACAGGTAAAGGAACTAGCTCAAAGTCACAAAATACGATGAATAACAAAGCCAGGAATTGATTGCAGATAATCTGTTTCCTAAGAGTGAAACTACCATGCTGCTCTAAAGTTAGATATCATCGAATGTCAGAGCTGGGAGAGATACCCATTTTACAAATGGGAAAACAAAGGCCCAGAGGGTTAAAGTTATTTGACCACAGTCATAAACTAATAAACTTACAGCAGAAAAGGACCTCAAAGATTATCTAGTCTAAATCTCTTATTTTATAAACTAGCAAACTGAAGCCCAGGGAGGTTAGGTGACTTGCCAAAAGACTCATGGGTACTGAACATCAGAGATGGTCAAAGTTAGTAAGCTTTCCCACTCTTCTATCACACATCTACTACATACTAGAATGAATTTTAACTAGTAATTTTGCTTCCCAGGAAAATCAATGCAATTTCATTTATCCCTTCCACATCACGATTTTCCCCATCTCGTGGTTTTGCTATATGAAGGGTCTGCATAAGAAATTAAATGGGAATTTGGGGGGAGTTTTGTGGAAGCCACAGACAACACTGAAAGGCCAGCAGATGACACAGAAAAATACTTAACCCAAATTTTACAATAAGGTAGGGTAAATACCCCATAAAAGAAAAAGAAAAAATTCAGACTTCTTCTCTAGTATAAAGGGAAGGTCAAAAAATTTTACACAGATTTTCCAAATCACTGGGTACCATATGCCTAATGCTCCTCCTACCCTCCCCCACTGTAATGTGGAAGGAATACCTATTATAATCATATATGCCTTTTTAAGGACAATTTTTATTTTATTTTTAATCAATTAACAAGCATTTATTTTCAATTCTTCCAACTTCCCTCTCCCCTACTAAAAAAAAGTGTGTGTATATACATATATACATATTTATACACATATATACATATACAAAAATATATGTGTGTGTTTGTGTATTTAAAATCCTAGTAACAAACATACATAGCAAAAGAAATTGGCCATGTCCAAAAACGTATGTCTCATTCTGCACCCAAAGACCATTACCACTCTGTAAGAAGGCTTCATCGTTGATCATCTGGAATTATGGCTGGTTATTTCATTGATCAAAGTTTTTAAGGCTTTCAAAGTTTGTTTTTACAGTGTTGTTATTGTATGAATTGTTAGTTTTGTTTACTTCACTTTACATGAGTTCATATAAATCTTCCTAAGTTTCACTGAAACAAACCTTTTCATCATTTCTTATGGCACGATAGTATTCCATTATATTCATATACCACAAGTTGTTCGGCCTTCCTTTAATTGATGGACACTCCTTTATTGTGACTGGTATGTTATTAAATAAGTAAATTATTTTAGGTAGTATTGTTATTTCCATCATATTGGCTTGTCCTCCCCAGGAATAATTAATATATCTCTTATTATTTAGGCCTGACTTTACTACTGAAAAGATTGTTTGGTAGTTGTATTCATATAATTTCTATATACATATGTCTTGTTAAGTAGACTCCAAAGTATTTCATATATTCTGTAGCTAATTTAAATAGAATTTTCCATCTCCCTCTGTTGGGTTGGGTTGCTATTATACAGAAAAGCCAATTACTTGTGTGGGTTTACTTTATATATTCAACTTTTCCAAAGTTATTATTTCAATTAATTTTTAGTAAACATATTATCTGCAAATAAGGATATTTTCTGTTTCCTCTTTGCCTATACTTATTCTCTATTTTTTTTCTAGTCTTCCTGATATAGCTATTATTTCCAGCATTATAACAAATAGTTTTGTCTATTAGGCCACCCTTCTTCAAGTCTTTTCAAAAATATGTAGATATTGCTTAAATTAATAAAATATAAATTTATTTGAAAGCACTACTGTATTAATAATACCTTTTTGTCATTATATATTTTCTTAATCCACAGATACTTATAATAACACTGCTGTCATGTAGGATTCTATGAGGTTTTTTTTTTAATTTAAAAAGAGTCCTAAAACTGGAAAAAATTGAGAATTGGTCAATTCTTAATTTTCATGGGTGAGGGGACAGCTAGGTGGCACAGTAGATAGAGCACTAGCCCTGGAGTCAGGAAAACCTGAGTTCAAATTCAGCCTCAGATACATAACACTCGCTACCTGAGTGACTCTGGGCAAATCATTTAACCCCAATTGCCTCACCAAAAAAAAAATGTTTTAATGGGTGTAACATTCCTAGAAAAGGGTATGAAAGTCGAAAATGTGTATGTTCACACATCAAACCTATAAGAAATAGGGAGTTAGGTTGCCCCAACCACCAAGAACCATAATCTTTTGCTAGAGATTGCTGAAAATACACTTTTCTAAATACAATTCTTTATAACAAAACATTAATTCTAATATCCATTTTCTTAACATAGTAACATGAAATAACCTAGAAATGCAGTATGTAGAATAAAATTGGTAACATGCAAAACATTTTTGCTAGTATTTCCCTAGAAATCTATAGCCCTTTGCTCTAACATCTCAATTAAAAAATTATTTCAGACTGTATTCATTTTTCATAACATATCTACAATAGCATCAATAGTGTACAGCAAATAAAATTCTTAAAACTCAAACATTTTTAACCTGAATCTTACCTTCCACTGTGTCAGATAGTCGTGTGAAGGCATTGTACTGTATACTACAGAGTTTTAAACCTATCTACCTTAAACAGCCTCCAAAACCAAAGGAGAGGTTGCTGGGACTTTTGGAGCTGCTGTTGGAAAACACTGAGACTAGAAAGGTCCCTACATCACCTTTGATACTCTTTCACAGTTGGTGGATAATGTTGAAGATGGTGAAGGATGCATCAGCTTGAAATAATCTGTCAGTGATACACTTTACATCATTTGAGATCCTTAAGGATCTCAGAGTATAGGAGCATAACTGCAAATATCCAGTTGTGAACACAAAAATGAAAATGAGGTTACTAATAAAATCACACAAAAGCTTGAAATCACAAAAGTTGATCTTGAGGATTGACTGTACTATCTTTGAACTTGGTGCCTTTTCCCAAAATGCCTGTAGTATTTTCCTTCTACCAGTAGGTGAAGGGTTGGTGGTGGTTGTTGTTGACTCATTTCAGTCATGTCCAACTTTCTGTGACCTCATTTTAGGGGTTTTCTTGGCAAAGATCCTAGAGTCATTTGCCATTTCCTTGTCCAGTTTATTTTCCAGATAAGAAACTGAGGCAAACAAGGTTAAGTGACTTGCCTAAGGTTACACAGCTAGTAAGTATCTGAGGCCAGATTTGAATTCAGGAAGATGAGTCTTCCTGACTCTAAGCCCAGCACTTTATCTACTGTGTCATCTAGCTGCCCCAAGATGAAGTATTCACACAATGGTAAACCAAATGATCATTCAGAATTTGCAAAATAAAACTTTTGAAGGTGTAAATTAATATCTAACTGAAGCGGCCAGCTAGATATACAAAAAGACCTGGATACTATTTTTTATTGAGCAACTATAAACTGTTGCTTCAATCTAGTGGATTATTTTTGCCAAATAATTTTTTTAGTAAGTTCCATAAAATGATAAATATAAGTCTAAAACTTAATGAACTATTTCTTAGAAACTTTGTCCTCTGTGGCCCACCATGAAGCCCTGTTCCCTACACTCTTGATCATATCATGACATGCATCAATAATAACAACTCAAAACATTCCATTGCCTCTAGAAAGAAAAAAAATGTCAATTAATGGCTCTGTTTATAAGAATGAAGATCAAAGGAGAAAAGCAGAGCAAGTAAACTTCAAAGTGTTCTTTGCAAACCAGTGAAGTTTTCTCAAGGACATTGTTTCACACTGATTTAAGTCCTGATTAAAGGTATGCCAAACAGTTTGGCATGGAGCTAGACACCAACTAACCAGAGGTCACTGTGCATATTCTTATATTCACACACTTCTAAAAAACAAGCTTTAACTCTGCTTCATCTTAACACCTACTGACCTTTTTTCCTTCTCTATGAGAAATATTTTTCAAACATATCTTAAATAAAACTGCTCAAGCTAGGTGGAGTAGAGAGTAATAGAATTTAGACAAAATTGAACTTTATATTCACCTAAGAGAAAACTTCTTAGCCACATTGGTCTCTAAGATCACTTTTAAAGGGCCAGGAAAACAAAAGATGAAAAGTCACCAATGTTATTGGAAGTTAAGAGAGCCAAGACTCCAAATTCCATTCAAACTTAGTAAAAAAAAAAAAAAACAAGCCATATGCTGTACTATTGTGCTGATTTTGCTCTATTTAATTCAAAGAATCTAGGAGTAATCATGATCCAAGCTCAGTGAGAATAGTGTTAAAGGGATAAAAAGTTGAAAACTGGAAAACAGAGTTGAAAGCAATGACAACTAGCTCTAGGAAGGTGATGGTACAAAAGTTTTTGAAATACCCTTAGAGAGCCAGATGATAGACAGTTAGAAAGTAGATAGTAGAAGGATGGATAGGTAGGTAGGTAAGTAAGTAGATGATAGATAGATGGATGAATTGATAGATGGATGGATGAATGGCTAGATGGATGGAAGGAAGGAAAAGAAAGATAATTGATGGATAGATGGATAAATAGGTAAGCAGATAGCTAGATACTTGGTAAAGTAGACAGATAGATAGATTCATAGATAGATAGATAGATAGATAGATAGATAGATAGATACCATTTATTTAGCACTTACTATGTTCCAGTCATGCTAAATTCTGGGAATACAAGCACAATCAAGAAGGATAGTCCCTACCTTTAAGAAAACTAAATCCTAAAAAGGTTAGGAGAGAGACGATACATATAGGGGTAGAAATCTAGTGGGAAGAGGGTAGAAGATACCTGTGCCAAAACAATATAACAATTCTGAGAGGTTGAGGAGAGGATGAGGTGAAGTGTGGCCCCAGAGGAAGTTATCAATGAGGAGAGGAAGACCCTAGGGAGGGAGTCTACCAGGGTGGTAATGTATCTGGCAAGGAAGAGTAGGTAGAGTCTAAAAAGTAGGGGGAAAAGTAGTAGATAGTGCCTACTTTGTAAGTAATAGATAGTGCCTACTTTGTGAGAGAATGAGTTCTCCATCACCACAGGTCTTCAAGCAGAGCCTTCATGAGCACTTATTTGGGATGTTAAGGAGAAGATGCTTGTTCAGATACATAGATTGCCCCTGAGGCCCCTTCCTAATTCTAAGAGTCCATAAACCTCCTACACATACCATTTACTTCCTACTATGCAAGAAATTTGTCAAATTTAATTTAAAGGACATTGAATGACGTGAAAAACTCCAACCTCTGAGGTCAGGAAGGCTATCTTAAAAAGTATTTATAGGCAAGTTAAATTATTCAAAGTAACTTGATATCTCTTCTTTTGGCCTTTCCTCCAATATTGCTTTTAATCACAAATCACTTCACATAAATTTTCAAACTCAAATTGGAGTTTAACACACTAAACAGAAGAGCCATAGAATCTCTTAAATGTTCTCTACCTTCATCCAGATCATCAGTCAATCAAAAAGCATAAAATTAGTACCTCATTCCTCTTCAGATTGCACTCCAGACTTTCTCTACCATGTCTCAGCTCTTCATCCTGAAACTTTACTCTAGCCCTGCAATTCACATGTTGGAAATACTTTCTTTCCCTGCAATCTCTCCTTCTAATTAGATGGTTCCTTTAAAGACCCCCCATGTAGGTAGATCACCCAGCCAGCTATGTCTCATTCCTCTCTAGGCTGCACTCTAGACTCTCTCTACCATGGCTGGGTCAAGTACACCTGTATTCTCCACTCTTATCATCTCCCCCACTCCTTTTCAGCTTTCTTTTATGTGTTGTCTTCCCCCACTAGAAGCAAGCTCCTTGAGGTCAGGAATTGTCTTTCTTTCTACTTATAGTTGTATAACCAACCTTTACAACTATGCCTGGCATATAGTAAGTGCCTAACAAATACTTGCTAACTGTTGACTGACTCTACTAAGTGTGTCAGGCCCTGGAGATACAAAAACAAAAAGGAGAAGCAATATCTACACATGTCATTACATGCAAAGTATATACAAAGAAATAGTATGGAGGTAGGCACTAGCAGCTGGGAGTGGGGGGTGGCATCAGTAAAGGCCTCATATAAGAGAAAGTACTTGAACTGAATTTTAGAGAAAGCTGGGGATTCTTTTTTTAATGATATTTTCTTTTTCTCCAATCACAAGTAAAAATAATTTTCAACATTTGTTTTTTTTTTAAATTTTGAGTTCCAAATGTTTTCCCTCTCTCCCTCACTTGTCCCCTCCCTGAGATGGTAAGCAATCTGATAAAGGTTATACATGTATAATCACATAAAACATATTTCCATATTAGCCATTTTGTGGAAGAAAATTCAGACCAAAAAGAAAAAAAGAAAAAAAAGAAAGGTAAAAATAGTATGATTCAGTCTGCTTTCAGACTCCATCAGTTCTTTCTCTGGAGGCAGGCAGCATTTTTCTCAAGAGTTCTTTGAGATTGCCTTGGATCATTCCATTGCTGAGAATAGCTAAATCATTCACAATTGTTCATTATACAATATTGCTGTCACTGAGTATGATGTTCTCCTGGTTCTGCTCACTTCACTCTGCATCAGTTCACTTAAGTCTTTCCAGGTTTTTCTGAAATCATACTGCTCATCATTTCTTATTGCACAATGGTATTCCATTACAATCATATACTACAACATGTTCAGCTATTGATAGGCATCCCCTCAACTTCCAACTCTTCACTACCACAAAAAAGCTGCTATAAATATTTTTGTACAAATACATCTTTTTTTCCTTTTTTTAATCTCGTTGTGATACAGACCTAGTAGAGGTATTGTTGGATGAAAGGGTATGTACAGTTTCATTGCCTTTGGGGCATAGTTCCAAATTGTCTTCCAGAATGGTTGGATCAGTTCACAACTCCACCAACAGGGCACTAGTGTCCCAATTTTCCCACATCTCTTCCAACATTTTCCATTTTCCTTTTTTGTCATATTAGCCAATCTGATAGGTGTGAGGTGACATACCTCAGAGTTATTTTAGTTTGTATTTCTCTAATCAATAGTGATTTAGAGCATTTTTTCATATAATTATAGAAAGCTTTTATTTACTCATCTGAAAACTGCCCATTCATAACTTTTGACCATTTATCAATTGGGGAATGACTTGTATTTTATAAATTTGATTTAGTTCTCTATATATTGGAGAAATGGGACCTTTATCAGAGACACTAAAAAAAATTTCCCAGTTTTCTGCTTTCCTTCTAATCTGGGTTGCATTGGTGTTATTTGTGCAAAAACTTAATTTAATACAATTAAAATTATCCATTTTACATCCTGTAATGTTCTCTATCTGTTGTTTGGTCCCAAACTCATCCTTTATGCATAGATCTGACAGGTAAACTATTCCATGCTTCCCAAATTTGATTATGGTATCACCCTTTATGTCTAAATCATGTAACCTATTTTGACCTTATCTTGGTATACAGTGTGAGATGTTGGTTTATATGTAGTTTCTGTCATTCTGTTTTCTAGTTTTTCCAGCAGTTTTTTGTTAAATAGTTAGTTCTTGTCCCAAAAGCTTGGATCTTTGAGTATATCGAACACTAAATAACCATGCTCATTTATTACTACATATTGTGTACCTAATCTATTCCACTAATCTATCACTCTCATTTATTAGACAGTACCAGATTGTTTTGATGATTACTGGAAAGCTGGGGATTCTAAGAGATGGAGGTAAGGAGACACATTCCAGGCATAGAGGACAGCCTGTACAAAGAGAACAGATGAGAGATAGAATATTATGTGTAAGAATCATCAAGAAAGCCAGGTCAGCTGGATCATAAAATGTGAAGGGGGAGAATGCATAATTAGCCTGGAAAGATGAACTGGAACCAGGTTGTGAAAGTCTCTAAATGTCAAACAGAAGCATTTGTATTTAATCCTAGAAGCAATAAGGAAGTGCTAGAGCTTATTAAGCAGGAGAGGGACATGGTCTGTGCTTGAAGAATATCATTTTGTCAGCTTCGTGGAGGTTGTTTTGGAGAAGAGAAAGACCATGACACTGGGATCTTCCCATAATCTTCCCTTGTTGTCTCCCTTCCTCCACATCTACTGTCAGTCCAATGTTTACCTCTAACATTCCCAGCACTGTGAGATATTGCCAAGCCCAGTTTTGGCCCAGATCTAACAAATCCCATGATGCTAAGCAACTAGTCTACATTTCCAAGAACAACAAGAAACTTATATTTTCTCTTTTCCATTCCTCTCCCCACTATAAGCCTAGGAGAGTAGATTACCTCATAGGCCAACTTGATAAATTCATGCTTGCCTTTGGTATGAGCTAACTCTGTTCTCACCTATACTGCCGCACATTTAGTGATGGGAGCAAACAGTACTTTCTGATCATCAGGAAATAGAACCTGTCTTATCTTTTTTTTTTTCAATTCAGTAGAGAGGTACAGTGAACAGACTATCCATGGATTATGTTTAAATAACTGGAGATCTCCTAGGAGTAGACCACATCTACCTACCAGTGAAAAGGTCATCACAAGTTCTAAATGACTTTTTTTTTAACCACTGACAACACCAAAATGACAGGACCTACTCTACCTCTCCTCCTAACTATGCAACATGATTCTTTATCCAAGTGGAAGTTTAAGTTGATACATAGCCTGGGATTTTTCAGACTGCTGCCAAATAAGGGACAAATAGCTGACTGGGATTTATGTATTCTCATATCCCAGGATTGAATCTAAAGTATACGTGTCCTCTCACCTCCAGTGAGGGTGGGGAATAAGAGAGACTTAAACAACCCAATCAACTTGGGAGATTAAAATGACAGCCCCAGATCATTATGGTGGCAATGTTATAAACATCAATAGAGGGTCTTCCTCATGGCTGGTTAGTGCAGTAACACCCACCTCTAGCTTGCTCTGAGGCAACTCATAGCTGCACTGAATATAAAGAACATCAGCATTATTATATGTTCTGTACTATCTCGCTGACTGACTTCTTGCCTTCTAGACATTTAGTGTCTAATCCTTTCTTTTCAGTGTATTCATCTGTGTCTGTACAGAGTTAGGAATATTGAACCACTGAAATACAAGAACTCTATTTACTTGTATATTCTGAGAGGCTGAGAAAGGCAGCACACCATAGTGGACAGAAAACCATGGCTTGGAGTCAGAAAGACCTGGGTTCAAGCCCAGCTTCTGATACATACAAGCATATGGACATAGCTGAGTCACTTAGCCTCTTTAGTCAGTCAGTCAGTCAATAAGAATTTGTTAATTACACCCTCTGTGCCATAGCATGTGTTAATCATATACTAAGTGCTTAGTTTGTGCTAAGCAATAGGAATACAAAGAAAGGCAAAAGACAGTCCCTGCTCTCAAGGAGCTCAAAAGCTAATGGGAGACAACATGTATACAATTACACACAACTATGTACAAACAAGATATATTCAAGGTAAATTAGAGACAATCAATAGAGGGAAAACCCTGAATTAAGAGGGATCAGGAAAGGTTTATCATAGAAGATAGAATTTTATCTGGGACTTAAAGGAAGCTAGGAGGTAGAAATGAGGAGGGACAGTATTCCAGCATAGGAACAACCAGTGAAGAGTCTGTTGTCATGTACAGAGTCTCTGGAGATGGCATCTTTTTCAAGGAACAGCAAGGAGGCCAGTGTCACTGGGTTGCAGTGTATATTGAGGGAAGTGAGAGGTAAGAAAACCAGAAAGGTTGGAAGAAGTCAGGTTATAAAGGGCTCTGAATGCCAAACAGAGGATTTTATATTTGAGTCTAGAGGTGATAAGGAGTCACTGGAGTTTATTGAATAGGTGATGACATGGTCATATCTGAGCTTTAAGAAGATTAATTTGACAGCTGAGTGAAGGAATGGTCTACAGTGGGGAGAGACTTGAGTCAGGGAGTCCAACCAGCTGGTTATTGCAATAGTCCAGGCATGAGACAATGTGGGCCTACACCAGGGTGGGATAAGTGATAGACGAAAGAAAGGAGCATATACAGGAGGTGCTACAAAAGTAATATTGAAAGGCCTTAACCATAGATTGGATATGGAGGTTGAGAAAGAATGAGGAGTTGAAGATGAAACCTAGGTTGTAACCTTGGATGACTGGGAAGATGATGGTACCCTTGACAGTAAAAGGGAAGTGTGGAAGAGGGGACAGTTCAGTCAGAAAAATAATGAATTGTCTTTTGGACATGTTGAGTTTAAGATGTTTACAGGACATACACTTGAAGATGTTCACTAGGCAGATGGAGAGGCAAGACTGGAAGTCAAACAGAGAGAACGAGGCTGAATAAATAGATTTGAGAATCATCATGGAGATGGTAATTAGATCCATGGGAGCTGATGAGATCACCAAGTACAGTAGTGTAGAGAAGAGGACCAGTCAGAGCCCTGGAGGACATCCATATTTAGTGGGCATGACAATACAAGAAACTCTCTAAGAAACTGCTGAGCTACAGATGAGTCGTTGATCTGCTTCAGTGGAAGGAATTTCTACACCAATAAAATCACAGCTCTGATCAAAATAAGTTACTGGCGGGGCATGTGAGTCAATCTTCTGAGGAAACTTGGCTGGATAACAACACAGGCAATCTATGATGAGTGTCAACCATTTCTAATTTGCCAGCTGAGGTTACACTGAGAGACAGAGGTTTGTTAGTACAGACTTGGGCATCCACTACCACAGACACAAGATAAAAGCATGTCTTGTCCAGTTTTATGCACTACCAACCAAATGGGACTATTCCTTTGCCAGTCACAAATACATTACATACTGATCTTCAATCATTACAGCCCTTAAACCAAAAAGTGTACTAATACACCAATTTGTGCCTTCTCTAAAGGATTTCAGTGTAACTCATTTTAAAATTACATTGCCAGGCCAATACAGGAAACCCTGATGATAAATCAAGACTTAGCTTGGCCACAGAAAACATTTTTAAAATGCACCTCTCTCCCTTCTTTGCAGAGGGGGGAGATGATGAGTATAGGACATTCATCATTTTTACATAATATCAGACTCGGTTGATCAATCAATCAACATTTGTAAGTGCCTCTATGTGCCAGGCAGGGGCAGTTATGTGTTGCAATAGACAGAGTGCTGGGCTTGGAGTCAGGAAGATCTGAATTCAAAATCCAGCCTCAGAAACTTTCTAGCTATGTGACCTTAGACAAGTCACATAGCCTCTGTTTACTATGAATCGGTGATGCACTGGAGAAAGAAATGGCACACTACTCCAGTATCTTTGCCAAGAAAATCCCGTGGACAGAGGTCTACCAAGTCACAGAGTCAGACATGACTTAACAACTGAACAACAACAACATGCCAGGTGCTGTGCTAAGCACTAAGGATGCAAATACAATGAATGAAACAATCCCTACTTGAGAGGGTCTATGTGTTTTTATATTTTAAATTGATTTTATTCTATTTAATTCCATGTTACAAGGGATAGTTTGATAAATAGGTTAGAGATATATTCAGGAATTAAGATAACATACAAATAAATAACTTCAATAAAATTTTAAATGAAAAAAGTAAATTAATTTTTTAATGGAAGCTTCAAAGATTTATGGTTCATGCAGCCCCAGGAGCTTATACTTGCCACCTTTTTCCTCAGCACCTGATCTTAGTCTGACCCCATCGCCTTTCCTCCAACTAGCCCAGCATCTCCCCAAGAGGTGTCTAGGAAACATATAATTTCCTGCAACCAAAATTTCCAGGCTCTTCCCCCATCTCCATCACAAAGTGCTTTGAGGAAGACACTATTTTTCTACAGCTATATAAAATGTCCTCAGCACTAATTGCAAGAAAGACAAGGATTTGCCAAGCTTAAAAAAATGGTAATAAAACCAATTAAGCAACCAAAACCTAAAGATTCTTCTGAGTTCTAAGAATCTTGGCAATCACTAGCCACATCTCTGTGGTTTGCATTTCTAGTTCCTACCTTTCCTGTTTAACAGTGAGTTTTCAGTACACATTGACAGATTACTGTTTTAAGGGATCTCCACAATGTAGCAATTCAATTCAACAAATATTGGATACCTGCTACATGAAAAGCACTGTTTGAATGCTATGACAGACAAAAAGAAGAGTAAAACTTGATCCTTGACCTCAAAGAACTAATACTCTAGCATGGAAATAAAACATGAAGACAAATAACTTCAATTCAAAATTTAATCGGAAAAGGACAGTAAGATAAGTGAGGAGGAAAGTTTAATTCTGGGTGGAGGAATAAGAGAATGCCAAGAGTATCCTGTAATTATAAATGTGGGCAAAAATAGACTTTATATTACATGAGGGTTTTTATTGTCTTTGTCACTCACCCAAAGTAAACATATCCTCATCTCATACCAAAGTTCTTGATCTTAGCCAGTCTCTTAATTTGGAAGCAATGTTGCAGAGCATATCAAATACCTTAAAACTTTGAAATTTAACATCTTTTTAGGTTTATTCTCATTTCTTTCTGCCTTACTGATGATAACCTTGGCATAAGTCAGCCCTAATTGGATCTAATACATCATTTGAACTTAAGTTCAGTTGGTCAAGCCATTTTCAGAGGAAAAAAAAACCAATGGTTCTTCAGTCTCCCAACCAAGCTGGCACTTGGATTTCACCTTTCAGTGCCATTTTACACTCAATGAAGTATGGTAACTGTCATAGATTATTTCTGATAAGGAATACATGTGAATAAACACTATAAAATTGACTTGCTGATTTCAGAGAAACTAGAATATAACTTAGTTGTTTTTAGCAATATGGCAGACACTATCCATTTCCCATATAAATTAATGGGAGGTATAGAGTTTGTCTCAATTTTTTAAATAAGTGTCTAATGTTATTCTTGTCATCAAGTCATTTATTAGCCATTTACTATGTACCAGAAAAACCATTCCTGTCCTCAAAAAAGCTTATATTCTAATGGAGGAAAATAACGTGGGGGGGGGGGTTAGGAGGGAAGGGAGGCATAGAAGCCATGGTGGAGAAAATTCAGAGAATCAGGAGTACATACCTGAGAAGAATGAAAATATGGCTGACCTGGACCCTTTACTTAAAATGGAGGTTCCATTCTTATGCAAAAAAAATGTCAAAGCGTGGGTTAGAAGTTCAATTAAACTGATTCAGAATTGGTTGAATGACCAAACTCCAAAAGTAGTCACTCATGATTTGATATCAATTTAGAAGGCCTGAGTTCTCCACTGAAGTACCCCAGGGTATTTGCTTAGTCCTAAGCTGTCTGACATTTCTATGAATGACTTAGAAAAGGGCATTAATGGAATAATGATCTAATCTGCAGCTGACACAAAGCTGAAGGAGCTAAGACACTGAATGACAGAGTCAGGATCCAAAAAGAACTTGAAAGGCTAGAATCTCAGGTGAGATCTAATAAAATGAAACTAAATAAGGATAAATTTAAAGTCTTACAGTTTGGTTCAAAATATTGATTTCACAAGTACAACAATGAGAGAGATATGATGAGGCAGCAGTTTTTCTGGACATAATTTAGAAGTTTTAGAGGAATGCAACCTCTGGATATGCATGAAATGGAAGTCAAAAAAGCTAATTCAGTCTTGAACTGCAAGAGTCATGGACTCCAATAGCAAGAAGGTGACAATCTCACTATTCTTCCTTAGTGAGACTATATCTGGAGTATTGCATCTAGTTTTGGGCACCACAGTTTGGGAATGGCAATGAAAACATAGAGAAGGACAACCAGAGAAAAGCAACCATAATAGAAGAGGATGGGCACCAGTGGAAGACCTCAAGTCCATGCCAATATGAGGATCAGTTGAAGGAGACTGGCTTGTTTAGTCTAGAAAGGAAGAGACTCAAAAGGAATAGGAGAGGTATGTTCAAAGTATTTGAATGACTGTCATTTGGAAGAACAATAAGACTTTTGCTGATTAACTCAATGGATAGGACTAAGCATAATGGATAGAGGTTGCAGAAAGATAAATTTAGCCCTGATGTCCAGAAAAACTTTCTAACAATTAAAGTTACCCAACAGTGAAATAGTCTCCATCAGGGAAGTAATGGACCTCTTCTCATTGAAAGTCTTCAAGCTGATGCTGGATGACCACTAACTTGTGGGGATTCATTTAGGGGCAGGGGTTAGACTAGATGACTATTGAAATTGTAATTCTGTGAGTTTATAAATTACAGAGACCAGAGGTAAGGTTACCAACTAGAGCAGTTGTCTACTCTGCTTTTATATCAGAAAATTTTATAATCAGTAAAATTAATGAGTGAAGGTGAGAAAAGGAGGAAGAAAGATTTAAGCAGTAGGATAACATCGAAAGCTCTAACAGCTACATCCTGCCATAGGTTACTTTGCCATCTGTTCAAGACAACTCAGTGGATAAGCAAGTATCACATCTGGCTCCTCTTTAATCACAGTGTCAGTCTTGGTTATCACCATCACTTTACAAAGTGTAACAGCCCTGATGCTCTTCTGTTGTCTCAATTCTTCCTTAGTATTCAGGGTTGTTAGATATGAACTATAGAGTTCACAGGTGGCAGAACTCCTAAACCCAGAAAACTAAAATTACAGGAACTCTTAAACCATGCCTGAAAATGTATACCAAAGAAAGTGTATGCTATTGATTATCTTATATGAATGCTGCCAGACTTTTGCACTTGAAATTTAAAGATATGTCTAGGCAAGGGAAGAAAATTACAAGAAATGGGCAGGGATTGATCTTTATCACTAAGCTCTAAATGAAGTCAAGTCAACAAGCATTTACTAAGTGCCTACAATGAGTCAGGCACTGTGCTAAGCATAGGGGATACAAAGAAAGGCAAAACAGACCCTGTCCTTAAGGAGTGCACAATCTCTGATTCTATAGAGAAGTACCAATCACTCAAAAGAACCCTGACTGTGGACTGTTTTAAATATCTGCAAATGGAAAAGTCAACAAAGTGAAACTCTTCTAATTGATGGCCCTAAACTAAAACTATTTGTGTATGTATACATATATACATATAAATATATGTACATACATATATGTAAAATGTGTGCATGTATATGTGTGTGTATGCATGTGTATGTGTGTATGTTTGTGTGTGCTTGTGCATGTATATACACATAGGATACATATATCTACATATATACATATATACCTATATACCTGCATATATACATACATATCTATACACATAAACATGTGTGTTCTTTGGAGGGAGAAACAGAAAGAAAGAGAGAGAGAGAGAGAGAGAGAGAGAGAGAGAGAATCATACTGAAACCCTGAAAACTATAAACCCTACCCATTTCAGGGAGTATACCCAAAACAGATTGAGGTTAAACTAATGGTTGTAATATGGAAATGTGGGGGTTAACTAAAGTCAGCCAACTAAACTACACTGACATTCTGGCCCCCAACAGTCTACATCTTTACTCCTGACCACCCATAACCTAGGTGGCCAGGGTCATAAATGTCAGCTTCACAGCATAACTCCAACCTCCTTATCCTTACAGCAAAGCTGAAATAGTCCCCATCAAAATGGTGACAGGGCTTTCACAGTCCTGTCTGTCCCTCTTTCTAAACCATCCAGGTGATTAAGACCCTTGCTATATCCAATCCATCCAGCTGACTGGGGATCCTAAAACTGTTTAGCATGTTTTTCCACCTCTTTAAATACAACCAAAGAGGAAAGTAATTGGAATATTGTTATTCCCATGTGTATAGGCATGGATGAGTTGGGATCTGCATGGAGGGCAAATGCTTCCAACCTTGTCAGTGAAATCACAGGCCCGTTGGGATACCTAAGTATAAGGAAGCTAAGGCTCAGAAATACTGTGACTCACCCAGGGTTCCACTGCAAACAAGTGGCAGAGATGGGATTCTAGTCCAGGTTTTCTGAATCTACATCCAGTGATCTTCCTGGCCCTGACACTTGTGCTCTTCTCCCAGCTTAAAATCCCAGAAAACCCTGACAAGAAGGGGAGAAGAGGGACAGGGCAGAGGGAGATTGCAATGGAAGCATCGACCGGCTTAAAGTTCTACCAGGTAATTTTTTTTGTTAGTCAACAAGCATTGTATTAAGCACTTGTTATGTGTCAGGAACTGTGCAAAGGACTGGGAATATAAATGCAAGCAGGAAGATATTCACTGCCATTCAATTCACATAAAAGGGTTGGGAAGGGGAGAGACAGAGACAGACAGAGATAGAGAGAGAGAGAGAGACAGAGAGAGAGAGACAGAGAGAGAGAGACAGAGAGAGAGAGAGAGAGAGAGAGACAGAGAGACAGAGAGAGAGAGAGAGAGAGACAGCAGAGGATGTAGAAACTGAACATGTATGGCTGAAGTCCAGAGTGAAGCCTAGGGGAAGAATGAGATATGGTTGGCTGGGTCACTTCCTTACATGGAGGTTCTGGGAAGAACTATCAAATCATACTCCCATTGTCAGGGGAAAGGAAAGGGAATGAGTATATAGCACCTACCATGTGCTGGGCACTATGCTAAGCACTTTTTTGATCCTTGCAATCCTGGGAAGTAGGTGCTATTATTATTATTATTCCCATTTTACAATTGAGGAAACCAAGGCAAACACAGGCTAAGTGACTTGCCCAGGATCACACAGCTAGTTAGTATAAGGCTAGGTGTGAAATCGAGTCTTCCTGATTCCATGCCCAGGGTTTTATCCACTGTGCTACCAGCTGCCTCCCGGGCTAAAATGAATTTCTAGGATGAAGAGCTTTCTGGGGCGTGTTAGAGGAGTGCATACTGAAGAAGAATATGTTTTTTCAAGATTTCTTGGCAAATCTGGATCTATGTGTTGGAGATAAAACCAATTTATTAAAAGAAGAAATTTAAAACAATAAAATGGCCTGTATTTGATATGAATTACAAAGAGCATAGTCTCTAGAAAACAACACAAAATGTAAATGTAAAGAAAGACAATAATTAACATTTTAATTTTTTCATTTTTTTCCTTAGTAGTATAAGAAAAATTCCCAGTTCACATGAATAAGCATGAACTAAGATTATATGGTCTTCAACAATGTACTTGAAGGCTATACAAGGTAGGGTCCAGGTGGGAAAGTGCTATTGGTTTCACCATTTTGTCAAAAGTATGTGAAAAATATTTCAGTCTTGACAGAGATTCTTTTAACAGGAGCTAACAGTTGACAATGCTCACAAACTTGCGGCCCACTTGGAGGCAACGACTGAATGCAGCCAAAATTAGATTAAAACATATTTGGGATGTGTTTACCAAAAGAAATAAAAATACAATACAATACAATACAGATGTTGCTAATTTGTGGTTTTCTTTCTAAGTAAATATACAGCTCGAAAGGATCTATTTGAGTTTGACACCTCTGCTCTACAGCAAAAAGATGACACCATGGAAGGGATTTGTCTCTGTTGTGTAGAGAAAACCCCACCCCTGCCTCCAAGGTCAAAAGGAAGCAAGGAATAGCTCCTGCCTGATGCAGTCCCAGCCACATCTCTAAAAGATCATGGCAGCAGGCCATGATGGTATCAATCAATTACAATTTACAGAGTGCCTACTATGCAAAATATATAAGAAAAATTACATGATTCCTGCCAATGTGAAAATAAAGCAATGACCCTTTTTCCCTGCCCACCAGCCCTATGGTGCATCTAAAAGTAAGAGTGACATGGCATAGTTAAATTCCTTTCATCCTTTTCTCTAAAGTCTTCTCTGAACTAGAACTGGGGAGTCCAACAAAGATCAAATGTACTGTTTGTTAATGGTTCTTAAATCATTTCAAGTAGCTCTTCCATTCTATTAATGTGTATTATTGATCCTACCATAACTTCCTTGACATTAAAAAGGATGGCTTTTATGTATTACACATGAGAATTACATAATTACTGTTTCCTAAGGGATTACCAGAGAAGGAAATGCAAAGCAATACAATAGAAAGACCACATGAAAAGTAATGAAAATTGGGTTTGTTTTATATTAAAATTAAGTGCTAAATTCATCTTGTTAAATAGTTCAAATTATTTTAAGAAAGGAATCTAAAACTGCCTTCATTTCACTTTACTTAGGGAACACTTTCCAACAAGACAAACACTTAAGGTAGCTAACCTTAGTCTTTATCCAAGGAAACATGATAGTGAACTTCAGCGGTACATGCTCATTTGTGCTCAGTTCAATCTATATTTAGTATCATTGTCATTGAATCTAAATTATTGAAACAGCTATTTCGGCCACCTGCTAACTGATTAGTTTTGGTCCTTTGTTTCCTTTATTTTGGTGCGTGCTACTTTGCATCTCTAATTTAGTCATGTAGATTTGTGTTTATAAAAGTCATTATTGCTTACGAAAGTACTCACCTATTACCACCCACAATGCCACAATTCTCTATTTAAACTCCTTTCAGTACGGTGGCATCAATTGATTTTTTTAATTGAATGCCTAACATGTCTAGTACATGCCAGGCACTGAGAGGGCTACCAAAAAAATAGAAAGCCTTTTCCCTCAAGAATCATAATTGGGAAGACTAAGTTAACCACATATGAATCCAAGTCCTAAACTGTAGGGGAACAGCACTACAAATAAGGGTAAGTAAGATGTGGAATGTGGAAGAGTTGAGATAATAGCTGCATCTTGATGGGGATGAGAAGGTTTTAGATATGTGAAAGGGAAGAGGAGAAGCATTTCAGATGGCATGTGTGAGGGGCCATCCTTGACAAAGGAGAGGATGCACAGTGTAAAATAGAGTTAGAGTGGAAAGTTAGTTGGAGAGTAGTAGAAAATAATATAAAATGGAGCCAGATAATAGAGAGCCTTGAAAAACAGATAGATGAGTTTGGACTTGATGGAGAGTTGATTGTATGTTCTCCAACAATAAAATAATATGATGAAAATATTCTTTTTAGAAAGATCAACCTGCTCAAGGAAAACAGGATTGAAGGGAGGAGGAAAATAGAGAAGAAATGTATGTGATGCCTTCTGTTTAAAGAGAATGGTAAACAGTACAGTTCATATTAATATAGTTGAAGAAGATAAAATGTTCAGATATTTTAAAAGTGAGTAGGATGAGTTTCAATGAAACTATTCCCTCAGTGAGAAGCACTAGTTTGAGATCTGTTGTTTGACTAACAAAAAAAATTTTGAGTTCTTCATTCCTTCCCCTGAAAAACTGATTAATAAAACCTGAATATGCTTTCCTGGGCAGAACACTGGAATTAGCACCTAAGAAACCTGGATTTTTTTGTCATCCTGAACTGCCTGACCTTGAGCAAGTCATTTAATTTTGCTCTGCCTGAGTTTCTTCAATTATGAAATGACATGTGCTGCTTATTACCTTGAAGCTAACATTGATTGAACACCAAAGTGCAAATCATCATACAGAATATCAAGTTAGAGGGCTCCTATCCAGGGGGGTTCAAGATCTACCATTAATTAAAGTGGCTTAATGTAAAGTGGCTCAGATAAAATTGCAATTAGTACCAAGGACTCAAATAACCTGGATAATAAGCCTTGAACACTGGGCTTTCACAAGCAGAATTTCAACCTGTTTCCATAGATAGGAATTTGTAACATTTTTATGGCTTTCAGGTGCTATTCATTTTCATATGAAGTCTCATTATAACACACATCTTTAAAAACCCCAGTGGAATAAGAATGGTACTTAATAGAAAAAGAAATCCTATTCTTTAATGAGAAAGAGAAAATGAGAGAGAGAGCAGAAACAGAGAGAAAGGAGAGAGGAGAGAGAGAACAGAGAAAAGGCTGAGGAACTAGGTGAAATGGTAAAAGAGGATTTGTTACACTTATTCCTTTAGGCCTCTGTTGCCAGGATATAATAGTTTGAAATTCCACCAGAGAACAAGGAAAGAGAAAAACCAGTCAGGTGAGGGGATAGAAGTTAGTACAGAAGGAGGGAAGAAATACTGGCAAACTTCTCTGTCTTCTTCCAATCACCACTACCTCCTTTAGTGAACTATTATCAAGGTAGTTCAAATAACACGCCTCCATTGGAGGGGTACTATTTATAAAGGGGTTACTAGAAATCATACAGAACATGGGCCCGGGTATAAGGATTAGATATGGGGTTGTACAGCTGTATGGAACTATATATAGTATGCCTGTGCTAGGAATACAGTTAGAAGGGAAGGAGGAGAAAAGGGAATAAGCATTATTTATTAAGCACTTACTATGTGCCAGGCACTTTTTATAAATATTACCTCATTTGATCCTCACAATAATCATGGGAGGTAGGTGGTATTATTACTACCCTTTTACAGTTGAGGAAACTGAGGCAAAGGGATTAAGTGACTTGCCCAGCATCACACAACTAGTAAGAGCCTGAGGTCAAATTTGAACACAGGTCTTCCTGACTTCAAGCCGATGTCCCACTATGCTACCTAGTTGCCTGGTCAACATTATTATTTATACATAAACAGAATTTTCTTTTTGTTTTATAAATATGATACTAGAAAATATTCAGTGAGTCGGAGATACTCTCCAAATCTTCCCATAATCTTCAAGTGATTAAGCGAAATACCACTGTGATATCTCATGAAGGAAAGGATGAATGGGCCAGAATGGTCATGAAACTCATACACCTCAATATAAGAGGTCTTCACAGAATAAGGAATTATACTGACAACTTCCATCACTTAAATACCTTGAAAATGTTGTTTTAAGAAATTAATAGAAATAAACACATTAATGGAGTATAGCATCCTGTGAGAACAGATGGCAATTTCATAATACCTGATGGCACAAAGTTCCTTAAATACACAAAGAAAAAACATCTGAAATAGACCAAAATAATTGGATCTAATAAATCACTAGCTGATGTGTATTTTGCCAAAGGATAAAAGGTAGGATATCTATTCAATTTATAATGCAATAAATCCTATTTCAATTATGTTTGAGATATTCTACAATTGTCTCCTTTCTTCACACTTCTCACTAGTGATCTGAAATTACATTAAAAATGTAGTGGAGTGCATAAACAGAATAAATCGAATGACAACACAGTTTAACATGTCTATGACAAATCACCTAAAAGCAAGGCAATATATTGTATTTACCAAAATCTTTAAATATAACCTGATAGCTTCTCAAGGGTAGGGAGTTTTACTTTCATCTTTGCATCCTCCATGCTCATCACAGTTCCTGACATATGGTAGGTGCTTAATAAATGCAAATTTGTTAATTCGTAACAATAACTCATTTCTATTTGTACTTTACAATGTATTTTCTTAGTACAGTTCTGTCAATTACATATGTGCTATTATCCCCATTCTGTAGGTGAGTAAAGTGAGTTTAGTAAATGACATGTCCATACCATAGTCACAGAGTGTCTCAGGTGGGATTTTAACCCGTGTATCTTTACTTCAAATCCAACATTTTTTCCATTATACCACTACACCGATATCATGCTAATAGTCATATGTGATCTTGAAAAAAAAAAACTAATTTGTGGTTGATATAGTAAGTGGTGCAGTGGATAGAGTGTTAGGTCTGGAGTCAGCAGGACTCATCTTCCTGAATTCAAATCTGAACCCAGTTACTTACTAGCTGTGTGACCCTGGGGAAGTCACTTAACCCTGATTGCCTCAATTTCCTCATCTATAAATTGAACTGGAGAAGAAAATGGCAATCTACTCCATCTTTGCCAAGAAAACCCCAAATGGGGTCACAAAGAGTCAGACATGACTGAAATAACTCAACAACAACAACATAGTAAATATGAACTCTGAGTGAAGAGACTTGCTTAGGGTCACACACCAACATGTGATATATACAAGATTTTAACCAGATCTTCACGATTCTGTGACTCTGTCTCTAGTCTTTAAACCACACTGCTTCTCCCTTAACTACTATAAATTGCAGAGAAAGTACAGATCTGTATTCGTAGAGGCAGGAGCTCCATATACCAATGAGATTAAGTACCAAGTAAATGTAATAGTTACCCCAGACATATTAGATGCCATCTAATATGAACAGCACAGATATCATTGCCTAATGGAGAAAGCATTCATCAAAGAATGTAACTTCTATCTAGCCTCTCATCACAGCATCTCACAAATGGTATCACATCTCTACATCCATGTATTTTCAATCTATAAAATGTGAAATGTTTGACCTGCCAAATAACCAACAAGGTACTCCTGAAAAGAACAAGAGTAAAGGATGTCATCAAGGAATTGTATGGTAGGAAAAGAAGATGGACTGGTATGGTGCAAGAGCAGGGAAGAGCAAATGGACAGTCAGAGTGCTCCAATGGTACATTTGTGATATCAGGAGAAATCAAGGAAGGTCTCCAACATGTTGGGTGGACCCCTTAAGGTGAACTTTAGGGAGAACATGGAGAGAGTCCCAAAGGATGAGCAGGCATGGATGGGTTATGAGTTGCATGACTGATAGGAATTCCCTAAGCAGTGAGATCACAGATCTGTCTGAATATTTGAACCAACTCACCAGTGAAGAAACTTCAAAGTAGGTAAGCACCTGCTCTATAACTTTTAGTCTTAGAAAGTTGGCTGGAGCACTAAGAGATTAAATGACTTGCCTAGGATCCCACAATGAGTTCATGTCAAAGGAAGTAATTGAACTGGTCTTCCTAATTCTAAAATTAGTGCTGTTCTCTACACCAGACTGCTTCTCAATAGTACTAAAATAATCATAGCTCATATCCAAAAAGCATTTATTAAGCACTTCTCCTGTGCAAGTCTCCGTAGACACTATAGATAAAAAGAATAAATATATATATATATTTATATATAATTTATAGATACAAATGAAAGTAACCTTAAATCCTAATATTTCACTTTACTGTCTATACAACATTTTCCCCACTATGAGATAGATTACACTGCTTATCAGTAAAGTCAGCATACAACATATTCATCATTAGCACTAATTATTATGCCTAATTTCTAGGAAAGAAAGATGACTCAGTTTGGAAAGCTTAAGGGACTTCCCCACAGCCTACATGTGCCTGAGTCAGAATTTAAAACCAAGATCAGGGTTTTTTTTGCCACTCCAGGCTGCTTGAGTGTAATGTCTAGTAAGTTTCATTAAGAACAGCTTGTGAGGACTCAGGGCAAAGTAGTTGCTTGGAAAGAACTCAAAAGGAATGATAATTCCAAAGAGGAAATGTCTTAATCTCCTTTTCCTGATCAACAACCTACACTTGTAATAAAACTTCCCACTCACCTTTAAACATCTCTGCCTCCTCAGTGTTCAGAGCAGAAGGAAACTACTTAACACTGTCAAATGCTTGACAGCAATGATTATTCCAACTAATGTATCTAAAATGGTTTCATTTTGTTATGAAGCTAATTCTTATAATCATAAATATCACTGAGAAAACCTAATTGTGTCTCATAGTTCTTCATCAGACTTTAAACTTTGGAGACACTCTCTCTAGATCAGTAAAGTCAGCATGCAACACATCTGTCATTAGCACTGACCTGAATTACTAAACATTCAGACCATTAAATATTATTTGGGATGGGGGCCCAGGCTGGGGGAAAATCAAAGCAGAAATTTGTCTTATTTAAAACAATTAGTGCCATTAAAATGGAGTGCAATCATTTCTGGATGTTCCCTTCCTCCTATCAATCAGTCAGTCTACAAGCATTTATTAAGTGCCTAATAGGTGCTAAGCACTAAGGATACAAAGAAAGGAAGGGGGAAAAAAGAAAAAAGCTGCTCTCAAGAGGTTCACAGTCTAATTGGGGAGACATTATGCAAACAACCATGTACAAACAAAATATACACAGGGTAAATTGGAGATAATCAGGCAAGACAGTAGTATAAAGAGGATCAAGATAGGTTTCTTGTAGAAAATATGATGTTAGCTGGAACTTGAAAGAAGTCAGAGAAGCCAGGAGGTGGAGATGAGGAAGGAGAATTTTCTAAGCTTGGTTAACAGCCAGCAATTTTTATCCCAAATGCAAGTGCATTTAGAATATTTCTGTATTTATTGACCATAGTTAAAGTCAGGCACAACCAGAAATTTGAATTGCTTCACAGACTCTCTTCCACATTTATCACCTCACATTTATATAGCCTTTGATATTATTAAGTTCTTTATAAGAATAACAGCTTTCCGGAAGACTGGAAGCCAGGATCACACGAGGTTAATCCAATCAGGCTATCCGGTCTAGAGGTTAGGATGTCCAAGGTCAAAAGCACTCAGCAACAGTACTAAAGAAGCTGGCAAAGCAGACCTATTTGAATTACAACTTACTTCCTGTCTGACTCTATGTGAGACTTAACCGTGGAAGGAACACAGTCACTGGGTAGTATGATAAAAGCCCTCCTCAAAAGCCACACTGATGGGAGTTTGTAGCATATGTGCTACAAACTTGACTTCAAGCCAAAAGGTCCTCCAAATGCACAACCAATTCTAGTTAAGTGGCATTTCTCAGTGTTCAGAGTTTCCTTAAAAGAAGAGACTGTTTCTTGACGTAATTGAAGTTCTACATCAATAAACGTCATTGGAGACAAAAATAAAATAGAGTGTTGACCTATTAGAGCAATTATTTTATGTTAGCTTTACATGTAAGGAGGCATCATTTAGTGATTTCTAAGTTACACAAAAACATCAAAACCACAAAAGAATATCTTCATTAATAATAATTATTGATCCTTTAAATCAGCAGGAAGCTGCAGAATCTTACATATCCCTAGACATTCTTTTTAAATTATTGAAAAGAACACTGATGTAGTGATATTCAAAGCATTTTCCTATATTTTCTCAGCATCCCTCATAAAATTATATATTCTTCACTTTCAGCATGTAGTCATATAGTAGGATTTCACCTAAATCAATTATATTAGTCCCTCAATTGAATCATTAGGATTCCTTACATGTGTTTTTGCTCAAGGCAAAGAAAAGTTCAAAGAATCTGCAAGAAGTAAGCTTCATAGGTAGCTAATCACTACTTTCTTCCAAAGGTTACTGGAATAATGCACACTTGAATTTTGATTAGAGTCACAACAGGTTTTCATAAAACAAAACTCTTACATTTTACATGAAACATTCAATAAGTGAAAGCTGTATGGTTCAAGAAAATGAGGGAGTTCTGTCTTCTGTCTTCCTCCCCCATGAAAAATGTCTTTTGCCTAGAGAACAAAGTATAGGCAATAGGACTATGATACTTAAGCCCCTTGGAGTTTTCGAGAACACGAAAAGAAATGTGTTAACTGTGCAGTGTATTGTAATTTCTGTGCAAAACACAATGCCTTGCACCTAAGAGGCAATCAATAAATATTTATTGGAATAATAAATTAATGTCATTCTTTTAACAAATGGACAAAAAGTCCACCGAATAATTTTACTAACTTTGTGAATGGGTTGGTAAGTGAGTCTTAAACAAATACAGGATATAAGATCATAAATTTATAATTACAAAGGATTAGGTCTACCCAGTCCCCACTTCTTAAATGTTAAACAATAACAATAACAAAATCTGAGGTCAAGATGGGTTAAATGATTTGCCTAAGGACACACAGTTAGGAAGTAACAAGGATTTGAATTTTAGTCTGCTATGATATAATACATGGTAGCCTCAGGGGCACCATGTATTAGTGAGTTGTGTCAGTCAATAAACATTTATTAAGCACCTCCTATATACCAGGCTCTGTACTAAGCCCTGTGGAAACAAAAAGAAGCAAAAGATAGTCCCTACCCTCAACTCACAATCTAATGGGGGAGACAACAAGCAAAGCTTGAAGAATCTAAGGGAAAAAGTTGGTTTCTATAGTAATTCAATAATCTACCCAGGTATATGTGGTTTTTACAATTCCCTATGCATTCTCCTAAGTGAAAAGTTCTTTCTAAACTCTTTTTTAATTATTAAAAAAAAAGCAAAACTTGGGGCGGCTAGGTGGCACAATGGATAGAGCACCAGCCCTGGAGTCAGGAGGACCTGAGTTCAAATTTGGCCTCAGATACTTAACACTTACTAGCTGTGTGACCTTGGGCAAGTCACTTAACCCCATTGCCTAGCCAAAAAAAATTATAATTGATAATTTAGTATTTAATGCCTTTTTTCTTCTCATCTTCCTCAAATTTTCATAGAATGCTTTATATTGATCTCTCCTTTGCCTTTATCACACTACATTATATTGACCTGTGTAAATGTAATAAACCCCACAGCAGACACTATAAGCCTCCTAAGGGTTTGAATTGTGTCATTTTTGTTTCCTTTTTGTATCCCCAGCACCAAACTGATAAAGTCTGAATATGAAATGATGTACATCTATGTAGACAAGGGCTCACAGCTGCCTGTAGTTATTAATAACCCTGGCAATAAGAAAAAAAGGTCAGGACTTTCTTCTGACACTGGTAGTTAGGTGGACTACTACTGGAATAAGCACAATAAGGATTCTAGCCTATGAATGTTTGTGACAGCGTATATCCAGAGCTACTGAGGGAGTGGCAATCAGTAGTGTGTGTGACTGATGATTATCATAATAGTTAGCTGGGGAGGAAGGGAGAAGGAGAAAGAGAGAGAGAGTGAGTGAGAGAGTGAGTGTGTCGAGAATGTTGTAACATTATGGTATTGGGTTTGTGAATGTCTTCACTTGAGTATCTCTATAACTTGTAGAAAAATCTGGGAGTGAATCCTTAGGAAGTTTGGTGTTCTTTTAGGATGAACCTTGATTTAGGGAGAATTGGAGAGTGAAACCAGGAATGTTACTGAAAGGCAAGTATGCCCCCAGCCTTTATAGCTAACTAGGATATGTGTGTAATGCTGATCCCTACTGCTGGAGCAATTCAAGTATTTTGGAGATAGTGATCAAAGCTCTGTGTATAGTATAGCTCCATTTGTCTTTGTTAGGGAACATGGAATAAGAATGGGGGAACAAGAAGAGAGACAAGTGGAACAAGCAGAGTCAGATGATGAGTGAAATCAGCCTAAGCATGAAATGATCAATAATACCAGAATAGGGTCTAATAAATGTTTCTTGAATTGAACTGGTGTACCCTTATTAAATGAAAAGAAATGTTCAGTGGCATTGCATATGTCACTATGAAAGTAAATATAGTAATTTAATCTAGATAATCTTCCAGACACTAAAAGTACATGGAATCTCAGTGTTAGAAGGGATTTCAGAGGGCATCTAATTCAGCCTGTAAACAAAATTAAAATGATACGATCGAAATGTATTTCAAAATTAGTTTATCTAGTCATGGACTGCCATTCTTATGCTAAATTTCTTCTTAATAAAATATGAATCTTTAAGGTTCACAGACAGCAGATGCTTTTAAAGTTCTACTGGCCTAAATGGCTTATGTTGTTTTCTACATATGTCATATAATTAATTTCTACACCAACAACACAATTCTTTTTTTTGAGACTGGGTTTCCCTCTCTTGCCCAGGATAGAAGTTCAGTGGCCATTCACAAGCCTAATCCCTTTACTGATTGGCCTGGGAACTTTTACATACTCTTTCTCCAACTTGGACTAGTTTACCCCTCCTTAGGCAACCTAGCTGGCTTGAAGCTTAACATCAAAAAAACTAAGATCTTGGCAACTGGTCCCATCCCTTCCTGGCAAATAGAGGGAGGAGAAATGAAAGCAGTGTCAGATTTTAGATTCTTGGGTTCAAAGATCATTGCAAACAGTGACTGAAGCCATGAAATTAAAAGATACTTGCTCCTTGGAAGGAAAACTATGTCAAATCTGGACAGCATACTAAAAAGCAGAGACATCAACTTGCTGAAAAGGTCTGTATAGTCAAAACTATGCTTTTTACACTAGCAATTTATGGCTATGAGAGTTAGACTATAAGGAAACTGAGCACTACAGAATAAACGCTTTCAAAGTGTAGTGCTGGATAAGGCATTTGAAAGTCCCTTGGACAGCAAGGAAATCAAATTAGTCAATACTTAAAGAAAATAATTCACAATATTCACTGGAAGGTTAAATACTGAATCTGAAGCTTAAATACTTTGGCCATATAATGAAATAACCGGACTCCTTGGGGGGGAAAAACTTTATATTGGGAAAAATTGAAGGCAAAAAGAAGAGGAGATGGCAGAGGATGAGATAGATAGTGTCATGGAAATAATGAACATGAGCTTGGACAGACTTAGAGGAATAGTAGAGGAGAAAAGGGACAGGTGTACTATAGTCCATGGGGTCACAAAGAGTAAGACTCAACTGGATGATTGAACAACAACAAAGCTCAGGAACTGATGAGCTCAAGTGATCGACCAGCCTCAGCATCGTCAGTAACAGATTTTACAGGTGTATGCCACTGAAGACATTCTTCAATTCGTAAGAGTTTATTAATCATTGGCACAATATTGCTCTAGGTATTGTAGAAAAGACAAAGATAACTAAGATACAATCCCTTTCTGAAGAAACTTACAACCTTACAAAGGAAATGAAATATGTATTCAAAGACTGATGATACAAAACACCAATGAAACAAAACAGAGCATGGAAGGTTAACACTACCACAGATAAGATACCTAGGTATAGAGTACTATGAGAGAACAAAGATAGAAAGAATCCCTTCCACTAATGAAAGGAGGGATTCCTAGTGGTCATGGCAGGTAGAACTGGGAAGGATGGACATTCTAAGTCTAGCCTAATCAAGCATAAAGTGGAAAAGTATAGAATAATATGGAAATATGTTTTGCATGACTACACATGTAGAATCTATATCAAACTGAGTGAGGAGGACAGAAGGGAAGGAGAGAATTTGGAACTCAAATTTAAGTTTTAAAAAATTTAAATTAAAAAATGTTTAAAATTGTTTTTACATATAATTGGAAAAAAAATTTTAAAAAAGACAAAAGTATAGAAAATGTTCAGGGAATGATGAGTATTCCAGTTTGACTGGAACACTGATTATACAAAAGAGAGTAATGTGAAGTAAGACTAGAAAGGTAGAACTAAGCTAGTGAAGTTGTGCAGAGCCTTGAGTGGTAAGTTAGGAAATGTGGTCTTTATTTAGTACGTAGGTAATAGGGAACCATGGAAGGCTTTTTATCAGTCAAGTAAGTAGCAGCATGACAGAAGGCTATTACAGTAGATCAGAGATCAGGCATTATTACTTCCTCCCTCCCCAGCTTCTTGCTTTTGTGGCACAGTTAGCATGAAGTTATGAGGCAGCTGATGGCTCAGTGGAGAGAGCACTGAACCTGAAGTCAGGAAGTCCTAAGCTCAAACCCAGCCTCAGACACTTCCTAGCTGTGTAACCTTTGGTAAGTCAGTTAGCCTCTGATTGCCTGACAAAAGAATCCACTGGATTTGTTGGAGCAGGAAATAGCAAACTACTCCAGCATCTTTGCCAAGAAAATCCCATGGACCCATGGGATCATAAAGAGTCAGACATGACTGATCTTCTAAACAACAACAAAATAGAATAAAGCTTCCTGGGTCCCTGCTTTCATTTCCTATTCAGAAAACCTGCACATCTTCTCAATAGTCTAGATTTACCCTATTGCCTTGTGATGATTCATCTCCTAATAGTTCCATGTTATCTTTTTGTCTAAAATGCTATGTAAATTTGAGCCTTAACAGGATTTAGGCCTTTACTGACGCTACAAACTATTGCCCAAGAGTGAATGTAAATAGTAATTGTTTCTCTTTTGGCCAGCAACCCTGAGGGTCTTCCCCTCCCTGTGTGATTTTTTTTTTCATCAAAGGGGCCATCCCTGGACTCACTTCTTAAAGAGGTCTATTCACTGAATGGGTTTTGCCTCATTCAAAGTGAGAACTTGAAAAGGCTTTACCTTAAAAAGGGCAAGGTCTCCCTTTACATCCCGGGCCATCTCCAGTGGTCCTGATGAATATCTGGCCACTGGACCCAGATGGCTCTGGAGGAGAAAGTGAGGCTGTGACTTTGAACAACTCTTCTCACTCAAATCAAATTCAATTGCTAGTCATGTCATCATTTCCCTGTTGTTATGGCCTTCTTTGAGAACGAAGGACAAACCACAACAACACCATTGCACAGCAGGATATCCAAAACCATCCCTCTGGGTACTGCCCTTGGACTAAGGGTAACAGAGGCCACATACTGAGATTTTTCCCCATTGAAATCTGTTCTCCTCCCCTTATAGGTAGTAATAAAGTTTTACTAACTGACGTTCCTGTGTGGCCTTTTTGCCACAATCAAATTATTCCCTCTCCTTCTGTACTACAGGTCAGGACTAAGATGGTGAGAGTAGGAACAGAAAGAAGTGGAAAAAGAAGCATGGGCTATTTCAGAGGTATCACAAAGTCTTCTGTAAGTTCTTTAGAAAAAAAAATATCAGCCAAACCTTCCTAATCTGTGTTCAGGTGCCTGAAAGGTACATTATAAATACAATCAAAAAAAGTAATAGGGAAGCAATCAACAGAAGCCAGGAATGTCACCAATATTTTTTATTTCATCTTTAACTCTACACTGTTTACAGAAACACTGACTGTCAAGTAACAAAATTACTTCTAATGTGTGTTGTTGGGGAGGCGGAGGGTTGTTGTTTTCCTACCAGTTGAGAAATACCATGTTCCTACACAGTTGAGATTGCTGGCTAGCTTCCAGTCCAGTTACAATTCCTCACCTTCTGATTGAAAGCTTTCAGATTTGAGATTTACCAAATGTCAAATAGTTATCTCTTACTGGCATAAAGCATATTTTTTAGCTCCTGGCCAAGACTCATTTTTAAATCATTTGTCGCTTTACACATTAAAGGGGGAAAAAAGTTTTGACAATTGATGTTCTCTTGAAAAAGAATGAGAATATGCTTAATATTTTCCCAAGTCCACTATGTGCATATGTAGCATGTAATAAATTGTTCTTAAGAAATTTCTATTAAGAGAAGGAACAGCAAACAAGGCTGAATATATTCACATATTCCAAAACCTTCATAATATTTGTGCTCAAGGAAATCTAACCATGTCCTCTCCAGCTCATTTCAGTCTCCATTTCATTAACAGTGTAACAGCTAATCTATGGGAAATGGAACATTATTACTGTGCTATAACCCAATCTTCAGAGAAAAGAAAAAAAATGGGAAAAAAAAGCTTCAATAAAAATGGTTGGACTGGAGTTAATATCAAAACATTCTGTTTTCATTGATCTGTTGACATTTGAAATAGTTTTAACTAGGTCAACCAAGAACTTAGCCTAAAAAATTTTATTAAGTACTGATAGCATTCACTTTGCATACTATTCTTTTCAGAAAGGTAACATGTCAGAACACTGAATGAACTGGAGTGAAGAAAGCCTGGGTTCAAATCCCACCTCAGATACCTCTTAGCTATATATCCAGCACTTAGCACAGGCCTGGTATATAGTAAGCATTCAATAAACAATTGTTGGCTGATTTGTTGACTGATCATAAGCAAGTCATTTAATCCTTTTGTGCCTCAAGTTTTTACGTCATTCATTTGCTCAAAAAAAAAAAAAGAATTAAGAACCTACCATATTAAAGACATTAGGGTTGGTGGTAGAGATTGTAAGTTCCTTAAATAAAGGTACTGTACTACCTCTTTGTGTTCCCCTTTGTGAGAAACACAGTGCAATGCACACAGTAGGTACTCAAAACTTTCTAAAAGAGAGCTACTTTAATTTGCCTTCTCCTGGAAATGCCAATTTCTGGCATTTTGCCACCAGAAATTTCCAAGTTTCTTAGGGGAGAAAAAAAAAAGATACACAACAAAATGTGAAGGCCCCAGATCTAGCAAAGTAAATTTAATGGGAAAAAGGAATCAGGATGTTTACTTTCTTTCTAGGTAGCTAAATTCATCACAAAATATCTTAATGTGAAAGAGGAGAGAATTTATGTAATAATCTAAGAAAGTAAGAGGAACCAGACTCAGAAGATGTGCATTTATAATAGCTCCGGCGATAAGCCTTTCTCAATTTTTCTAGGCTAGTCCTTGTTACAATTGGGCATAACTAGAAATTTAGTAGGTAAATGCCATGTATACATTATTTTTCAAAATTTCTAATTATTTTCACAAATGCATGGTTTCCAAATGATAATTTTTAAAATGTGGTCAAATGTAAATGGATTTCCTCATAAAAAAAAAGTTTACATAGCACAATGGCATGGATAGCCTAATACTCAACAAACTGCTCATTTGATGGCAAGTCCTCTAACTCCTATGCTTTTACACGTGGGGCAGAAGAGTTCAGTTTGATCACTTTCTTATTATGGAGAATAGAATAATGGATACAGTGCTAGACTTTGAATTAGGAAGAGCTGGATTCAAATGTCAATTCTGATACTATGTGACCCCAAGTGAATCCCTTTAACTGTTTTGATCTTCAACCAATTCTCTGAAACTTAAAGATTTAGACATTGCAATACACATCAGAAGAAGGGGTTTCCACAGCAATGAAATCACGGGTTGCAGACATTTCTGGCATTTATCATGTAGAGCACAGATAACTTTGAAAGAAAATTTTAAAGGTATATATATATATATATATATAATTAGTCTACTATAAAAGCTGAAATAAGCCTGAAAATTATAGGTGGCAGTCAGAAGACTATAGAGACTTTGACAGTTTCTGCTACCACTTATGATCAAATTATAGGATTTTCATTTCTCCCATTTTTGATTGCCAGTCTATTAGATAAGAAATACTAGATAACTTGGATTTTACTATAATAATACTTGGCTCAGAAATAGGAAGAACAGAATGGGAAGGAAGAACAAAAACTAGAATGTTTCCCTAATGAAAACCTCATCCCCAAACTCAATGGCTTCCATAGTTCTCAGATGTTTGGTCTACTCACAATGATTATGAACTTTTAACTTTGTAATGTCATGCTATAAACCATCCTTCCATTGAGCTTCAACTAAACTTCAATTAGGCTTTAATAGCCTAAAATTGCACTGGTCCCAAGACTTTTAGGATACCCTATTAGACTTTGGCTTTATTAATAATGAGAATGCCAATATTAGTATGCTTCAACACATCCAATAATATTTCAGCTTGGTCATTGGACAAGGACATTTTGAGTAACAACTGTTATATTAATATTCAAAGACAGTCTAAAGACTGTGACTTTCTTAGTTATGTCTGAATCAGTTGCATCATCATAGTTGATTCTTTAACACTGAACTTAGAGTCAGAAGACTTCTATTTGAATCTGGGTTCTGCCATTTAATTCCTATATGACTTTGGGCATGTCAACTAACCTATCTGGAACTCATTTTCTTCATTTATAAAATGAAGGGGTTAGATTAGATGTCCTTTCAGGTCCTTTCCAGGTCTAAAGCTATGAACACCAACAAGAAGAATGGATAAATATGAAAATATGATACTACCTACTCTATTCAAACTTAATGACACAAAAATAATTCAGGAAAAGAAAATAATATGGACTGCCACCATTTCATACATAAGTTAACTGAGCTAAAGCAAACAACATAATATGGAGGTCAAAAAAAACCCCATATACCACTTAAGCTGGAAAACATTTGATCTTGGTACTCAAAAGAGAGGCATGGCAACCAAAGGCAACATTGGTTTTGCATATGAATTTATTTGCAAAATGCTATAGTGGAATAAGACAAAAGATCATAAGAAGCATCTCTTCATAAAACAGCAAAGAGCAGAGGAGAGGGAAATAAGTCAGCAGAAATCTTGCCGTGAGGCCCAACAAAGATAGAAGAAGACCTAATTATCTATAAAAGAACATTGATAAAAGTAAGATAGGAAGAAGGATAATAAATATGTGAAAAATTAGATAGGTGTCAGCATTTTCTTTAATAAATTATTTCCATCACTGATAACAAAAGAACCACCACATTTGGACTCTTAACACCTTAGTCCTTGATGATATGAGAAAGTGAAATGGCATAAAAAAACGACAATGGAAAAAAACAGACCAGACCAAGTATACAAAATATAATTGCTGAAGGTACCACAATTTGGGTAGCAAAAGAATTGATTTTTCAAGATAACCAAAAAAGGAAGGTACTAAATGACTGCCCCAATCACAGATTATATCATTAATCCAAAAAAAAAGTGATCAAGAAAACATCAAAAGCTACCAACCTATGTGTTTACTTCATTTCACCAAGGCCAGTCCCTAGAGCTACCGTCTATCACCCTATTATAACCTCCATCAGGTTGTCCCCATTACCACTACTTCTCTCATTCTCCCTCTCTTTCTCTCTCTCTCTCTTCTTCCCTCTATGATTTTTAATCTCTCCCTATTTGCTGATTACTTGCCTACTACCTACAAACACACTTAAGTATAAACTCACACTAGATTCTGTCATCCCTACTACTATGGACCTATATATCTCCTCCCTTTCTCAGCCAAATTCCTTGAAAAAAGCTACCTGTACTCAGTATCTCCACTTTTTCTCCTTTTACTCTCTTCTTAACTCTCTGCAATCTGGCTTCCAACCTCATCACTCAACTGATACTCTGTCTCTAAAGATTCCAATAAGCTCTTTATCACCAAACCTAATGGCCTTTTTCTCTCTTCGTTCTTATTGAAATCTCTGTAGCATTTGACACTAATAACTACCCTCTCCTCCTGAATACTCTCTCCATTCTAGCCTTTCATAACATTACTCTCTCTTGGTTCCTTTTCTCCCTCTGTGGATATCTGTGGATGAAATCAGTCTGAAAAGAAATGTAAAATGATAAAATTGGCTAAATGTCTACCCTAAACAATTACGTTTTGGCATAATGTTCAGTCACCCAAATAGCATTTGTTAAATTACAACTGTTTCAGGCACTGGGATGGTAGAAATAAACAGATTAAAAATGAGGCTGCTAGGTGGTGCAGTGGATGGAGCACTGGCACCTAGAGTCAAGAAGAAGACAGCTTTGAAATTTGACCTCCATATTATGTTGTTTGCTTTAGCTCAGTTAACTTGCCTCTGACACTTACCAGTTGTGTGACCCTGGGCAAGTCATTTAACTTCTGTCTGCCTCAGTTTCCTCATCCAAAAAAAATGGGGAGAATAATAACACTTGCCTCCCAGAGTTGTTGTAAAGATAAAATAAGATGGTATTTGAAAAGAGCTTTGTAAGCTTTAAACTATTACATAAATGCTAGGTATTATTATTATTAAATGAAATAAATAGAAAACATAAAACTATAAATGAATTCTATAAAGCACTATGTAAATGCTAGCTATTATTATTGTTGTTGTTAAATGAAAAGTCTCTTACCACAAGGAGTTTGCTTTCTATCAGAAGAGACAACATGTACACAAATCTACATGTACAGAATATATACAAAATTGAAACAAGGTAATTTGAGAGAGGGTCACTAAGCCCTGGGGAAATTAGGAAAAGCATCATATAAAGGTGATGCTTGAACTGAGTCTTGAAAGAAACAAAGGTTTCCTTCTAAAAGGTAGCAGAGAAGAGAGAACATTCCAGAGCATGGAGGGACTGCTATTGCAAAGTCACAGAGATGAAAAATGTGAGGAAATCCAAGAAGGCTAGTTTAGCTAGTCCATGGAGTGCTGGAAAGAGAGTAAAGAATAAATAGGTTGGGGCCAGATTATAAATGGTTTTAAATGCCAAACAGAATAATTTATGTTTTATCCCAGAGGCAACAAGGAGCCTGGAGTTTAAACTGGAGTTTAATGAATGATCTCATTTTTTCAGAAACAATAAAGAGCCCTACATTTGGGTTCTATCATCTCAATGTCTAATAGATTATATAATTAAACCACAATAATACTTCAGAAGATAAAAATTGGTAAGAGCAGTTAGACTTGGCTAAATATATTTAGAAGAAATCTGCTCTGGAAACAACTCTATTTGAAAGGCCCTTGGGGATCAATTTTTATGATATCTAATAGAGGAATAAATTCCAAAATAATGAAAAATAACAGCAAAGAGCATAGTGTTAATAATAACTGACATTTATGTAGTAAAGTTCTTAATACGTATTAATTTGATCCCTGTGAATACAGTGTGAGATAAATATTCCTGGTATTAATACCCCATTTTGCAGACTTGGAAATTGATGCTCAAGCAGGTTAAATGATTGGCCATAGTAACACAGCTAATAAGTATTAGAGATAGCTAAGAAATGTTACAGCCCAGGTCTTTCCTGACAAGTCCAACACACTTTCTGCTATATCATACTACCTCACCAAGAAAACATCAGGTACTAGTAATTCATATGCCTGCTTTCATATCCCCATAAACAACTTCATTAGTAATGTCAAAGCATTCATTAAGAGTATCTTCAAAGAAAATATAAAAAGGTACCAAGAAGGCTTTTGAGCTTTTTCCGTAAGAGACCCCTTTTTATGGCCATACTCCAACTGAGACTGAGAAGTATAGAAAATACAAGTTCCCTGTGTATCTACTATTTAGATTTTTTAAGTATTTGACTTGGGTTGAGGGGGGAGGAATGAGGAGGGATAGGTTGGTTACAAAAAAACGAATAAAAGGAAAAGGGAAAAAAAGAAAATAGGGCCATTGAAGAATATTTTTTTAAAATTTAAAGGGAACATAATGAAGGCCATATAGAAACACAGAAATGCAGGACAGCTTTGAAAGTTACTTGTTGAGTTCATCATATCCTTTAAAGGAAAAGCAGGGGTATATACATCAGAGATGTTGGACCTACTCCAGAGGGAGGCCCAAACCACATTAAAATGTAATTGGGAAATATTCAACAAAATAAATAAAAATACTACCGAACATGAATAATGTCTTTCTAAGTCAATATGCAACTGCAAGGAACCTCATGTACAGTGTATTGCCACCCCCCTTTCTAGTTGATAAGCAGCTAAGTGGCTCAGTGAATAGAGTGCTAGGCCTGGAATCAAGAAGACCTGAGTTCAAATCCAGCCTCAGATTCCTACTAGTTTTGTGACCCTAGGTGCCACCACTTAACCCTGTTTGCCTCAGTTTCCTCATCTGTAAAATAAGCTGGAAAAGGAAATGGACAACTACTCCAGTATCTTTACCAAAAAAAAAAAGGGTGTCACAAAGAGTCAGACACAACTGAACAACAACAAATTTCTATTTAAGTTTGACACACCACTGCTATACATAACAGAGATTCACAGTGTCATATACAACCTTTTTTTCTTTTCTATTCTGTATATGCATATGCTCATTTTGTTTGGTGTTTTTCAGAATATAAATGATTAAAAAAAGAAAAAGAAAAGTATTTGCTATAGTTCTCAAACAAGTTTGCTTATATGTGAAAATTGTAAAGCCTACAGATGGAAAATGAGCTAAATCCAGGACTGAATAGGATGACGTCAAAATGGAATCATCTAGAAAACTAAACAGTTCTTTCAACAATCCATAAAAACTGATTCCTGTTACACCAAAATCCTCTTTCTACATGATCATGAATCAATTTTACAAAAGAATCATAGCACCAGAGCCCGGATGGGGGTGGGACGTGGAACTTCAGAGGCCATCTCGTCCACTCCTCTCATTTTACAGATGTGGAAACTGAGGTCCACATAAATCAAGTGTCTTGATCACAACCACACAGCTAAGTATCAGAGATGGGATTTTAATTCAAATTCTCTGGCTCCAGAATCATAGTGCCTGGCACATAGTAGGTACTTAATAAATGTTTGTTGACTTGACTTGACCAGTTAGGGAATAGTCAGTCAATAAGCATTTATTAAGTGCCTAATAACATGCCAGGCACTGAGCTAAGCTCTGAGGATACAAAGAAGGGCAAAAAATAGCCCCTACTCAAAAGTTGCTCAGTCTAATGTACATGTGCAAACAAGATATTATAGAAAGGACTACATGGAGATAATCTCAGAGGGAAGACACTAAGATTGAGGAAGCCTGAGAAAGACTTTTTGCAGCAGATAGGGCTTGAGCTGAGATTTTAAAAAATCCAGATGGTGTTGATGAGCAGGGAGAATATTCCAGGCATTGAGGCAGTCAGTGAAAATGCTCAAAGTCTCAATATAGATTACTGAATTTGGATTCCAGAACACTGGGCTCAAATCTTGTCTCTGACACTTATTAACTATGCAAATGTGGACAAGTCACTTAATCTCTTCAACCTCAGTTTCCTCATCTGTAAAAGTGGGCTAATAACACCTATGTCACAAGGTTGTGTGGCTCAAATGAAATAACATATGTACTTTGCAAACTTTACAGTGTTCTACAAATGTCAGTTATTATTTTTCAGCACTCCAGATGTATTTGAACACCGAAAAAAAATCAACCTGTGAAAAAGGTTTGAATGAAAGAAGTAACATGACACATTAATCTAAAATACTATTCAATTTAAAATGACAGATAATTACTTTCATTCCTTACATTCCCTAAAGGGAAAGCAGATAAGGTAGCATGTAATTGGCTCCTGTGATTGCTATAACACATACAATACCCACTCTTCTGAAAAAAGGCCGTGACAAATATATAACAAGTTATAAAATGCTGTTATAGTCAAATGACAGAATAGAGAGGAGGCCATGCCTAGCATACACATCAAAAGATGTCATTCCTGGGCACCTAGATGACACTAGCTGTGTGACTCTGGGCAAGTCACTTAACCTCAAAAAAGAAAGAAGAAAATGATGACACTCCTTGCCCATCCTCCCTGTCTCCAAAATCATAGATCTAGCGATGGAAGGGACCTCCAAATCTATTTGTTCCCACTCTTCACTTTATGCTTGAAGAAACTGAGGCCCAGAGAGGTTAAGTCATATGCAAGGTCACATAGGTAACATCAGAGGTGATATTTGAAACCAGGTCCTCAGACTCCAGAACCAGCACTCTTTAGGTGTTTGTTGCTTTCCCCACCCAATCATCAATTCAAATGAGCAACGGACAATCTGGCCATTCCAAAAGCTCTTGGTCTCAGATGGCTATTTTGTCCTTGACTCATTGACCTTTCAAGTCCCTCTCACCCAGTCTCAAGCTCAGGAACATCTTTGACTCTTCCCTCCTTATCACCTACACATCCAAATGAGTTGACAAGTGCTGTAGTTTCTCACCTATGAATTATCTTTCATCTCTATATGCTCCTTTCTACTCCTTCAGCCATCCCTATATCAAGGCTTCATCTTTTCTCACCTAGATAATTAAAATAGCTTCCCTACTGGTCCCCTTGCTTCCCCACCTATCCTCTCTACAATTCATACGATCTCCAGTTCTTCCTTTCCACGATTGCCCATGCAATCTGTCTGAAGCCTTGCTCTGGGTACATTTCTTTCCTATACAACTTCAGTTATTCCCCACTGCCTATTGAATAAAATTAAAAATTCCTAATCCTGGCATTCAAGACCTTCCAATCTAGCTCAAATCTGCATTTCTAGCCTTAGCTTTACATGTTCTATGTTCCAGCCAAGCTTCCCTACTTTCTTTACTCATGCCATATAACTTGACTGAAATGAACTTCCTTCCCTCTCCATTATTTGAAGTTCTTCTCTTCCTTCAAGGCCCAACTAGGGTACTACCTCCTCCAAAATAATGATAGCTGACATTTACCATGTCACAGTGTCTGCACTGTGCACATAGTATTACAGTTTATTATGCTTTGCAATTATTATCTCATTTGAGCCCCTTAACAACCTGCTGGGAAGCAGGTGCTATTATTATCCCCATTTTACAGATAAGGAAACTGAAGAAGACAGAGGGTAAGTAACACGCCCAGGGCTCTGTCTTCTGCACCACCTAGATGTCTTGTGGATGCCTCTTCCAGGAAGCCTTCTCTGATCCCTTCAGCTGAAAGTGATCTCTTTCACCTCAAATTTCTCACAGATCTTCTCCTGGTCTTCTCTCTTGCACTTATCCCATGCTCTCTTATGTCAGTTACTTGTGTATGGTTGGGTTTTTTTTTCCCTTGTCAGATTGTCAGCTTCTTGAGGTCACGGTCTATGCTATAGATATGTTTTTATCCCTAAAACCTACGCAAGGTATCTTAAACACAGCAGGTACTCAATAAATGTTTATTGTTGTATATACCACCACCTTCCAGGCATATCACAGTATTTTAAGTCCTGGAGTCAGAAAGACCAGAGTTCAAATGTGACCTCAGACACTTGCTAGCTATGTGACCCTGGACAAGTCACTCAATCCCTGCCTGCATAAAACTGGAGAAGGAGATGGCAAATCACTCCATTATCTTCACCAAGAAAACCACATGGTCCACAGGGTCATGAAGAGTTAAACACAACTGAACAACAAACTTATCAAAATGGGGATGATAATAGCACCTACCTCCCAGGCCCAACTAAGTTGTGTGGTTTAAATGAGATAATAATCGTAAAGCACTTAGTACTGTGCCTGGCACACAGTAAGCACTATATAAATGTTAACTACTATTAATGTTAATATCGCCAATGCCTATTATTAGATTGATTTATTCTATCACAAAATACAAAGCGTAGACAAACGAGGAACATTTTTGTTCTTCTTCAGAAAAGAGTCACTTGAAAATTGCTCTCCATTAACTTTTGTTTTTCTGCTTTTTGGTGAGGCAATTGGGGTTAAGTGATTTGCCCAGGGTCACACAACTAGTAAGCATCAAGTGTCTGAGGCTGGATTTGAACTCAGGTCCTCCTGACTCCATGGCCAGCACTCTAACCATTGCATCACCTAGTTGCCCCTCTTCATTAACTTTTGACTCTTAATGGCAAATTTAAAAGTCTAGGTCACAGGTGATTTATGATAAATGCTATGTAAAGGAAAGACCACTAGTCTTCAAAAGAAGACTCGGTTTTAGTAGAAATGGTTTTGAGTTCCAGCTCCAGCTCTCACCAGTTGTGGACCACTGGCAAATCATTTCACCTTTTTGAGACTCAGTTTTCTCATCTGTAAAATAGGCAATACTTCTAAATATCCATGCTGCCTACCACATGGGGTTATTATGAGTAGAAATGTGTAGACCTTAAAAAGATATGCTATTAATAATAATAGTCAATATTTATATAGTGTTTCAAGGTTTGCAAAGCTATAAATATGTGTGTGTACATATATATGTGTATATATACATATCTCATATGAGGAATTGTTATTCTTGGCATTATTAATAGATGATCTCAAGCTAGCTAGTACAGAAAAATTTAAATATAAAAGTAGTATTTCATGTGCAGGTTATCAATTACTTTTAGCAAAATTAAATCTTATATGATAAATTTTTTTAAAATGGTCCCTGTCCTCAAAGAGCTTACACTCTATTGAAGTGAGATGATGAGATAGATAAATAGATAGACAGATACATAGATAGATATATAGATATTTAGAATGAATGGATGGAGAGACACGTAGACAGACAGACAGATGATCAGACATAGATAAATATATACATACAAAAGACAGATACAGTTATACAAAGTAATTCCTAAAGGGACACAGTGCTGGGAACTGGGGAGGATGTTAGTGCCTATCTTCAGAGATTATTTCCAATTTATCCCCTATGTATTTTGTTTTCATATAGTGGCTTGCATGTTGTCTCCCCTATTAGATGTTGAGCTCCTTGAAAAAGAACAGGGACTATTTTTGACTTTCTTTGTATTCTCAGAACTCAGCACAGTACCTAATACATAGTAGGTGCCTGATAAATGCTTCTTGATTTGATTTCATTATAAGAGACTGCACCTGAGTTGTGCTTTCAAGGAACTCAGATATTCTAGGAAGTGTAAATTAGGAGGAGGTATATTCCAAACATGGGGGAACCATCTATGCAAAGGTTAACAATTTGCTGGGCAAGGGGGAGGTGGAATGCCATGTACAGGGAAGACCTAAGCAGGCCAGTTGTACTAGAACAAGGTGTGCATGAAGGAAGGAAAGAAATATGATATAAAATTAGAAAGGTAGGTCAGAGTAATATTGTGGAAGACTTTTAATTCCAGGTTAATGATTTTGTATTGTATTCTAAAGGCACCTCCTTTCCTCTTCTCTCAGTTGTTTCTCCAGCATGTAGTATCTATAAAAGCCAGGATTAACAAAGGATGGGGTAGCTTAAAATTAAAAATTTAAGAGATTAAAGGAATAAATATACAGCACTTCCCCCAATCCCCATTACCTACTTCAAGTACTTCATGCAGACATTGACATTAATAGATACCTTCTAGGTCCCTCACAAACAAGTACTTATAAATAATGTTGTTAGTCTTCAAAAAAGCTGGCATTTTCATCATTACACAGTAATAACTCACACATCAAGTTTTTTTAAAGGTTTACTTGTAGTACCTACCTGACCAGGTTGTGGGGAGACAGTCAAAATAATATATGCAAAGTGCTTTGCAAACTTTAAAGGATTTTATGAATGTGAGTTATTTACAAAGCACTTTCCCCACTAAATGAGATTGGTAATAGAGTTACAACACGATTAACCAAGCTTTATCCATGAGGAAAGTGAGGCCCAGAGAGGTCAAGTCAATCAATCAATCAATAAACATTTATTAAGCTCATACTGTGTGCCAGGAATTGTGCAAAGTGTTGGGGATACCAAAAGAAAAAAAAAGTCAAAAGACAGTCCCTGATCTCAAGGAGCTCCCAACCTAATGGAGGATATGACAAACAAATATATACGACAAAGCTATATTCAGGATAAATAGGAAACAATTAAAAGAGGGAAGGCACTAGAACTAAAAGGAGATGAGAAAGGCTTCATGTGGAAGGTGAGATTTTAGTTAGGATTTGAGGAAGCCAGAGAAGCCAGTAGGTAGAGATAAGAAGGGAGAACATTCCAGGCATGTGAGACAGCCAGAGAAATTGCCCAGAGCTGAGAGATGGAGTGTCTTGCTTGTGGAACAGACAGGAGGCCAGCATCACCGGATGGAAGCGTACATGATGAGGAATAAGGCAAAAGCAAAAGGGAGGAGGGGCCTGGGTTATAAAGGGTTTTGAACCCCAAGCAGAGGATTCTGTATTTGATCCTGGAGATGATATGTTCAAATCTACACGTTAGGAAAGTCACTTTAGTTGCTGAATAAAAGATGGATTGGAGTGGGGAGAAACAAGGCAGGCAGACCCACCAGCTGATGGTGGGTTTATTAATCCAGGAGCAAAGTGATAAGGGCCTGCCTTAGAGTGCTGGCATTGTCAGAGGAGAGAAGGGGGAGTATTTGAAAGATGTTGCAAAGGTGCAAAGGCTTTGGCAACAGAATGGTTATGGGAGAAGGGAGGGGTGTTGAGAGATAGTGAGAAATGAGGATAACTCTGAGGTGAAAACCTACAAAACTAAGAGGAGAGTGATGCCCTCTGTGGTAACGGAGAAGGTAGGAGGTGGTGGAAGGTTTAGGGGAAAAGATCAGTTCCAGTTTGAATATGTTGAAGTCAGGATGTCTGAAACGCAGTTGGAGATGTGAGATTGGAGTCAGCAGAGAGGTTGGGGCAGGATAGATAGATTTGAGAATCATCAGCATAGAGATGGTTATTAAATCTATGGGTACCAATGAGATCACCAAATGAAGTAGTATAGAGGGAGAAGAGAAGAGGGCGCAGGACAGAACCCTGAGGGTCACCTTAGGTTAGAAGGCATGATCTAGATGAGGATCTGGCATTAGATAAGTAGAAGGAAAACTAGGAGAGCACAGTGTCCTGAAAACCCGGAGAGATTAAGTAAGTACCCAAGGCACTTATCAGCAGATCCAGTATTCAAACCTAGGTCTCATCTCCAAGATTAGGGTTCATTCTGCCTCTACTGTACCACACTACTGCTACAAATAAGTGAATAGTCTATATTAAATTCCACTTGCTCTTTCTTCTTGACTTTTAATTTTTTTTCTTTTCTTTGATTTTTATGGAAAACATAGAAATCTTAACAATATGTTTAGTGCTCTGTATTTAATGGAGTAATAAAGTCTTATATTTTAAATAGCTTAAAAATAAGTGCTTTCTATAAGCTGTATATTTAAAGCCACAATGAGGCAAAGGATATTAATGAATATGTATTAATTCTATAAAAATGCTCAGTCTTGCAGCAAAAAGCGAAATGAATTTTGCTCAACCTTGTAGAGAGACATGTCCTTGCAATCAGACCATCACATTCTTACCAGCCTTTCATACAACCTTGGGACATATGGTGACGGTCCCAAGGGAAATCAATATTATTCATTTGAACAAATAAGCCCTAATGCTGTAGGTTATAAATCAGCTTTTATTTTATTCAGTAAAATGTAAGATCCTTAACCACAGGAACTGTTTCATTTCTGTCTTTGTGCAGCCAGCACCTTTCACAGTACCTTGTTGTGTGTTGGTCTTGACCTTTTGATTTCAACAGTGCGGGAAACTGAAAGAAATTTGCCCCACTGATAAATGTTGGTAGCTACCCTTGATTTATAGTCTTAGAGATTTGGCTTGCACAGAATGGATGTTTAACAATTTCTTGTTGGGTTTGTTAAAAAGCAGGTAGTAGGAGCTCAACGAATATTTTCTGAATTGAACTAATAACTTTACTGTAATTCTGTACTATAATTCACCGTAACTGTCTTTTCTGTGAACTAGGTCAAACTCTCAGTTCAACAATTAAACAGGTCCCAGTTTTTGAAAGTTAAGCTTCCAAGAGCTGGGACCTATTTAGCTGTTTGCTATAATGGTGTTGATTTTGCTGAAATCTTTCTAAAAATGCAGATCAAAATAGGCAATATTTAATGAAATGGAAAGTAAAACTGATATATAATAGGATAGAAATCTTCATCCTGAATAGTCCCATTAATTCTATCATCACGAAGTAGTATTTATGGGTTGGGATGCTACTGATTAAAGACATAGCTTGTTGCTATACATGTGTATGCAAACAACAAAGGGAATTAAATATGACCTTTCCCTGGTGACTTACCCACGAATACGTGTGCAGTATTTCCTAATAACAAAATGAATAAAACTGTAGTGGTGATGCAAGTAAAGACATAAAATTTAGCAGACCATGGCATCTCCTTGTCATCTTGACAATGCAATCTGAAGGACAATAAAACTTCAACTATGTGAAAACTCTCCAGTTTTCCAGACAGCTGAAAGTTAACCTTTTAAGTGTTGGGTCCTTTTTACTTAAGTTTATTGTGATAGTGTTGGTTTTATTGAAATCTTTCTAAAATGACCTGCAGATTTCCCTGCTTCCTAAACTAAGGGTCCTGAATATGAATCAATCATTCCTTGATTACTCTAATTTATCTTTGTGAATTTCAGTTATCATGACATGCTAAAGATGTAGCTGTGGATAAAGATAGGAGTAACACTAGGTGATCCCTAAATTCTCTCTCCTATCTATTACCTTATCATCCTATTGAGTAGAACATAGGGAAGCATTAGTAGCTGGCCCAACTTTAGGAGTTTGTTTTCTTGAGGGGAAAAATGTCCCTGGTAAGTTAACTGCTATAAACACTTCACATTTAAAAAAAACAGATGGTGAAACACTCTCTCAATAGAGAGGTGGGGAACCATAAGGACAAAAACTCTATGTACTGTCAAATGAGACCTCTTTAACAGTTGATTTTGCTTAACTGTTTTTCTTTTGTTACAAGAAAAGGCTCAAATGGGAGCAGGAATATATCAGAAAATGACAGTAACATTTTTTAAAAAAGGCAATAAGAAAAAAATGGGATCTCTGATGTAAACTTGCCCTGTGAACATTGGCCTCTTTCTCATAAATATGTGGGGAAATGACCTCTTGGCCAATTGTCTTTCTTCAAAGTGAATTAGCAAATCAAAGTCTAAGGCATCTTTATCCTAACTGATTTTTCTCACCTTCCAGGAAATCATCACCCTCATTATTAGTATCCATCACCTTTACTATTAATATCCATTCTTCGATTTTCCAGCCCCATTTAAAACATAATCTATGATTTGTTCATTACTCCCTCAATGAAAAAAGCCCCTACCCTACCACCATCCCTACCATCACCTCCAAAGTTTGCACAGATTCATCTGTTTTATCTGCACCATTTGTTCATGGAATTTGATAACTACTCAAATTTCAACATTCACCATGATACCTGTGAAAACACTATCCAGCTGTTACACCATTAGAGGCACTTAAGGAAATTGGTGACAATTCATGCTAGCACTTGAATGTAAGAGGCTGCCTTCCCTTTGACTTCCCTAAGCATCAGTCTATTTACCATCATTATAACATTTGCTACTGGTACATAAACTGGTACAAAATAAAAAGTACATACTGGTACTTATTCTATGGAACTGACTGCCCTACTAATATCTTTTCACCTAATGTGTTTCTACAGAAGAAAATGATGATTTAGTTGAGATATGCCTGAAGTCAGAAAATATTCTTTACTAATACATACTTTAGCTTGAACTTTGCTGGATAAATATGTGACAACTTTGTAAGTTTTAGGATGATAAAATTTTTCAATCCCTAAAGATTTAACTTTATGAATGTTGTAAAGACTCCAGCTTCTCACATGGTGGTTCCTTTAAAATACTGGGTTAGATCCAACTGCCAAGCTCATGGATATTATTGAGAAGAGCCTGTTGAACTGTAGTCTGCATCATTCAAACTTCAAAAATTATTAAATACAAAGCACTATACTAGAAGCTGGGGACACAAAAATTGAAAACAAATGGTCTTTGACTTCAAAGATCTTCCCATATACTTTTTGGCTTTCATGCAAAAAAATAAAAAAGATTAGCCTTTTATAGTTAGAGCCCTATAATCAAACTGGTGGTTATTTTTTTCTTCTGTGTGATGAGCCAACCAACTGTATAATAACAGTTACAGTATTCAGGTCTCATGCCTTCTCAATAGTGTTCTCTTGCTGTTGGTTTTTTACTGGTTAGTTTCTGGTCTGTAATCATCAGAACACTAGGGTCTCCTAATAATCTCTTAACGGGGCTCTTAAGTGTCACTGGACAGAAACAATCATAAAATAAGATTTTAAAAATAACTAGCTCTGGCCACACTGCAAATTGAAACTTACCATACCTATATTTGATGGCATCATAACTTCATTTCTTACAAAGAATGAAAAAGTAGTAATGACAACAAGGTAAATGCTTTCTGAGGTTTGCCTAATACATGGTTCTCATATATGATCTCTTTTTGTGACTAACACTAATTTCCCTTTTCAAGCATTTTACTTCCTCATTTTCTCTTTCTAAAAAACAATAAAAATCAGGAACTTGCTCATCTGTCCCCAGCTCTCAAATTGTTCATATCTGATCACCAGCACACTCTGTTTATTAAAGCAGTACTATGCAGTAACATACTTGGGATTCCAGGAAAGTCTCACATTTTCTCAAGTCAGTCTTTCTTTCCTTGAGTTCATTGGTTTGAAAAAACATTTTGGTCATTGTAGGTCCTCAGATATTAAGAAAGCAAAAGTAAATTTGGGGGTAATAAGAGGTTAAGATAAAAGCTACAGCTCAGGTCTGACCATTGTCATTCTCTTGCTCAAGATTCTTCAGTGGCTCCCGATTGCTCTAAAATAAAATATAAACTCAACTTGGCATTTATAGCCTTTCACATTCACCTCCAGCCTACCTTTCCATACTTATTTCATAATTACTCCCATTCACACACTCAAGATTCCAGACAAACTTGCCTACTCATGGTTTCCTGAACTTGGCATTCACTCTCTGGTCTCAATCCCTTTGAATAGGCTATCACTATAGACACCTTAGTCCAATCAAGTACAATTCTTCCATTTTACAGATGAATAAACAGAGGTATGACCCAAGGTCATCCAGGAAGTTAGTGAGTGCCAGAGCTACTGCAAGAACTTAGATTCCTTAATCCCCAATCCGGAGTTCTTTGTTTCTAATAGAGTAAACAAAAAAAAAGACTTAAAAAGTATTAGGTCATTGTATCAATGATCTATGGAACTGTGTGAGGACCTAAGCTATAAACCAATCCCTCAAATGAACATTCATTTCTCTTTTTCAAAACCAAGAGAGAGAGAGAAAGAGAGAGAGAGAGCTTCCTAGAAACCTATATAAAAATAAATGTCTTATAAATATGTTGTGGTCTGAAAAAACTTCTAATTATCTTGACCTAGTCTTTCTCTGTCCATCAGGCTATTTCTTCAGCACAAAAACCTTTCCCTTCTGTTCTTTCTCAGAAACTGCTATGCTACCCCCAAAATGTAGAAACTTTTATAGTTAGAACATTCCACATGAGACATTTTGATTTTCCTAGGTGGTTGGTTGTCTCCCTGCCTGTGACCTCAGGGGTGGGAAATCATTTATCCCCTCCTGAGCAAGACTTTTCTTCTACCTATAAAAACACCTGAGTGGTTCTGAGCCTAAAATTGACTGTAACATCCAAGATCCAGGAGTTTTCCTGAAACATAGACCCAGTAATCCTAAACTACTGCAGACTCCTTCTTATGGCCAAGGACTGAAGATTGCTGTGCCTGAAGCTTCCTGGAGATATCCCCAATTGTATCCCTTTCCTGTCTCTTACCAGCCCTATTTTTAGAGATGGCCCTAGTGGAAAGCATATGAAAGGGGGCAGCTAGGTGGCAGCAGTGGATAGAGCACCGGCTTTTGATTGAGGAGGACCTGAGTTCAAATCCAGCCTCAGACCACATACTTGATACTAGTTATGTGGCCCTGGGCAAGTCACTTAACCCCAATGGCCTTAAAAAGAAGAATATGAAAGAGTCATGAAGCTTACCTAGTGTTCTTCCCTGGTTGTCCATGCTTCCTCTTTCCTTTAAACATATCAAATAAAAAGGGTCCGATACTTTTAGCACTATCTGACTCACCTAATTCTATGAGACCTTTTTAGTCTTAACAATGGACTTAGGAGAATAAAAATTTCTATCTCTTTTAATTGATCCCTAATGCTTCATATGAAAGCCATCTAGGTGGCACAGTAGATAGAGTGCTGGGCCTGGAGTCAGAAAGAAGCATCTTCCTGAGCTCAAATCTGGCCCCTGACACTTACTAGCTGTATGACCCTGGGCAAGTCACTCAATCCTGTTTGGCCCAGTTTCTTCATCGACAAAATTGGAGAAGGAAATGGCAAACAACTCTAATATCTTTGGCAAGAAAACCCCAAATGTGGTCACAGAGTCAGACATGACTGAAAACAACTGAACAACAAATGTTTCATGTAATTCTTCTTATTGCTTGAACCCTAATTTTCTTCATGTTTAAAAAGCTCCTTTCCCTGCCTTGTTCCCTTCATCCTTCTCTCTTACTATCTCTTCCCTTTTTTTACACATCCATTCCCACCTCCCAACAATTGAAATTCTAAGTAAAAGCTTAAAGTGAAGTAAAGGGGTATTATAATATCCCTTTCTTTGTTTCTGTTGATGTCCTTATATTAGTGTGATTAATTAGCATTCCTAAGCAAAAAAAAAAAAAACCTCGAACTGAAAAAAAAAACCAACAGGCAATATCTGAAAAGTTTACTTCTTTCTTTTTTTCCTGTTTTTTAATAGAGGAAAAAAGGGAGTATGATAAAATGCCAAAGATATCCCCAAACAAAATGTTCCTTGCATTTCCTGTCAACTTTTAAGTTGCCCCTTCCTAACATAAGACAGTAAACTCTTGTAGACAGCCATGTTGGGAAAATATATATCTGGAGAGAGCTTCTAACTTACTAGGAAAGCTCGCTGTGATCCTTTCTATAGCTACTGCTAGATCTTATATGCCTAATTTGTAAGACTTGTTCTTTTTTTTTAGTAAAGTTTAATGGTGCACTGGCTTAGTTTTTCTTGCCTTTAACTTCATCTTTCAAAGAATTCAATCTCTCCACTTGGCTCTTTATTATATAAGCATATTGGATTTGGAAATTATTTTGGAAACATTAGGCACGAGCTTGGAATGAGCACTAACAATACAGTAGGTGTCCTACAGATTTGATGTTCCCTAAGGTCCCTTCTAGCCTTAGATCTAACATCCTATGAACAGTAATGAGACAGATAGGATTCCAAGCACAGGGATTCACCTTTCAGTTAAATGGAACAGAAGCTGACTCGTTCCCATACTGGAAATAGTTCTCATCTGGCTCTGATTTACTAATCTACATCCTTACTCAGAATCTCAATTCCTTTCATTATATCTCATAGGCCTTGTGCAGGCTTTAAATATTTTGAGTGACATTAACATTTTAAAAGTGGTTAGTGTAGGGTTTGTTTTTTTTGAGGGGGGGAGTAGTTTTCTTCAGAAAGGATGAGGTAGAGGAGAAAGTTACATTGCACAGCTGTACTCTCGGATTCAAGCTACCTAGCAACTGTCAAAATATAACCCCAACCACAAAGGTGCCTGAAACTGCGTGTGAAAGCTTATTCTTGGGAGACCCAGTGCCAAACATAAAACTGTGTAATCTACAACTTGTCATTTCTGGACATAAATACAGTGAGGAGATTGCTTTGAGAGCTAGTTTGAGAAAATATATATTCATCTGGGCTAACTCATCTCTAGCATAGACACAAAATAATAAGAACACTTAATTAGAACCAAAAGCACAAAACCTTGATTGAAGTCAGTGCTCTAAGAGCCAATGAGCAGAAAACCAAAAAAGGGGGGAAAATGAATAATTACTGTTCCTCAGAATGTGAGCTTCAACAAAGTAACATTTGAAGGGTGGAATAGATGGCATTACCTGGAAAAGCAACTTGAACAGAAAGTTCTACCTGCACATATTATGCATCCATAGTCCCAGTTAGCATTCAAATCAATACCACAGTCTGCACCTCAAATTCTATCTCCGTCTTTTCTCAAATTAAAAATCCCAGTTAATGAGCAGCCATTTGTTGTATTTCAAATGCAGTACACCTCCAGTTATATCTTCCTAGAAAGAAAATGGAAGCCATTCTGATTATAAATATCCCATCTCCAGTGACTTGAACGTTGCACAGATTTAACAATGAGATCAGCAAGTTAGAGGTGGGAATATATTTATGCTAGGCATGCTCTCAATGTTTATGGATAGCCACAGGTTCTTATAGTTCAAAAGAAAACCTCCTATAAATGCTTTCTGGTAATTTTTAATAACTATGGCCTGAACTTTTCTCACTGGGAATAGCAAGAAAGTAAACTAAAATTCTATTTTGAGAATTCAAAGTACATACCATTCCTGCAAAACCAAAGAACACACACTAGCTTAACAGCCCAGCTCACTGTTTCATGGTTTTAAAATGTGAATGAGGGGCCATAAGTTTCAAGCCAACATCATAACGCCTCTCATTCTTTCCCTAAAGTCCACAACCTATTTTTGATTATCAAGATATTGACCTGATAAAAGTTCTTTATAAAGTGTTAACAGCAGTGTCAAACTCAAATAGAATGTGGAGAGGGCATTAACATTATCTAAATTCTATTGTATTTTTATTTGTTTTGTTTAATATTTCCCAATTACATTTTAATCTGGTTCAATCAGGGCCTTTGACACTTCTGCTCTACAACAGGTACTGCTCATCCGGCTTCCACTGGGAAACCAACACTTTGATCCTCACTCCCATAAAATTCAGTGAGGAAATATTTCCTTTTATAAATTCCAGGCTACTTAATCCATTCCCAAAGTTTCCCAATGGTTTATCAAGGCCAAATGCTGTTCTTTCATTCTAGTTATCCTTTAATGTCTTTGCCATTTCAATGTCACAATGTCAATCACTGCCTCCTTTTCCAAATGCTTTTTAACTTCAGTTTCCAAAGCAAAGCCTCTTGACAATTTGCCTTTGATTCTCCAAACCTACCTCCCTTCTATTAACAATGGTAGTTCCTTTGGGCTTCATCTTGGGTCCCTAAATCTATCTTTACATCATCCCTTTAATACCAGTTGCTTTCCATATATTTTACAAACAATTCCTTCACCTAATTTTGCAGAAGTTATTTTTCTTCCATTATCTATTCCTGAAATTTCTCTTACTTGATACACAATCAAATGCCTTGCCAAAACAAAAACTTAGCATAACTAAAATTAAATTCCTCATTTTTTCTCCAAAGTCAATATGTTTGCCAATTTCCCTAGTGTTAGTTGAAGGCACTACCATCTTTCCCAACACCTAAAAATGGAATCTCAGGATTATTATGGAATCTGTCTTTTTAATAATATCCTAATAATAATTAATAATAACTAGCACTTATATAGCACCTACTATGTGACAAGCACTGTGCTAAACACTTTAAAAATATTATCTCATTTGATCCTTATGACAACCTGTGAGGCAGGTGCTATTATTATACCCCTTTTTACATTTGAGGAAATTGAAGCAAAACGAGGTTAAGTAACTTATCCAAGGTCAAATACCTAGTAAGTGTCTGAGGCAGGATTTGAACTGAGGTCCTCCTGACTCTAGGCAAAGTATTCTATCCACCACACCACCTGGTTGCCTATAGCTGGCCTCTCAAACTTTTTGGGCTCAGGACCCCTTAATACTCTTAAAAGCTAAGGACCTCAAAGAGCTTTTGTTTGTGTAATATCTATTGATATTTACTATATGAGAAATTAAAATTGATAATTTTTAAAATATGTATTAATTCATTTTAAAATAAACCCATTATATGTTAATGTAACATTTTATGAAAAATAAGCATATTTTTCAAAATAAAAATAGTAAGAAGTTTTGTATATTTTTGAAAATCTTTTTAATATCTGACTTCATCAGGGCAGCTAGGTGGCGCAGTGGATAGAGCACCGGCACTGAAGTCAGGAGGAACCTGAGTTCAAATGTGACCTCAGACACTTGACACTAGCTGTGTGACCCTGAGCAAGTTACTTAACCCAAACTGCCTAAAAAAAAAATCTGACTTCATTAAGACATCTAGATTCTCATGTCAGCTTCTGCATCTAATCTGTTACAATATGTTAGTTGGTTGAAGTACATAAAGAAAATCCAGCCTCACACAGATACATAATTGGATTTAATTTTAATTGGAAAAGGGAGTGTTTTAGTAGGAAAATAATGTAGTTAGTATGAGTAGTGGTTGTTGTTGTTGTAGTCATAGTTGTAGTAGTAATAATAATAACAAAACTTTTATTCCCTGACCCCCTAAAAGGTTCTTGGAGACCTCCGGTATTCCAAGGACCATATTTTAACAACTGCTAATTTACAGCTATTTCCTTCATATTCTTTCTCATATTTCTCTTCTTCTTTGAGTATACTACAACATCCTTGTTACCTGGACTACTCTTACTGTACTAAGAACTTACTCATCTACTTCACCTACCTTATAGCCTCTCTTCAAATATTCTAAAAGGCCCAAAAAGTCAGGTAAACTACAACCACGTCCAGTGTTGTCTCCTCCATTAGACTGTAAGTTCCTCGAGGCTAAGAACTGCCTTTGCTTTTATATTTGTATCCCTATTTCTGTCACAGTGCTTGCTACACAATAATCAATATACGCTTTTATTCATTATACTTTCTTCACCTTTCACTTCAGGTCACTTTTTTCCATCCTCCGTATCTCCACTATATTCGTGGTCTTCATCCTCTTGCTTCTGAACAGTTGAAGATGTATTCTACTTAAGGGAAGTATTAGAGATTCCTTCTACCTCTTCTCATTACTCTTTTCCAGTAACATACATTTGCAGTATCTAACACATATATTTTAGACTCTAATTTCATATTTAAACATTTTTATATCTCAATCAATAAACATTTATTAAGTATCTACTATGTGCCAGGAAAACACTGGGGATACAAAAGAGGCAAAAGACAGTCCTTATCCTCAAGGAGCTTAAAATCTAATGGGGGAGACAACACGCAAATAAATATATACAAAGCAAACTATATACAGGGCAAATAGGAAATGGTTAATGGACAGAGGCATTGGAAATAAGAGGGCTTGGGAAAGCTTCCTATCAAAGGTATGATTTCAGTTGGTAGTTAAAGGAATCCAGGGAAGTCAGTAATTAGAGTAGAGGAAGGAGAATGTCCCAGGCATGGTGGACTGTCAGAGAGAATGCCTAGAGTTGAGAGATGGAGTGTCTTATTTGTGGAACAGACGGAAGGCCAATGTCACTGGATCTAAGAGTAAGTGTTGGGGAGTAGGGTATAAAAAGACTGGAAAGGTAGGGAGGGGCTAGGTTATAAAGGGTTTTGAAGGACAAACATAATATTTTGTATTTCCTCCTATAGGCAATAGGAAGCCATCAGAGTTTATTGAATAGGGGGGTGACATGCTTTGGGGTCTATCTATACTAAATTATGACACAGAGTCAGGTAATTAATAGAAGAGCCCTCAGAAGTGATCTAATCCAACCCTCTCATTTTATAAAGGAGGAAACTTAGACCCAGGAAGTAATTTGATCAAGGTTACAAGAGTAGTAAGGCTCAGGGGTAGAATTTAAACACAAGTGCTCTGACTCTGGAGTCTTTCTGGTACCTACTTGATGTTGTTTTAGTTCCATTCCTTTATTTGGATAGCCCATGAATGTTCAATAAATTAAAAGATGATGTGGTGTTGGGGATCAAACACTGAACTGGAAATCAGGAGATTCCTGATTTCCTGATTCCCAGGATTCTAATCTCAATTCTTTCCTTTTCTGGTTTGTATGACCTAGAATAAGTGACAGAACTCTCAGCTTCCTTAGCTTTAAAACCAGAGACTTACACTTGGTGATTTCCAAAGTAATCTATATTTGTCTATGAAGCTATGATTCTAACCCTGAAATCCGTATACTTGGATAAGTGCTTATACACTTAAGTGTCCGGAGTTCCCAGGCCAGTCATTACTCCTTTCCAAACTCAGCTCCTCATTTCAGACCATTCCCCCAACTAGAGTAATTCTGGTCTATCCCCTTTTCATCTTCTCTTTACGTACTGTCTTTCCTCATTAAAATGCATATTCCTGCAAGGCAAGTTCTGTTTTTCTTCTGCTTTTACTTGTATTCCCAATGCTTAGCAAAGTGACTGGCAGATATTAAGCATTTAATAAATGCTTGTTGATTTGACTTGACTTGAAAATGCAAGGACCAAAATGCTCACGCACTCAGCACCACCATTAGAGGCATAAAATGCAAGTCATATATCTCAAAGGTTTCTCAATGACAAGTTTGACCTCCAAGGTCCTTGTACTAAGTAAATTCCCAGTCCTCTCCTTTCTCCTATGTGAAGTGTGGTTTATAATGTCTAAATGACTTCCTGAGAAATCAGGGTGGACTACTGTTAATGCCAAAATCTGTTTCATTCATTTGAAGGAATGCTACATAGTCATGGGAATAGGAACTAGAAGAATTTTTATTTTAATCCTACAACAAGCCAGTAGTTTCCAGGCTGTAACCACTGTAAAAGGTTTTTCCAACAAATTTCAGTATTAAATCAATAACCAAAATGATTACATTTAATTCTAGTATTTTTTTTGGCAAGGCAATTGGGGTTAAGTGACTTGCCCAGAGTGACACAGCTAATAAGTGTTATATGTCTGAGGCCAGATTTGAACTCAGGTCTTCCTGACTCCAGGGCCAGAGCTCTATCCACTACACCACTTAGCTAACGCTAATCCTAGTATTTTATAGTTTATGTTACAAATACACAGTTATAATTCTCATGAAACAGATAACAAATGGAAAAGATGAATATAGAGCAAACCACATAATAAAAGCACGTTAACTTTTTAGAAGCAGTAAGGTGTAATGGGAAATGCATGAGTTGGAGCACCAAACAAGTCAGTTCTTTTACTTGTCTGTAAAATAGGGATAAACAGACTTTTGCTATCTGTCTCACAATAATCGTAACAATAATTCTACAGCCACTAGAGGTACATTTAAAAAGATAATCTTTGTTTTTGCCAGGAAAGACAGAGGTTTAACATAAAGAATTAGCTATTGGATCAAGTGAGAAGATCTAACTAACTAGTATTCACTCCACTAGGATCCAATTAGACCAGGAGTGGGAAATCTGTGGCCTCAAGGTCACATGTGGCCTTCTAGGTCCTCAAGTGAGGCCCTTTGACTGAATCCAAACTTGTTTCTATTCTAAGAACAAATACAAGTTTTTCCTTGTAGCACTTAAAGCCCTTTACAACTTGGCCCTTCCCGCCTTTCTCGGTTTTCTCATACTTTACTCTCCTCCACAAACACCATAATCTAGACACCGTAGCCCACTTGCTGTTCTTCACATACCGCGTACCATTTCCTGACTTGGTGCATTTGCCCGGGCTGTGCCTCATGCCAGGAATGTTCTTCCTCCTCATCTCAACCTCCTGACCTCTATGGCTTCCTTCAAGACTCAATTCAAATATAACTTTCTGCAAATGTTTTTCCCATGCTACTCCCTGTCCCCAAATCCCCACCTCTGTGCTAACATCTTCCCTCTGAGTTTGCCTTATATTTTCACTGAATATCCTGTACATGTGTAGTTATTTCTAGGCTGTTCTCCTCCATTAGAATGTGAATTCCTTGAGATCGGAGATGGTATTTTTCACCTTTTTGTCTCCAGCATTTAGTACAGTGCCTGGCATATATAAGCACTAAATAAATGCTTGTTGACTGACTATCCTTATTGCTTCCAGATATAATAATAATAAAAATAATAATAGCCGACATTTTCTCAGTGCTTTAACTTTTACAAAGTATTTTAATAAGTGTCTCATTTGATCTGAGTATAACCTTATAAATTATCTACATTTTAATGATGAAGAAATTGAAGCTCAGAGAAATTAACTGATTTAACCAATCATGAACGGCAGAATTTGAACCCAGGCCTCACCTGCTTCTAAGTCCAGCAGTCTTTCCACTATACTACATTACTTTATGCAGAGATAGGATTTTATCACTCATCTTTTAAAAATTCTTCAATAGCCTATCAAGCAAAATTCAAACTCCCTAGTTCTAAGTCCTCCATAGAGGACTTCCATACATTTCCAACTTATTTTCTACTACTCCCATCCAGATTACTGCACTTAACCAAAATGTAATATGTCTCATCACCTGCACATATTCCCTGATGTTCCCAACATCATTTTGTTGTAGACATATTATTTTTTTTATTCTCTAGAATTTGACACTAGGTTGTTGTGATATAACTTACATCACTTTGTAGAAGGAACACAATTGAACTTAGGAGTTCTGGGTTCTAGTAATAATAGCTAACATTTTATGTAGCACTTACAATGTGCCTGGCACTGTACTAAGTGCTTTACAATTATTATTTCATTTGATCCTCACAGCAACCCTGGGAGGTAGGTGCTAGTACAGGCATATTTCAGAGATACTGTGGGTTCAGTTGCAAATATTGCAGTAAAGCAAGTCACACAAATTTTTTTGTTTCCCATGGCATATGAAAGTTAAGCTCACACTATATTGTAGCTCATTAAGTGTACAAGAATATTATGTCAAAAAAATGTACAAATCTTAATTTAAAATTTACTTTATTGCTAAAAATGTTAACCATCATTGTGTCTTCAGCAAGTCACAATCTTTTCGCTGATGGAGGGTCTTGCCTCAATGTTGATGGCTGCTGAATGATTAAGGTAGTGGTTGCTGAAGGTTGGGGTGGCTGTGGCCCTTTAAAATAAGATAACAATGAAGCTTGCCACATTGATTGACTCTTCCTTTCAGTTGAGCACTTAGAGGCCACTATAGGGCTATTAATTAGCCCAATTTCAATATTGTTGTGAGTCAGGAATAGGGAGGCCTGAGTAGAGGGAGAGTGGTGGGAAACGCATGCAACATTTGTCAATTAAGTTCACCTCTTATATGGTTAGTGGTGCCCCAAAATAATAACATCAAAGATCACTGATCACAGTTCACCATAACAGATATGATAATAATGATAATAATAATAAACTTTGAAAAATTACAAGAATTACTAAAATATAACACAGAGACATAATGTGAGCATACACTGTTGGAAAAATGGCACCAAAAGACTTGTTCAATGCGGGGTTGCCACAAACTTTCAATTTATAAAAAACACACTGTCTGCAAAGCACAATAAAGCGAAGCACAGTAAAATGAGGGATGTCTGTACTATCTGTTACTGGCCAATTATGTGATGATTAAATAAGACAATTATGTGAAATGCTTTGGGAACTTTAAAATGTATATAACTGTTAATTATTATGGTCATCATCTTTGGCAATACACAATCTTACTATGCCTTTGTTTTCATTAGTAGAAGAGGTACAACAAAATTAAATCCCTCTAGCCTTCACTGGACCTACCTTTATTTACCATTTCTTCTTCCTTTACTTCCCTGATGGGCAGAGAGAAAAGTTCAGACTAGAGTGGAAGTAGATATGGTTTGGAAAGACAGTGACAGAAGCTAGATGTCTTTGAAAGACTAAAAAGATAGCAATAGTGTTATAATATGAACTTTAAGGAAGTTGTTCTGAATATTTGCCAAACTTCAATTTCTAGACTACTCAGGTCACTAGTAATAATAGATCACATTTATGTAGTTTTACCATTATAAATTGCTTTTACATACATTTGTCTAATTCAGCAACTTACATAGCAAGTTATCACAACAAACCTGTGATACAATACTGTTTTTATCATCCCCATTTTATAGAGGAGAAAATAATCCTCAAAATAACTACCTCAACCCTTAAACACCCTAGATTCTTCCAAATGCTTCCCATATCGCTGTGCTGATACGCTAATGAACAATGAGGACTGAGTAGAGCATCTGACATAGTGTTTAGAAATTATGGTGAAATAAAGCAGACCTTCCTGCCCTCAGGGAATTAACTGCTAATCTTACGGAAAGACGGAGAGACTGGAAAATTCAGCTGACATAAAATCATAGAATTTCAAAGTTCTGCATTGCATAATGCAGGCCAACAACTTCATTTTACAACTGAGGAAACAAGTCTAGAGAAATGAAATGATTTTTCTAATTTCACACAAGCGAGTTAGTGGCAGAGCTATCATTAGACTCCAGGGCTCCTAACATATAGTCTTTTGTTATTCCCATCATATCACCTTGCTTCCATCAAAATAGAAAAATGTTTAGACATACTACTTAGCCAAATGATGACTCCTTCCATGCTAATGGAACCTTTTAAATTTTTTCCTAAAATTCTAAGGTTTACATGACCACACCCTGTAATGAGCTACATATTTCCACTAGGTTTAAGAGATGGTAGTAATGATGGGGTTGAGGAGAGAGGAATCTGACATTCATAGTCTACCAATAGCTTTCAAACAAGTATCTAAGATAATCTATTTTGTTGGAGAGCGGTTGTCAAAAAGCTATATGCCCATAGCTAGATTTCTGAGTCCTTCTATTTCTTGGATTCTTTTAAAATCAATATTTACTCAGTATCAACTTTTTTTAAACATCATTATCTCCAGTATTAGTAGCTTATATTTCTGTAGCACTTTAAAACTAGAAAAACAGTTTCCTCCCAACAACCCTGTAATGGAGGCAACGCAAATATTATCACCCTAACTTTAAGAGAAAGAAACTGAGACTCAGAAAGATTAAATGTCTTCCCCATGGATCATATAGTTCCTGACTTCAAGTCTGGTTCTCTTTCCATGACAGCACATCTCTATTGCTTGGGAAAGACTGCTTCTGCTGTATAAAACCAAGGCAAAAAGTAGCCTTACTATGCCACTTGTCAGTCATTCAATAAACATTTATTAAGTTCTGTGCGCCAGGCACTATGCTAAATGCTGGGAATACAAATTCAAGAAAAAGAAAGACAGTCCCTGCCTTCAAGGAGTTTATACTCTAATGGGAGAAGGTAACCCATAAAATTATATGGAAAAGAAGAGGCCAGGAGAAAAGGTACCAGTGGGGCATGACAGACAAGTCCAGAGGAGTCCAGTCTGGTGGGAAATGAAGACATGGCTGGCTGGGCCACCCTCCTTAAATGAGGATTTGGGGAGGAGTCCTTCACCCTCCAATCAGAGAGAGATTCCCCAGGGATATTATTAGGCTCTCTTTTAGGATCATAAATCTAGAGAGGTTAGGTTACTTGTCCAAGGACACACAAATAAGGTGTGGAATACGAAGACCTATCCATAATGAGTGTTCTTTCCTCTTTTTCACACTTCACCCCTCTGAATGAAACACACATAAAGCCATGAAAACAATGGTGACAATAACAAAAAAAAAGTGAATAGGAAGGAAGGGAACAAATATGACATTTCCTTTCTTTTTTCCATATGATCTTCATTGGTCCCACTTACATTAGAAGTTAGTAACACCAGCTCCTGTTTCATCCCATCTCCTGCCTAGCCCTACCTTAAAGTAATGCTTGGGAGAGTTTACTAAATCTGTTTCCAAAGATGCTGCTGACAGTGGGACCTGGCCATCAGGCCTTGTTAGAAATAAAAAGGGAGCAGCTTGAGCTGTATCGGCATCACTTACTCACCCACCTCCAGTACTCCCACAGTCCACAGAACAAAATAGCTATAGAGAGGGTTGGCTTCAGTTGGCAGGGAAAGAGGGAAGTTAAGGAACTTAAATAAAAGTTCAGATCTCACATCATATTTGGCTCACCTATGGTTTATATTTGGCTCACAAACCTCCTGAACTAGCTATATGTAGGGGATTATCTCTCCAGAGAAAAGTCATAAACACTGTCTGCCTTTCAATCTGCCAGTGAAGCTTTTCCCAAGGTCTTCCCAAGTCTTCATTCCCACACTGGTCAAACATGTTCTGAGGAAAGTGGGTATAGAGGAGTTCCAGAGAAAAAAAAGTTACCAGACATCTTTAAAAAACCTTCCAAAAGCTCCAGTCTCAGTTTCAGAAATGGTGCCAACTTTGGGGGGGAAAAAATAAAGAAAATCCCCTTTCCCCTCCCCCAACCCCAACTAGTTAATTTGCCCCACTTGAGATACATTATTTCTTCAGAAGCCCTTCTGTATTCCAAGCTGACTTTGCATTTTCTATTATAATACTTTGTAGACAAGGAGGGCACTCTTCCATTACAACTTTTTAAACAGTTGTAATTGAAAAAAGAAATCAGTTGAGCCTGAGTTGTTGTTTATATTTTATTTTCCTAGGATTCCTTTCAAATGGTCATTTCTAGCTGTGTTTTGCAAAGGTTAAAATCATGAATGTATGAAAATGCAGCCAGGGACATAATAATATATGTTTTTAAAAAGGAAAGGATGGCTAATTTTTTAAAGGAGCATAACTGACTTAAAGGAATCTCTTGAGATCAGAAATATAAAACCTGCTTTATAAACTAAAAATTTCTTTCATCATGCAGTAACTCACATATTGTTAGGTTCTTAATTGGAGCTCTTGAGAATTAAAATTCCTTTGGCAAGGATTGAAAGTCATCTTCCTGAGTTCAAATCTGGCCTCAAACACTTACTAGCTGTATGACCCTGGGCAAGTCACCTAACCCTGTTTGCTTCAATTTCCTCATCTATAAAATGAGCTAGAGAAGGAAAGGGCAAAATACTTCAGCATCTTTGCCAAGAAAGCCTCAAATGGGGTCACAAAGGGTCAGGCAAGACTGAAACAACTCAACAACAGTCTAACCTGTTCCAATAGGTTGTTTCTTGTGTGTTTTGGAATCATCTAGTTCACTGTTGGCACTCAAATGTTAAATAATGACTTTTACAGTGATTATATCTTTTTTTCTAATTATTTGGGTGAGAGGGAGTCAAAGCTATCTATCCTTCTTGAGAACTGATTTAAGAAAGAGTTAAGTTTTTTCAACTTCAAACTCTGAGAGTAGAATTATTAGCTAAAAGATTAAAAGTAGTATAAAAAAATAAGTGAAAGGAAGGAAGTAATAAATATATTTCATAGTGAATAGAACATGGGACCTTGAGTCAGGAAGATGTAGGTTCAAATACTGTCTTAGGTCCTAACTAGCTGCATGATCCTGGGCAAGTCATTTAACTGCTGTCTGCCTCAGTTTCCTCAACTGTAAAATGGAGATGATAATAGTACCTACTATTAAATGAGGATTAAATGAGATATTTTTAATGTACCTAGCACATAGTAGGAGCTTAATAAATGCTTGTTCCCTTCTCTTTTCCACCCATGGATAGTTCCTCCTCTTGAGTACAAATTTCTTCCTGTTCTCAACTAACTATTGCTTATGTAATAAATAACTATGATTTACTAGTCATTACTGTTCCATTGGTCTACTGTATTTCAAAGGAGGCAATTAGGTCTAGAGTGCCTGGCCTGGAGTCAGGAAGACTCATCTTCATGAATTCAAATCTGGCCTCAGACACTTACTAGCTGTGTGACCCTAGGCAAGTCACTTAACTCTACCTCAGTTTCTTCATCTGTAAAATGAGCTGGAGAAGGAAATGGCAAACCATTCCAGTATCTTTGTCAAAAAAAAAAACAACTTAACAACAAAATATTTCCAAGACAAATCATACTTCTCATGGAAATTTTTACTAGTCACTGATTTACCCACTTACACCATGGATCAGTCAATCCCAAGTCAACATCTGACCACATTTAGTACATGTATAATACCCAGCTTCATGGCTTGGTTAAGTGATACTAGTGTAAGAGAGCACACCAGAACAATAGCTAGAGACAGCAAAGTCATCCTATTAGCATCAACAGGTTAAGGTTGCTAGCATGTCAGTGTGTGCTTTTCTATTCCCCAAGTGAGAGTAATTACTCCACCCTTGCACCTAACAGGAACAATACAAAGCAAATGTAGCCTTATTTCATAATTACTTTCTCCTCCAAAATTATTTTTAGTTCACATTGTTTATGTTTTCTTTTGGATGGTTTCACTATATTTCTGTCACTAAAGTATTAAGGTGCAAAGAGTTACTATCAGGGCACTGGGCCTAGAAATCATTGCACTGGATACATTTTTTTCTCTTCCCAACAAGAATTAAAAATATGGAACATATTCTATGTGTTCTAATATCTCATAGAAACCTTAAAAATACAGTAGAAACCTATATCCTTCCCTCCAAGGGCAATCATTTTCTCGCTATGCTTACTAAAAAAATTATGTTGTCAATAAATTCACATTTATTTTTATAAATCCCTAACAAATATAGGTCTCAAAATATCCTTGAGAATTCAACAAATTAGCTGTACTGGAATCAGATGATTGTCACAGACAAAATAATTGCCAGTTCAGAGATGTCAAACTTGTCTCCCTATCTGGAACTAGATTAAAATGTAATTGGAAAATGTTTAACAAAATAAATAAAAATACAGTACAATAAAGATAATGTTAATTTGAGGTTTTCTAAGTCAATATGACACCTTCAGGGACCCTATGCATTTCAGGCATAGAGAAAAGCCAGTGCAAAGGCACAGAGATGGGAGGTTTCTTATCACGTTTGAGGAACAGTGAGAAGGCCAATCTGACTAAACAGCAGAATGTGGGAGGGGATGATGAACAATGAAGCTTCAAAGATGGATTGGGCCAGGATGTACAGGGAGTTAAAAGCTAAAAGAGGAGTTTCTATCTTATTTTAGAAGCAAATAGGAAACCATTGTAGTTATTTTATTTACTTTATTTTTCACTTTCCACATTTGCCATTTCATCTCTCCAAATGGATTGTTAAACTATTTGAAGGCAAGTAGGAATGCTTTATATTCCTCACAGTACCTCCATGAGTGTCTTGCACCATTATAGTTACTCTATCAATGTTTGTTGATTAGTTTATACATCTTGCACTATTGTTTGCTTATTTTATTGGTATATACTCTTTTCAGTCTCTTAGAACCATACAGAGCTAAGTGTGAAAACATATTTTGCCAAAAAAAAGAAAATATATTTTGCCAGAACTAACAAAAATCAACAAATTTGAGTATACAGTTATCATCTTTTTATTTCCTCTATCCACGCTCAGATTGGAATACTAAAAAGCAATGAAATTGACTAAAGGAAAGAACATATATTAGCCAAGATAGGATAATAAGACCACTAATACTGAGAGTGGACTGAAATAAATAACAAAAAAAAGACATATGTATGAATCATGTCTATTAAATTTCTAGAAAATTTATTACATCTGATTAAAAATAAAATTGTCACCAAAATAGAGGGGAAATTTAATTAATACACATTTTCAAAACAGCAGTTAATAAAATTCAACCACCACAGTTTTTATATCCATTTTGGAGAGGGGGAAAAATCATGTTAAATTGTAAAGTGTCTAGGGAAATAAATAGATTCACTGTTTACATTGTATAAATGTCAAGGTATTCTTTTCTCTTTCCTATAAAACCAGTGTCTTTGAAAGGAAATTGTCAAAAGACAAGGTTAATATTCAAAGAATACTAGGTATTTGTTTACCTATTCCAAGAATATTAAGTATATATTGGGAATGACACTTGTCATTCATTTCCCCATCATTGTTCTATATGGTCTGTTACCTAGAAGCCCTTCAGAAAATAGAGTTCAGAAGGCTGATTAAAGACTGTGCTTATTTCGTCCTGAGTTTTCATTTTTATTTTTTTAAAATAGGCTGGAATTTAATTTGTGTAATTATCAGTTATGAGGAACTTCAGACTAATTCTAAATTGAAAATATAATATCATTACAAATTAATACTAGAGGTAACATTATGTAGTGAATAGAAAGCTGGCCTTGAATCTAGGAAAACCTGAGTTCAAGTTCAGCCCCTTGAAACATACTGGATTTGTCACCTTAGAAAGTCATTTAAACACTGAATTCTCAACTCTCTAAGACTATAAGTTGCAGATAAGGTGCCAACTTGAATTAGCAAGAAGGAGTTTCCTTACCTAAGAGTTCTCTATACTAATGAAATCACAGTTCTGGTATGTTGGTCTACCGCGTTATTCAATAAGTTCATGTTGTTCAATAAGTTCCAATAGCTACCTACTACCTTTGCTATTTGATTAAAAGCTCTCTATATTTTTTGGTGGCAAAGAACTGGAAAATAATACATATATATATTATATATATATATATTATATATATATTATATATATATTATATATATATTATATATATATTATATATATATTATATATATATATGGATAGAGAGAGATCTAGATGTACATCCTGTATGTACTCAGTTATTTATATGTTGTCTTCCCCATTAGAATGTAAGCTCTATGAGAACAGGGACTCTTTTTTTCCTTTCATTGTTTTATCATGGCTTAGCATTGCACCTGTCACATAGAAAGTGCTAAATAAATATTTTCTGGAAATGACTAATATGGAAATGTTTTACATGATTGCACATGTATGACCTATATCTGATTGCTTACTGTCTCAGGGAACGGGGATGGGAGGGAGGGAAGAAGGGATAGAATTTGGAACTCAAAACTTTCTTTAAAATGTTTTTAAAATTGTTTTAACATGTAATTGGGGCAAAAACAAAATATATTTAAAAAAAGAAAAAACTGAGACAAAAAATAATAAATGTAAATAATTCTAGCAAAATACATCAATAAATATTTATTGATTGATTTATTATCTAGTCTCTATAAATTCATAAAAATACAAGTTTGGGTTTTTTTAAGTTAGTTATTTAGTAACATAGTAACTTATTTTTACACTTTTCCTTAAGGACTGAACATGTTTTTTGGCTCCTTCCTTTAGAAATATTTTTTGATTCCTTGTGCCCCTCTCCATATCCCCTATTAATTGAAACCAGACTTTCTCCTGAATATACCACAAGTCTTACTACCCCCTCTCTCAACTGATCCTTCTCTTATTCCTCACCCCACCAATTCAATGAGCCAGGAGGACAAATGATCATACTTCTTGTTCCATGCCACTTCCTGATTCTTGCTCTGCAACCAACAATTAATACTCTTCTTTGGTGTTCATACCAACTACCTTCTTTCCAACTTCTACCTTCATTCAGAAGTGAAGGTCCCATTCCTGTGACCCTAGACTCTGATTAGTGAGCATTTATTTCATCTTTTTCTAGTCTAGCCAACCCCATACCACTCTCCTAAATAATATCCACTCCCCTCCCTTTCCAACTCTGACTCAAGTAATAATCAAATCAACCCTACCATTCCTGGCAAGAACAATCACCATTCTTTCTGACTCCTCCCTAGCCACCACTCCCCTGTATGTTATTTTCTTTTATTAGAACATAATATTCTTGAGGACAAGTAATATCGTGCTTGCTGGTATTTGTATCCCCAGTGCTTAGCAGGATGCCTGGCACAGAATCAGTGCTTAATAAATGCTTTTTCATTTATTCACATGAAGCTCTGAGGAGAAACAAGGTCTGGATATATAGAACTGTGAGTCATCTAATACTTCTCTGCTCTCCCAGTTCATCCTAGAATGTTAGAGCTTGTAGGATCTTAGATACAATTTAATCCAACTCTATTGTACAGATGATAACACTGAGACCCAAAGAAGTGAAGTCATAGAAACTCACATTGGTAATAATTGCCAGAGACAGTACTCAGACACAGGTTTTTTAATTCCAAGTCCAGTGTTATCTCCATACTTTCCCCCCTTGTTTTGTTTTAGTTTCCTCCCTTAACAGTCTTGGCTATCCCTCCAAGCCTGGTCTTCCACCATCACCACCGCCTCCTGACTATCCTGGTTTCCTTTAAGAGTCAGCTCAAGTCTCATCTTCTTCAAGAGGAAGCTTCTGTCCATCTCCACCCCTCCACCTACCCACTCGTCTTCCCTCTTTGATGGCCTTACCCTGTGTATAGTTTAAGTGTTCATAGTTGTTTTCATGTAGTCTGTCCCATTAGAATATGAGGTCCTTGAGGGCAGAGATCCTGATTGTTTTTTTTTCCTTTCTTTGTATCTCCAGTGCTTGGCACATAGTAAGAGTTTATAAAGACTTGTTGACCAACTAACTGGTCTTATGATCAGGCATTTCAACTATTTTGTTCTTCTCCACTTGACCTTCAGATTTTCTACCCTGATTATTCCCAACTTTGGGGAACCCCACCACCACCATTCACTTTATCTGCTTCTAGTTGAGAGAATCTGGGAATATTTCTGGATCTCAGTAGAAATTTATTCTATCTAACCTCAAACGGGCATTCATTGCTGTAAGATAATCTTTTTTTTTTATCTCTTGACTTCATGTAATATTCCTCGCAGCTATTATTCCAAACCCCTTCCTCTTCCTTATTCTCTCTTCTCTCAGTTCACACTGTACTGAAAAGACTGAGACTTTATCAGTCATACCAGTCATGAATTCCCTCATCTCCCCTGCTCCACATCTCAGTGAGTCAGACCTCAAGCATCTATTAAGCATTTACTATATGATGGGCACTGGGACTGAAGAAACAAAGAAAGGCAAAAGCATAGTTGACTTCAGGGAGTTCACATTCTAATGGGTGAGACAGTATTTAAGTAACTAGGTACATACAACATATATACAGGGTAAATGCAAGGTAAGCTCAAAGGAAAGGCAGTAACAGGCGAGGGGGATAGGGAAGGGTCTCCTGCAGAAGGCAAGGTTTGAGCTGAGTCAAGAAGGAATTCATGAAAACAAAAAAGTGGAGCTTATCCCGAGAACACTCCAGGCATGGGAGAGAGCCATTGCAAAGGCAAAGAAACAGAAAAGAGAATAATATTTTTAGGAACAGCAAGAAGGACAGAATAATTGGATCATGGCTTACATGGAGGATTTGTAAAATATAAGAAGATTCAAATGGTAGTCAAGTTATGAAAAGTTTTAAATTAGAAAAGAGGGCCCAGGACAACACTTTGGGGCACACCCACTGTTAGTGGAAGTGACATAAGTAAAGAACCAGCAAAGAAATCTGAGAAGGGGCAATAAGGGAGATAGGAGAAGTAACAGAGAGCCAAATCATGGAAACACAGAGGAAGAGAGTATCCAAGAAAAGGTGAGTGATCAACAAATGTAAAATGCTGTGAAAGGTCAAAAAGGATGAGGGCTGAGAAGGGGCCATTAGATTTTATAATTAAGAGATCACTGGTAACTTTGAAGAGGGCAGTTTAAAACCATTTTTTGTTTTCTCTTATTCTCTCTTCCTTCCCTCCATCTTAGAGGAAGGGAAGGGAAGACCAGGGAAGGGAAGGGAAAGAAGAATGAGAGAAAAGAAGGAAGGGACTCATCTGTAAAATGATGGGGTTGGACTACAGATTGCTGAGATCCCTTCCATTTCTAATAGTTTGAGGCTAAACAAACAATGTCTCTGAATGGCTTCCCATCTCAGATCATTTTTCCCTAGATTCAAATATTTAACCTAGTGCATTGCAAGGTACTCTTCACATTTAAATATACCAGCAAGGTACTTTATATTTATTTTGCATATACTTCTATCTTAACATGTTATTTCCACTAATTAGAATGTAAGTTCCTTGAGGGCAGGGATTGTTTCATTTCTATTTTTGTATCACTAGCACCTAGAATGATGCTTAGAACATACAAAGTGTCTTGCTGGTTAAATGGTAGATTAATTGAGTGATGATGCTTGGTGCTGTGTTTCTAAATTAGAGATTATGAGCAGAAAACAATTGAAATATGCTAAACAATCAAGCAACCAAGTCACTGACAATTTTTAACAGTTTGTTTTCTGGAACTGAGGCCCATGATGTTTTAATCTTAGCATATAATAGTTTTTTCTTAAAGTAATTAAAGACTATTGGATTCTGATAATTTATGCTTATAAATGACCAAATGCAGGTAAAATTCTTGCAAGAGCTTGGCTCTCATACGTCATTCTTTATTTTTCCCTTTTCTTTTTTCTTTTGCTGGGTACAAGGAGAAAGAGCTTAGATGTAAGTGAGAAATGCACTTGGTTCCTTTAAAAAAAAAAAACACCACCATGAAACATTAAAGCCCTCACCAATTATTAACGAGGGAAGTCAGAAAAACCAACCTCTTACACTCATGGGAAAAATATGTCCTATAACATACAAAGGTCACTTCATGACTGATGTGTGCAGCCAGAAGAGATGGAGGCCTGCCAAGCTTAAAAAATAAAAATAATAAGCTGTGACTATAGAGACCTCTTTGCAACTGAAAAACACAGCCATTACTCAGTTACCCAGCTTAAATGTAATTATTTAGTTTTATCAGTAAAATTAAGAGCAGATCACTATTAATAGTATAGCAAATAAGTAGATGGTTTATGTGATGGACACTACCTAAAAGATGAGAAAGTAAGGAAATTAAAGTGTTTTCTGAAATTCTCAACTAAGAAATGACTGACTTTTTACACTGTGAAAATTCTGTCTTTACATCAACTTAACTAAAATAAGATGTAAAAATATATTTTACTTATTCTGTAAAAAATAAATATGGAAATCAGAATTGTGTTACTTTTTAATGTGGGAAAATTCACTGTAACTATCAAAGTTATAATAATACATTTATTGGAAATAACCTTTCAACAAACCCTATATTCGCAAAACCAGAATCATTGTTTAAATTAAATTACTTTATTTTGTCCAAGATGACCTTCATTTTAGAACATAACTCCCTGCCCCCAACACATCTGTTCTGTCCCTATCATTATCAAATTCAATGCAACATTCTGTCAAGTTCTACTACAACATTTCTGCTAACACTGTACTTCTCAATTTTATTCTCCTATTGGATATGCTTATTGTAACAATAACATCATAAATCATGCTTTGTGTTATATGGCATACAATTGCACAATCAGTTGGCAGCCCATGTAAAAAAAATACAATGGATTCAATGGGATATGTAACTTTTTAGAGAAAGTAATAGCCATTTTTGGAATTGTTTTAGGACAGCTAAAGTCAGTCAACTTCCATATGTTCTTGATACATTCCTTAGGGGACTATTCATGACAGCACTCAATATTTGCTCTTAACAAAATGGCAGTCACTAGGCATCCAATCCTGGATTTATGCAAGTCATATTTAAATTGATTACAGCAATGAATATTATGATCATTGGTAATATTTCATGACATTGGGTGCCTGCCATAACAAAGCTTCCAATGACACTGCATAACTACATAGTTTAATGGATAAAAAAATTTTAAAGTATCTCTCCTCTTCTTACTATAATTTCAAATTAGTATTGCTGAATCACTCCAATATTTTCTCTTTATATTCTTTCTAAAATTCACTTTACAATAAGTGATGAGCCTCCCAGAAAAATAATTAAAAATTCCATGATCAGTTTTACACTTAACTATACTTCATTATACCTTAATATTATATTATATTCCAAAGTAAAACCTACTTTGAAAGCATTTAAGCTATAAAAAGGAATTATTTTTGAGTTGTTTATTATTAGTTCCTTAACTTTTGAATCCAAGGGTAATTTTTCATAACTAAAATGTACATCAACAGTGGGGGTTTTTTCCTTAAAAAAAACTGATCCTCTAAGTTAAACTTCAGTGTCTATCATCTTTGAAACATAGCACTGGATTAGTAATTTTATGATAGTCTTCATAGGATCTTGGTTTTAGAGCAGGAAGGGATCTTAAAGATCACCTAGTACAACAACTTCATTTTACAAGAGGAAATGGACTTAAAAAGTTAATGACTTATTTCATGTCACATAGGTAGGAATTGGAAGATTGTTATTGTTCAATCATTTTCCTGTCTTGGTTTATTCTTTGTGACTCCATTTGGGGGTGTCTTGGCAAAGGTATTGGAGTGGTTTGCCATTTTCTTCTCCAGCTCATTTTACAGATGAGGAAATTAAGGTAAGCAGAGTTAAGTAACTTGCCCAGGCTGTGTCTGAGGCCAGATTTGAACTCAGGAAGGTGAGTTTTCCTGCCTCCAGGTCTGGCACTCTATCTACTGCACCACCTAGCAGTACCAAGGAAACAGTAGAGCCAACATTCAAATCCAGGTGCCTGGAGTATAAATAAGTCTGTTTCTAACAAACCAATAAAATGGGACCGCCCATACAATTAATAATCCCAAATAGAAGAACAGAAATTTCAAATATTTCTGTAATATCAATCTCTGAAGAATGATTTAAATGACTAAGCCACATTTAATTCAAAGTAATCCAGAGTGTTCCAAATACTAAGGCATTTTTAACCTGTAATAGTCTAAACTATACTTGGACTTTTGGGACACCTTGTATTTATGATACTGCTTAAGAAAAGTTAACCAAATTAAGTTTAATTTCTTCCTTACAAACATACTTGCTAATCTGTGAGTGTTTCAGAGCTACTAGACTACAACCAAGCAAAAAGAAAGATCAGTAAATAAAAACAGAAAATTTATATTGTCTGAGTCAATATATTCTACCGACTAAAAATCCCTATGTATAGAAATTTATGATACACTAAGTCCTCATAACAAAAAAAAGTATTTTGGGAGAACTTTATAAAACAATATAAATCTTACATGCAGGATTTCTGACAACTGCTTTAAATTAGATTACTTTAGTACTAATAATCTTTGAGCAGAGAAAAATTTCTAAAAATAAAGATATAAAACAATGTTATTTCTGTTTTACAAAGTAATACTACACTGTATTATTTCTTGAAAATAATTTAAAACTAGTTTATTGATTCTGAAATTTCTTTTCTTCCAACATCAAATCCCTCAGTCAACCATAACTGTCTACTAAGCAGACTGCTTCTCCTGGTTGTCTTCTAGCTCTCTAATCAGCCCTGCATGCCACTAATAAAATCATTTTCTATAGATACCACTTTATCCAAGAAACTTCACTACTCAGATCCTTCCCTTTTCAAGTGCTTCTTTATAATTTCCAATGGCCTTTGTCTCAGTTCACATCCTACTTGATACCTCTGCAGCTTTTGACATCAACCACCTCCTGGATATCTTCCTCCCTTTCTCTGTAGCACTATTCTCTCCTAGTTCTCTTTCTATCTATCCTCAGTCTCCCAAAGCTAACCCTCCTCCAAACTTCCCTATTTTTTGTTGACGGCACCATTATCTTTCCAGTCACTCAGGTCTACAACCTCAGAATCATCCCTCCCTCTTCCCTGTCTCCCCATGTCCCATTAGCTGCCAAGTGGAGCTGATTCTACCTCTATTCTACCACATCCATTTTTTGTCCATTCACACAGTGTCAGGCCTTCAGAATCTCTTGCCTGGACTATCACAAAAGCCTCCTGATTCGGTTTTCCTGCTTCCATCCTCTTCCACTCTCCAAATGGTCCAAAGCCATGAGTATCAAATGAAATAATGCATGTAAATACTTTGCAAACTTTAAAGCATTATATAAATGTTAACATTTGCCATTATTATTATTATCTCCAAAGGTACAGTTCTGACCATATTATCCCCATGCTCAAAAATCTACAATGGCTCTCTACTGTATCCTAAGATAAAATACAAACTCTTCAGTTTGGCATGTAAAGTCCTCCATAATCTTCCACAATCCACCTTACCAAACATTTTGTATTATTCTTTTTCATTCATTCTGTTTTAGCCAAACTAACCTAGGCCCCTGAACTAGGCATTTCATCTCTCATCTCATCACCTTTACACTAGTTGTATCTCATGCCTAGAATGTAATCCCCTCTTCACACCTGTCTCTTAGGGAAGATTCTCTAAAAGGTCAGCTCCTTTAGGGAAGCTTTTCTTGATCCTCAAGTTGTTAGTTTTCTCACTTCCCAAATTCTCTTGTATTTTTATTGTTCAGTAGTTTCAGTCATATCCCACTCTTCATGACCTCATGTGGGGTTTCCTTGGCAAAGACACTGGAGTGGTTTGTCATTTCCTTCTCCAGTTCATTTTACAGATGAGGAAACTGAGGCAAACAGGATTAAGTGATTTGCCCAGTGTCACACAGCAGTGTCTTATACCAGATTTGAACTCAGGAAGATGAATCTTTCTGACTCCAGGCCCAGTACTCTATCCATTGTGCCACCTAGCTGTTCTGTCTCTTGTATTTTACTGTTCTATGCATATGTTGTAAACCCCCTTATCCTATCCCAGTAGAATATAAGCTTCTCAAGAACAGGGACTATATTTTTTTAAATTTATATACCCAAGGCCTAGCATAGTGCTTTGCATGAGGTAGTCACAAAAAGTCAGTTCAAGAAGTGTTTTATTACTGATTCTTAATATGTTTTCTCAAGAGAGCCACTTCAATGTAGATGACAGGAAATAAAGTCTATCGCATGGATATTATAAATTCCCATTATTACAATAGCTGTCTATTCCAAAGAGAACCAATAAGTTTGTTGAAAGGAACTGAACTGAACTCTCAGGACTAAGGAGCACAGACTCCTAATTGTGGCCTTTCATTCACCTATATCATCTCAATTAGTGCAAATAAGCACCAAAGCCACAATTTCTACTTCCATATCACCCTTCCCTATGGTGAGCCCATATCTACTACATTGTATACAATGATTTTAATCCATTATGTGAGCTTTTTTCTTCCAAATATAGGGCGATGTCTGATTCATGCTCTTTAAGAGAAGGAATTAAGGGAGGGAAGTTGGAAAGAAACTTAAATTAAGGCCTATAGCTCTGTTCCAGTTATGAGCTTGCTTAATTACAAGATCTGGCATAGACCATTTATGCCATAATTAAATTATTTGCATAGGGGTTTTATGGTGTATCACTATGTAGAAATAAAATTATTCCATAGTGCCAGAGACATACCTTTTCAAGATCCAAGCTGGTAAATCTTTCATGACTCATTCCACAGATATGTATTAGACACCCCCTTCATTCAAGGAAAAAACAGTGCTAGTTACTGTAACCAATAATAGAGTTTTTCTTTTATTTAAAATTAGGAGAGTGGAAAAGTGACAAATGGCCATTTTTACAGCTTAAAAGTAACTGTCCTAAATAACTTACTGAGGAAATATAAAAGTAAATGTTAGTACAAGATTCCCTAGTAAGTTGCCAATACTTTTCTTGATAAACCACTACTAGATATATTAAAAAAAAAAATACTCTAATCTCCATTCAATCCTTTGCCTCTGAACCAGGCAACTAGAGAAACAGTGGAATCAACCATGCTGCATCACAGGGCACTGAGCAAGCAGATAAGAGTCTTAGTAGTTATGCATGAAAAGTTACTTGGTAGAGCTGTAAATTGGTTCTAGAGTTCCGAAAATAATTTAGAATTACACAACAAAAATCACTAAACTGTTCAAGCCCTTTGACTTAGTAATCTCACTACTGGTACATATCCTAAGAATGTTAAAATAGAAGAAAAAAAGCCATGCATATGGCAAAAATATTGATAGTAGTCCTTTTTGTGGTAGCAAAAACATAGAAACAAACAAAACGAGCGCCCACCAAATGTGGAATGACTGAATAAATTAGGATATGTAAATTTAATGGAATATTATTGCACCATAATAAACAATAAATATGAAGAATTCTTTGAAATATAGGAAGACTTGTATGAAGTGATGGAGAGTAAACAAAGCAAAACCAAGATAATAGAATATAGAATATAAATCTTACATGCAGGATTTCTGACAAATGCTTTAAATTAGACTATTTCAGTATTAATAATCTTTGAGCAGAAAAAAATCCTAAAAAGAAGATAGAGTCTGTTGTAGAGAATTATCTCCAAAAGTTTGTCTATTCTCTTTTCCTGTTTTCATCACGAATACTCTACATGTATACATAGATCATTCTCATGAAAAAAATTTTACAGAGATGAGAAAGTAGACATATAGTTCGTCACCAATGTCTTTTTAGCCACCTTTTTTATAATAATACTTCATTTTTATGATCTTTTCCATTCTTTTAGAATTTTCTTATCTTTCAGATACCTTAAAAATCAATCCCTAAGTGCATTTAAAACACTTTTGCCTCACAGTAGGTTTTCCTCTTCATGTATTTCATCAGTTGCTTATCAGATAGTTTTATAAATTCAAGATAGATTTTGAAAAGTCAGTTCAAGAAGTATTTTGTTACTGTTTCTTAATATGTTTTCTCAAGAGAGCCACTTCAATGTAGATGACAGGAAATAAAGTCTATAGCATGGATATTATAAATTCCCATTATCACATAGTTGACTATTCCAAAGAGAACCAGTAAGTGGAGAAAAAATAATGTCTAACATAACTGGTTACACAATTTCTTTTATTTGATCCCATAGGAAACAAAGTTCTAAACTGTAACTGGATTATGATATTATATCATTGACAACTAAGCCAACAAAGAAGTTATTTCTAACAATTGCCTTAACTGAAGTTGTAAATGCTCATCAATCAGTCGATCAACAAACATTTATTAAGCAATGACTTCATGTCAGGCACATACTAAACACTTTATATGCAAAGAAAAAATTAAATAGTCTCTTCCCTTGAGCTTCCATTTTACCATACACATATAAATGATAGAGGTAGCTAAGTGGTTCAGTAGATAAGGTGCCAGGCCTGGAATCAGGTAGTTCAAAACCAGCCTCAGACATTTACTAGTTATGTGACCCACTTACCCTCTGTTTGCCTCAGCTTCCTCATCTGTAAAATGGAAATAATAATAATAGCACCTACCTCCCAGGGTTGTTGTGAGGATCAAATGACATAATAATTATATAGTGTTTAGCACAGTGCTTGGCATATAGTAAGCACTATATAAATGCTAGCTATTATTATCAGATAAAATAATACAAAATTATTTGAGAGGAAACACCAAGAGATATCTCCAAGGCAGAAAACTGCCAATGCTCTAAGAAAAAAAGTTACCCCCCCCAAAAAAAATGTCTCAAAACATGGAACAAGAAGCCTTCCATTTTTAAACACTCTAGTAGAATGATATCATAGGGAAGGGGATTGTCAGAATCCTATCTCTTCTATCCTCCTACTCTGAGGATGATAATATCATCAGGTCCCCTGACTCCTAATCTAACAATCTCCCCACTATACCCTGCAAAACAGCTTTTAAAAAATAGCACCGGGGCAGCTAGGTGGCGCAGTGGATAGAGCACCAGCCCTAAAATCAGGAGGACCTAAGTTCAAATCCGGTCTCAGACCAAACACTTGACACTTACTAGCTGTGTGACCCTGGGCAAGTCACTTAACCCCAATTACCCAAAAACAAAACAAAAACAAAAAACAGCACCAAATAGCATAAACTTTCAATTCATACTGAAATGATGGGCTACCCAAAGGTCTGCCAGGTGGGTTTTATCTCTTACGATGTTTGAAAAAAAAATACAGAGACAATTCTTGACTTTCTAGAACAAGGGATTTATTTCTGTAACTTCTTCATTTTTCATCAAAGTTCTACTCTGATGACTCATCCTGGTGAATACTTCTTCAAGGCTATGCCAGTGAAGCATGAACTCTGGCATAGCAATGCACTAAAATTCAAGAAACATTTATTACCTACTATGTGACTGGCATTACGCTAGGCACTTGAAATACAAAGAAATCTGCCTTAAAGGTGTTTACACAGTCTTGTAGGAGGATACAACAGATAAACATATACGTGATAATTTTAAGAAGAAGAAAACAACTATACTAACAACTAGAGGGATCAGGCTTCAAATGAGGGTCTACAGACAGATGAAAAGTCCTCTGAGAACCAAACTCTATAGGTTTGGAGAGGCTCATTCCCAGAGGAGCCCAATGATGATTTTTTTTCCTTCAGTCACAGCAATTCATGCAATTAATGCATCAAGAGGTCGTGATTTGTACAGGCAGGGATAATCAATGACATAGATTAAATCAGCAGTCCTTAAAGCATTCATGTAAGACAGAGAAGAGCATTTATCACTAAGACTGGGAGTAATTAGCAGGGGGAGGTATCAGTGATTGATTTTGAATAGTTGCTCTCTATCTCCCAAAAATCCTGTTAGAGGAAATAAGGGGAAAAAAATGACAGCAGTCCCTTCCACTTTCCATAGATCAATCTCCTTTGTAGAAAGAAAGTATGTTTATGCTAAGTCTTATTATAGACCCTACAGAGTAGATGTTGCAGCTCCCAGCACTTCAGGGGCAACCCTTCCCAAATTACAGAGTAGCGATCCCTGCGGTAGTAAAAGTAGGTGACCAAATGAGATGAAGACCATGGATGGATTTTGGTCCTTTAATTGCCACTGCCTGTTAGATCACTTGATCTGTCCATGAATTTATAAATGATGAACAACCCATTTACTCCATTGGTATCCATGCAATGTCAAAAGAATGAAATGGCCCCAAAATTTTGAGTAGATTTCCTTTAGTTTTTATGTAGACATGGACATGGACATGGAGAGTCCAAAATATCAGGTAGGCATGGATGAGTTCTGAGCTGAATCATTGGAGTAAATATCCATGTTGAAAGATAAGAAATCTACTAAAATAGGGAAGTACTGTGGAGAGCTTGATTGGCTCTATGAAGTTATATTGTTTCAAATTTCTTTTTAAATTTAAGATCTATCCTTTCTCCCTACCATTACATGCAGGCAGTCTGTCTATTCCCAAAATAATCATGTATTAGAGTATACTCAAAAGGTGTCAGTGTCCCATCACAAAGGGCACTATAATTTTCCTTAAAGTACATTGCCAATTTGCTTTGACTTAAAACTGTGCAGGTGAAACTACATTCAACATCTATAACTGATATTAACAAGAAACAACATTCAGCTACAAACCACTTCAGAAACTGGATTAGGAGTGGGGAACCCGCGACCTTGAGGTCACCTGTGGCCTTCTAGATCCTCAGGTGTTTCCTTTTGACTGAGTCTAAGTTTTGCAGAACAAATCCTTTGATTAAGGGGATTTGTTCTGTGGAGTTTGGATTCAGTCAAAGGGCTGCACCTGAGGACCTAGAGATCCACATGTGGCCTCGAGGCCACAGGTTCCCCACCCCTGAACTGAATGGTTCTATTTAAACGTCATGATGCTATTGTTGTTCATACCCAAACTGGGTCCAAAGAACTCCAAAATAAGATACAAAAAAATATACTCTTGGGGAAGCTAAATGGCATAGTGGATAGAGCGCTGACTCTGTAGAAGGGAGGATGAGAGTTCAAATCTGGCCTCAGATACTTGACACTTAACTAGCTGTGTGACCCTGGGCAAGTCACTTAACCCCAATTGCCTCACCAAAAAAAAAAAAAAAGATGTACTCTTTACAACAAACCTCAAAGGAAAAAATAGAGCTACATTTGGAGTAGAGAGAGATTAGACTTAACATCATTGATATAGGGAACCTCCAATGAGGAAAGTACCTACTCTGCCATTCATTCTCTTAGAGAATTTGCTAAGGGACTGAGAAGTTAAATGATTTGCTTTGGATGTGTCAGCTAGTATGGCTCTCTATCCCAAGTCCTCCTAATTCTAAGACCATTCTTCAACCCATGCCGTGTGTAGTTATACACAACTCAGTTTTTAAATTCATAATCTAATTATATGACTGTTATGTACATAAAACTAAACTATATGTACCTCCAAAGTAATATAGTGAATTGTTGCACTATAGTTACATTTAGCAAATGTATACTAATAATAATAATAATAGTGATAATAATAGTTCATACTTGTATAGTGTTTTAAAATTTATAAAGCACCTTCCTTACAAGCAACCTTGTGAGGTAGATAGTAAAGTATAATTAACTTAATTTTGATATGAGGAAACTGAGGCCACAAGAGGTTAAGTGGCTTTCTCAGGGTCGGATAGTGAATATCTGAGCTAGGGAGGGAACCTGGATTTCCTCACTTTAAGTATAGTATTTTCTCACCTATACCACTCATAATTTTGCAAATGACATTCATTAATGACAATTCATTTGTCATCAATTAATGGGATAGCTAAATGGGGTATTGGAAAGAGTGCTGGGCCTAGAGTCAGGAAAACTCATCTTACTAGCTGTGTGACCATGGGCAAGTCACTTAACTCTATTTGCCCCAATTTTCTCATCTGTAAAATGAGCTGGAGAAGAAAATGAATCACTCCTATATCTTTGCCAAAAAAACCCTAAATGGGGCCACAAAGAGTCAGACATGACTGAAAGACAACTGACAACATTAATTAATGACAAATTAAATTATAATAATAGCTATAAATTTTTTTAAAACCACAATCAAGTAATTAACAAGCCAAGAACCATTTAAAGATACCAACCTCAATAATCAAAACAATCTGATCATCTAGTAATGACTAGTTAAAGAAGCAGTCCTAAGAAATGTCCTAAGACAATTCAGGTTCAAAATTTCAAAGTCATTTTTACTTCTTCTTTCCCCTCTACCAGTGTTAGAAAGTCTTACTATTTCTTCCCCCTAAATGTTTCACCTTTTCACTGCATCTCCAAAGGCACAGCCACAGTCTAGGAGCTCATCACTTCACACATGGATTACTGCAACAGCCTCTTATTTAGTCTCCCTACCACTAGTCTCTTTTCATTTGACTTGCACACAATTAATTCAGCCTAGTCTTTCTCAAGCATTATTTTGATCCTGTTCTCCCCTGCTGAACACTAGAGCAGGAGCTCTTGTTAAATTTATTCAAACTGAATCCATCTAATACTCAAAGCCATCCTTCAGTTGGCCTACCACAACTCTCCAAACTCATATTTGCTATCCTGGTCCACTATTTCAGGAAGACCCAGCCATACTCCACTTCACTCCCTATTCCCTGGCCCTTTCAAGCAACCTCAGCAATTGCCTTCCTGCCAATTGTGTATCCTTTCCACCACCACCACCTCTCCAGTTCTAGAACAGTGTTCAAATAAATTCTGCCATTGCTCCTGCAAGAGTTGTGCCAATCTGCTCCCTATAGACCCACTCACCATCCCTGTAATTTTCCAGACCAAAGTTCCCTCTCCCTGGCCACCACTCCTCATGTTTGTTGCCTCTCCTTGTTTTAACTTAAGCTCCCTAAGAGCAGACTAGCTTTGCTTTTGTGTTTGTATCTCCAATCCTTGAAATGGTACTTAGAACACAGCAAGCACTTAATAAATGTTTTTTTTCATTCATTTAAACATGAAGGTGACATCAATGATAAATTGTCAGTAGGATTTTCACTTTGGGTGAGTTTTCTCTTTTTTTCTTTTTTTTTGGTAATATTCTAAACTTAAATACAAAATGAGAAAAAAAATTTCCATGTACACAGCAAACCATAAGAGAGGATTCACTATAAAACAATAAATTTCCACTCCAAGAAAATCTATATAATAAATACTACACATTGTTTTCAAAGCTGCCCAACTTTTCTTTGCTTCCTTGTTGGTTTTCTTTTGTTCTCTGCGGTGCATTAGGTGGGTTTTCAAAATAGGTAGAGGGTTAAGCTGAACCATCCATTCTATTGACCTCATAGCTCTTGAAGTTAATGGCATATGTTTTCATGCTATCCTATTATCATAAGGAATGCAGACTATGACTGTAGGGTAGAGATATCTCTGCATGAAGCTAAGTGGCTCATACAGAAATTGAATTGAGTTGACCTTGGTCAATCATAAGGATCATGTTCTAATCAGTTGAGCTAACCCAACCACTTAGTATGTACACATAAACAGAATCAGAAAAAATTCTGAATTCAAGAAAAAGTGCTATGCACAGTATATTTTGATATTACATATAGTATCCTGGCTCTTTCACTCATTTAAGAGTACTTTACTTGACTAATTTTTTCAACTTAACACACTTCACTGTAGAGTCTATAAATATCAAGTGTGATTTCCCTCTTTCTTATTTTATAAAACGATGTTATTTTAGAACTAGAAAGGATCTTAGAGATCATCTAGTTCCACCCACTCATCTGACAGATAAGAAATTCAAACAGTTTCATTTTAGTTGCAAGGCCTCAATTAAAAAAAAAAAACAACTGAACTCCACTTCACAGATAGCTAGATGACTTAGCAAATAGAGCAGGGGATTTGGAGTCAGGAAGACCTAAATTCAAATCCTGCCTTGGATACCTATTAGCCTGTGACCCTAGGCAAGTGACCTAACCTCTCTCAGTCTATGTCTTTATCAATAAAATAGAGGTAATAATAGTATCTGCTTCATAAGATTGTTGTGAGAATCAAGTGAGGTGTAAAGAGCTTAGTGAAACCTTAAAGTGCTGGAGAAATTTTAGCTGTTATTATTAGAATCACAAGATGCTAGAGCAGGGATTTTAGCCATTAACCCAAATGCCTTATTTGACAAATGAAGGAAATAGGAAGGGAAGAGACTTGCTCCACATTGTACAAATAGTAAACAGCAGAGCAGGGACATGAGCTCAGCTCTTCTGATCCCAAAGACAGTGCTGTTTCCAAGAGCAAGCGAACAAGTTAGGTCGCACTTCACCCACAGAAACATCTTAACTCAGACAAATCCATTTATATTACTGACTGCAGTGCATTTTTATAGAAACGCGGGCAATCTAGAACAGATAGGATAGCACCAAGCTGAAAATACAGGATTCAGACGAGTACATATATTCTCAGTCTTATGCTGAATTCCATCCTATGATAAAGATTATAGGAACATTTCAGAGTACATAAGTGCCACTTATTCAAAGTGAACAAGGATTCAAAAAGGGACGTGGGTAAATTTTAGGAGCGTAGAAGTAGTGCTAGAAAAGACCTCAGAGGCTAATAATTCAGCAATCTCATTTTACAGATGGCAAAACTAAAGTACAGGTAGATTAAGTGATTTTTTCAAGGTCACTCAGAGAATAAGTGTTAAAAGAAGAATCTTAATCCAGTTCTTCTGACTCCAAAATTAATCATCTTTCCACTAGATCATAAGGATGTCAGTATCATGGGGGAAAAGAGATGTGAAAGACTAGATAAATGTATGGCTTCTAGGTGGTACAGTGGATAGAAGACCAGCCCTGGAGTCAGAAGGACCTGAGTTTAAATCTAGCCTTAGACACTTACTAGCTATGTGACTCTGGGCAAGTCACTTAACCCTGTTTGCCTCAGTTTCCTTGTCTATAAAATGAGAAGGAAATGGCAAACCATTCCAGTATCTTTGCCTAACTCTAAACAGAGTCCCAAAGAGTTGGACATGACTGAAATGACTAAACAACAAAGACTTGAAAATCTGATGAATATTTGCCATATTACTATGTGTGTCATATTACTAGGATCTTAAGATGGAAAATATTATAGCAAAAAAAAATCAGTCAAAATAATGACTTGACATTTATATAGTCACAGACACACACATATCACATATCATATTATACATCATCACTTCACAATAACTCTATGAGGCCTTACAGCTACTATATTCCACTAATATTGAAATTATTATCCTTTATTTTACAGAGAAGTTAAATGACTTGCTCCCTGTTGTCTTCTTGATAAAATACAAACTCATCTGCCCGGCATTTAAAACCTTCTTCAGTATAGCTCCCCCCTCTCTTTCCAGAAATTTCTTATTATCTTCTTTACACCCTCTACATTCATTCCAGTCAAACTGTCCTGCTACATGTTCCCCAAATTTGACTTAGGATCACAGATTTAGAGCTGGAAGGGACTTTAGAGATCATCATGTCATATTATATCTCTATGTATTTGCACAGACTATTTCTAGAAGACACATCCTCCCCACTTCCTCCTATTAGAAAGCCTGGATTCCTTCAAAATTCATCTTAGGTGCCATCTCCTATACATAGTCTCCCTTGATTCCCTAACTATCTGTGCACTGTCTATCTTGAAAATATTTTATGTTTATTTATTTATCTGTGTGTGTGGGAATATGTGTATAGATATAGAAATAGATATAGATAGATGCATGTATATGTGTCTGTGTATGTATATATATGCATATATTTATAGATAGAGATATATGAATGTGTTCTGTGCATATATGTACATATATATTTATAAATGCAGATATATGTATTGTGCCTATGTGTATGGAGGTATATGTATATATAGATATATTTATAGATATATGTATGCATTTGTGTCTGTGTATATATATATGTAAGTATATATATATAAATATATATTTATGAATATGTTGTAGTTGTTTTTGTTCAGTCATTCAGTTGTGTTGACTCTTCATGAACCCATGGACCATACTATCCATGGGGTTTTCTTGGCAAAGATACTGAAGCGGTTTGCCTTCCTTCTCCAGTAAATTAAGGCCAACAAGGTTAAGTGACTTGCCCAGGGTCACACAGCTAGTAGGTGTCTGAGGCCACATTTGAACTTAGACCTTCCTGACTTTTGGTCCAGCCCTCTATCTACTGAGCTACCTAGCTGCTTCCTATCTATAGATATATGTGTGTATATGTGTCTGTGTATGTGTATGTATATAGTATTCTTACCCACACAGAGTGGAATGTGAAGTGCCTTGAAAGTAGGAATTATTCCACTTCTGTCTTTGACTCTCCAGGCCTGGTGTATTGCCATCTCCTTAGTAGATGCTTAGCAAATATTTTTTTTATGTTGAATTATCCAAGGTTACGAAGCCAGTAAGTAGCAGAACAAGGCCTCAAATCCATATAGTCAAACTCTTTTCCACACTCTTTCCACTAGATCAGGTTGCCTTATTGCCTTGAAGCTTACTATACTTAAGCCATTACTTGTCTTTGGAAAATAAAAATAAAAATAGCCCCCCCAACAAAAAAAAGAATTAAAATAAAGATTGGGGACACAATATAGTGATCACCAAGTTAACTTTTCTGTTTTCCTAGGAAATCCCAAAGCATTAAGTTTCTGCACCTCAGAAGAAAATAGATTTCAAAGGATAATAAGACATTAGACATGGTTTTTAGAGAAGTTAAGTTGCTGCTTAGTTCCCATTGACTTCTCTGGAAGGAGTTCAGTCTAGCTAAAACATCCTGCACAATGTTCTCATTTTATGTAAACAAATATCCGATCTCTGGAACCTAGGCAAGCTCTAAAGGTTATAGCCTACCTAAAACCAAAACAAATGTGTAAGAATGCTATGAAGGTCTTCAAGCTGCTCTTCAGATTTTTTCAAAGTATGTATTAGGGACATTATCCAGAAATCTAACATTCCTGAACAGGATGCCAAGTTCTTTTTTCCATCATATTTCCAAGTTTACACAAGGAAAGAAACACTCAGGTTCTGAAGTCAAGAGACTTAAGCTTAAATCCAGGATGCTTGGTAATGAGAAAATTACTTTAACTCTGCTTGGCCTCAGTTTCTTTGGGTGTTAAAGGAAAGCAGTGAACTAAGTAATCTCTAAGGTCCTTTCCAGCTCTAGCACGTGAGGATTCTGTTGTTCCCACTGACAGATTTCAGGGCCAATGGGCACAAAAAAGTAGGTTCCAATAGCTCCCTCTTAAAGAATTATGAAGTACATGAAAAATTGGATCATATATGATCTTGGCTGCCAAATTGTGTTTAGATATTAAAGGCTTGAAAAAATCCATAAAATTATCTCTAAAAACTTCATATTAATGCAGAAAATAATTAATGGTTTTAAAGAAAATTACTTAGATTTGGGAAAAACTCTCTGTAAAGAAGTGGGTTAAAACTTGGAAGCTGTGACCTCCAAGGTACTAAAGGAAAGTTTGTAAGAATAACAAATATCATGATCCTAGGAACTCCAGCCCTGCTCTGGCAATGCTCTCTGGTTTTCTGCCAGTGCTGTTTAGGGTATCACCTTTAGCCTTCACTCTTTAGCTTCTTGCTTTTCCCATCTCAGAGCAAGCAGCTGTCTTAGACCACCTTAAATTCTACACTCTGGCTGGGTCCCCTTTCCCAACCAAATCACTGACCTAATAAATTCTGTGTGTGTGTGTGTGTGTGTGTGTGTGTGTGTGTGTGTGTGTGTGTGT